>NC_134368.1:60186956-60489782 GCF_035582795.1 Mycteria americana
ATAACACCATTGGTGGAGGTTAGACTTGCATTACAAGTCAGCTTTTCTTAGTAAATATTGCTGGGAAAGTAAGATATATCAAACTCATTTAACTATAAAATCATTTATGTTTCACTGTTGCATTTTATTGAAAGAATTTATCAAAACATTCAAATTTATATATTCATGATTTATACAAAGCTTAAAAGTAAGATTTAACATCTGTGACTCAGAACACAGTATATGGAAAGATTCAACTAAAGCAGAGCCAGTAAATAAATTCTTTTATACCCAGGAAAGTGGATTAAGACACTTTTCTCAGCTTGAGCTCTCCATTGTCCCCCAGAGTTAAGCGTATGTACCAGTAATGTAAAAAATAATAAAAGAAATATTCGCTTCTAGCAAGTATCATTGACATTGTTGATGCTGCAGTAGTAACAATCCTATGGTGAAACATCCTGTGCTGACAAATGCATTATCACTTTTCTATACACCATGACAGTGTATGGCTGATCTCCTCTGGGGCCAAGGGGAGAAAGAGGCTGATCCAACACCAAGGCCTGAAGTATGAAGGTTTGCATATGTTGTATTTTGCAGAGCTGCCTAGAGATGTCCAGCGGTTGTAAGTGAGCCTGGAACCTTGAAATGATTTGCTTTAGCTTTAGAGATGTGTACAAGGTGAGCTTACCCAAAGTCACGCTAAGCAAGCTGTACGTGGTCTCACTTCGCTACTGCTTGCTTTTCTCCTGAGGATGCAAAGCACCAGCAAGCTTTAGTTGTGCCCCAAACAATTGGGGCACATTGTGAATGATGTGCAAGCAAAAAGAAGCCCTTTATCTATACTATTGCTACAATTGTACTCAAGGAATTAAGTTCCTTTTTAGTGTTGACAGAAAATAAAAAAATGTCTAAAAAGCTATAAATCCACAAAAATTGGAAGGTGGATACTGCTGGCCACAGACTTAAAAAGATGCCCTACAAACATATTCCCTGTAAACTGTGCTCTTGAAGCAAGAAAAGCTAATCTAATGCAACATTTGAAATGTTTCGGAAATAGTAAAATGGGCCATAGTTAGACAGCAATCAAGCATAAAACTTAAGAAAAAAAGTAATCTAGAGTACCCATTGCAGTAAAATCTAAGCACCTCTTAATAGTTTTGCACCAGTCAACTTTTCCCAAATTCCCTGAGATGAACAGAGCTGTAATACTAGCTTTAAAATTGTTTTAAGATTTTAGAAACTACTATATATACAAACTATAATGTTTGATCCCGGTGTTTTTGCAAACAATCTTGTAGAATAGTAGTCTCCTGAACTAAGATGGTCTGTTTTTCACTTCTGCAATGAGTATTAGTTAATGATTATCATCATTAAATAACGATCTACTTAGGTTTTGGATGAAAATACAATTTTTTAGTTAACATTGAGGCAAAACAGGGAATCTGTTTTTTTCCTATGGCATTAATGTCTCTGCACACATCCACCTTGCGATGAGATACTTTCCTGTTAACGACAGTAAGAAGTTCTGTGAACTCCAAGGAAGAGCCGTGCTTCCTAAGTGCCTCACACAAATCTTGAATGTACCAGGAGCCGTTTACAGTTTCACGATGAGAAAAGTAACCTATCATAGAACAGGAACATAAAATTATATCCAAGTGTAAGTAGTGATGCCTCTTGAAAAATATTGATGAGAGTTACTGCTCGCTAGCTGCATCCGTAAGGGATTACTAACAGCTGTAAATCTTACTTCGCCAATTATGTAATTTCACTGGAAATTGTAGATGGGAAATGGCTTTGAGATCACTTACAGTGCTCGGCCAAGAGGAGCATGGCTCAGGGACTGGTAGCTTACAGGATTGTATCTGCATATTACAAGAGAGCAGATGGGACTGAGGACAAGATACATGGAGGACTGGAGAGGACAGCCACATAATGCAAGGAAGTTCATAAGCCACCAGGATCCTGCAATCCTGGAAAAGAGGGGAATGCTTGCTGTCAGCAGACAGCTCAGCAGCAAGGTTATGATGAGAATGTTTCTGCTTGGCAAATTAACTGCAACCTTGATGGTTTATTTTCACTTTTTCCTTAACATGTGAGGCTCTTTCCCAGATGAGATGTCACTTATCAGGCATGTAAAACAGATGACCTGGAACTGTACTCGTTATTTTGAGTGCAAAATGAAGAAGTGTTCAAGCTTGTTACGGTGAAGTATCAGACATCAGATGTAAAATATTAGAACTTACCTTGCGCCACAGAATAGCACATGATAAAGTCTGCACCAGCAGGCAGGGTATAGACACCAGCTGCATCCACCTCAGTCTCATTGACAACAGATTCATTGCTACTGTCTATTGAATCCTGAGCAATAACTGGATCGTCATGTTTATCACCTCGACACGCCTGTTGGTGAGAAGTATTGTTATGCTTTCACCTCTGCCAAGCTCACCTTTGTTAATATGATACTTCTGACACTAACCAGAGGGGACTTCTGTTCAGTTAGGTGTTCCACATTACCATGAGTCTGGATTCATAAAGACCCATTTACTTCTCTATCAATTAAAATATTGGTGACAAAGTCCAGTGAAAGCTCTGAGATGATCACAGAATTGCTGAGATTGGAAGGGACCTCTTGAGATTGCCTAGTCCAACTGCCCTGGTTTAAGCAGGGGTCACTAGAGCAGGTTGTCGAGGACTATGTCCAGTCAGCTTTTGAGTATCTTCATAGGTGGAGACTCCACAACCTCTCTGGGTGACCTCTTCCAGTGTTTGACCACCCTCACAGTAAAAACGTGCTTTCCTGTGTTGAGATGGAATTTCACGTGTTTTAATTTGTGCCAGTTGCCCCTTGTCCTGTCACTGGGCACCACTGAAAAGAGCCTGGCTCCCTCGTCTTTATTCCCTCCCACCAGGCGTTTATAACATTGATAAGATTCCCCCAAGCCATCTCCTCCAGGCTGAACAGTCCCAGCTCCCTCAGTCTCTCCTCATGAGAGATGCTCCAGTCCCTTAATCATCTTTGTGGCCCTTTGCAGGACTCACTCCAGTAAGTCCATATCTTTCGCCTCACCAGTGCTGAGTAGAGAGAATCACCTCCCTCAGACCTGTTGGCAAGGCAGCATTGAGTAAATGCTCTGTAGCACAGCCATCATTAAATGCTGTTACACTTTTGCTCTTAGGTCAGTCTCAAATGTGTTAGTTGGGGGAGGTTCTTTTTGTGAGAAGCCAGTAAGTAAGCCCAGTATTGTCAGTGTTGCAGAAACACTATACATGGAGGATAAGAAGGTAAGAACACACTCAAAAGATACAGAGTAGGTAAAGAGCATTACTTAAGAACTATCACTAAAGAAAGAAATATGAAAATCTTTCATTTACAGTGATGAAGTTCCATCCTTGCTGTTTCCTCTGATTTCCAAAGGTAAATGCTATGCTGATTGTGCCGTAAAAGAACTCAGTTGAACTGTACTAAGTTCATTTGCTTTTTGACGAGTATATATTATAAATGTTTCCAAGTATTACTTATAACTTAAGATTGAAATATGTAAGTATTTTTACGTCTTTGGCACCTAGTTAAAAAAAAAATCAAAGCTGAATGAGTCCTAGTGAAAGATGAATTAACAATGTGCTGATTCTTGCAGCGGCCTTGTGCCTAAGGAAGCTTTCATTTGAAAAAAAGGTAATTCTTAGAATTACTCTATAAACTACTACAATTACAATCTGCTGAGGGCCAGGTTCTCATTTGAGTTTGCTAATCATAATCTGGATAAAGATGGGATAAAGCCCTGTGGAACCTGGTTTGACCCCATAACTGACTTGGCTTTGAACAGGAGGCTGGACCGAGACCTCCTGAGGTCCCTTCCAACTTAACTTGTATTATCCTGTGAACCAAGGAGTGAAACAGGAGGTTACACATGGGCTTTATTTGACCACCTAGCACAAGCAGTATTTCTGAGACAATAAAACCTTAAATTGATTCTTTAAATTCTACAGAGATGCCAACTATTGGTCATGGACAGAAAAGAAACAAAACAAAAAAATAAAGTAAATCAGAAAAATCATCACCACTAGCAAAAATACCAACCAAACAAAAAACCCACAAAAGAACAACTTCTGTAAGGATCAAGTAAAGGGACTTGCCTGGAAGGAAACAGTGAAGGTAAGGGGGTTTGATAGCTGCCTACAGCCTAGCCTAGGGCTGTGAGGTGTGAACAGTAGGAACTGAGCTGAGGCTGTACACAACTTTCTCAAAAAAATGATACTGTCTTCTCTGCCATTAAATGTACACTGACAGTCAATCCAACATGGGCTTAATTTGGGTTGCTCTTCATAAAATTAGTTCTTATTAAATACAGCTAGAATCATAATATTAACACTTGTGTACATAAAGGTTTTTTAGAAAAGAGAATAATCCCTGTCTTAAATACCTTTAAGGAACAGTTTTCCATACCTCCTTTCCTAAAGATGCAAAAACTTTCCCTTATGGAAAGACTGTATTAGGAAAACTGATTTCTGTATTACAAGAAGACATAAGTCAGTGTTAACTCCACTGAATTCAGAAACAGACATCTTACCTGAATGATAAATATCTTGGGTTTTCCTACCAGACTCTGGCACTTGTCTCCTCTGAACATGTCTGTGATTGTCTCAATTCTGATTTGGGCATCATATGCATAAATGTGATCATTCTCACCGTGACTCAGGAACACACAAACAAAGCAGTCAGCATTGCTGTGGTCATCCTTAGAGGCTGAAATAGTCAAGTGGTGTTTAGATGACTAAACAGTGATCTTCAGGTTTAAAAAACATTGTACATTTGTATCATACAACTTAATCTCCAATCAGTCCTTTTTCAAATGAACCCTATTTTTAGATAGTGTAACACTGCAGAGATTTGAAGGTGCAATGATTCATCATGGCTGAAGATAAGGGCTGCTACAAGTAAAAAGAATAATATTATTAACTTCTCCCAGCTGCAGGTACTTTCTTTCAGCTCTTAGTGACTTCATTAGTTCTCTCTGCAGAAGCTTCACTTACATTGCAATAAAATAATCTGAAGTCTAACCCTTAAGTCCTTCTAATGTTAAACAACTCCCTTGTGCACAAAAATTTTAAGTTAGATGAACAGAGAGAATGGAAGAAAAGATATCTGGAAATTCTGCTACAAATAGTTAGGCATAACTAATATATAGTCTCCTACCTTCATAAATTTTCTGCAGCACATCTTCTGCTTTCAGATCATCAAAATGTCTGACTTCAAATCCAAGGTCTGTCAAACTATTGTTAAAACACATCAGTATCAGTACAAATCTTGCTCAAATTATATGTCAGTTGCTACTAACTCAGTTGCTTTCCCTGTGAGAGAATGAATATTCATGTTTATGCATTATTTATGAAAAAAACCTACTAAACTTGATTTTGAACTCAAACTGGTGTCAAGTACAGGTGTAATATCTAAAGTTACTTCAGTGAGTTTGCCCTAAGAGAGGTCTGGACACACTGAAAACATAGGACTTGTGCCAGCAGTTTCTGTGACTCAAAGAACTGTGCCTTGAAGCTTTTTTATTATGGCTTTCTTTGCCAAGGTTACATAGGTGCTGATGTCTGCAAAATATTTTGTTCTGTAATTAAATGTAAGCTTTAGGTAACTGCTTATTTGACCATGATTTCTGAAGTTTAGCTTTTTAAGCTTGAGTAGAGAAACCAAGTTTCTTACCTGCATTTCAGATTGTTTCTGTCTGCAAGAGTCCCACGTCTATCTGGCAGCCTCAAATGCCAAAAAAAGTGCTCATGATTGAAGATTAATGCAACTCCTCTTCTTTGATGGTTCATTTTGTATTGCACTGCAGGATCAAGTCTTTGTCTGTTGCCAGAGATGGAAAATATTCTTGATAAATAAGTTAATGGCTAACTGAATTCCCTCCCTGTATTCCTGCTAGCTGAGATTTTTTAATTGACTAGAGACTTTGAGGATCCAATTTCAGAAGGCAAGACCTCAAAATGTGCAGTATTTCAGGAAGAGCCTAAATCGCTAGGTCTTTTTGAAAAGCTTGGGCATGTTAACCAATTCAGTAAAAACAAGTGTTGGGTGTGTACTAGGCTCTATCCAGGTAGGTTGAACGGTTTCTCTACAACATATTTGTATTTTCTCTTGCCAGGAGGCTGTCTCATTAGTAACGCAGTAAGGCATAAAGCAGTGCACTTTAGACTTGGCTCCAATTTTCTGCGTTATGTGTTTAGCTAACTATTATTTTAACATAATTGGATAGTGCATATATACTTATTTGGAATCGTAGCTGTCTGAGATTTGCTCCAAGTTCTTCTAACTAAACCAAGTGCTGCATCATAACCAATAGACTATAAACTGGTGATGAGGTGGTGTGCATAGTGTATCTTGCAAAAGGAGAACAAATTTGTATTATTTACCCTAACAAAATGAAAGCTATGACAATACAGCTGTTCATCTTAAATTTTTAGCAACCAGTCAACAAAATCCTAAAGCTGAAGGACACCGTTGTTCTGAGGGACAGAACAAATGACCGACCCAGCTTCTAAGCAGAGAACTTTAAACTATCATGGCAACAAACATATGGATCATCTCTGTGTTTGGAGTAGCATTCAGCAATTTTATTGTTTTATGAGCAAAATACAACATAGAAGTCTGTGATAGCATGCTATGGACTGTGCACTTGGACCCAAAAGGTTGTTTCCAAGTGTTGGCATGGCTGTATTTTGAGAGACAAAGCAGACAATCTCACTGCTTTTGTAGACAGAGGTATCGGTGCAGGGAACAGAAACTAAAACGCTTCTGGCAATAGCCCTGGCAATAGGCAAGGCCAGTGCTATAGATGTACAGAATGACAGTCCAGGTCATGCTGCCCTAGGACTCTAGTCAGAGCTGTCATTTTTGGCATGTTACTGGTTTTTTCCTACTATGGAATGTTCAGTTTTGGTGCAATTGGTGGAAGAAGTTGCTTAGAATATTTGCCTGCAGACATTACTTAAAGATCGCAGTTTCATCAGCAAAATGCTTTTGTTTCACTACAAAATGACCAAAGTTATCCATAAACTATTTCTGCTTCTCCATGTTATTATAAGCAGTCCCTTAATAAAACATCTTTTTATAACATCTGCATAAGAATTCAAACAGGGAACAGGAATTCTGGATGACTGTTCAAAGTCTGGGGATTTTTACAATGTTGGCTGGATAACCAAAAAGAAAAGTTAAGTGGGGTGCTTTATCACACTCTCCCCAGTTTGAGTACTTAACATGTTAAAATGCAAAGATGATAAACTTTAGCCCTGTAATTATGAATTATATTTCACCTGTACCAGTACAGGAGCTTATTCAGATTCTGGCAATTTATCTTCCTTAGGACTTGGCTAGACATAGGGCTAATAGGGATTTTGGACAGTTAGGTCCCTGGATCCTGTGAATGACCATTAAAGGATGATTCCCTAAATAGTTCTTCCTCTGCTCAGCTGTATTCACTGAGTGAGTGAGGCAAAGGAAGTTATCAGGCAGGTAGTTTACCTTTTCCAGGGCTAGATGATGATGTAAGGTAGAGTAGGAAAAATTCATGGAATCACTATCCCATGGTCCCTTTACCCTCCTTCCAGAGGAATATATTCCTGTGCAACACTCTTATCACTTAGTCTGCCCAGTTGTTTCTTCGATTGTGATGGTATTTTTGCCACAGTCTCTGCACATTGCCTAACGTAAAAGGAGTCTGCTCCTAAAAGCCCCTTCTGCATGCCTTCATGATAAGAAGGGTGATTCTACATCTGGTGTAGCTAAAACTAGAAACGTGTTCTGTAAGTGGGTGGAGTTGAGTTGAATAATCCAGTCACATTCTTCACAAAAATCAGAAAACCCTGCACTGACCTCAGTGTCATGGGCCATCTCTGTCATTGCCATCAGAACTTTACCTTCTATCAAGTGCATCTACTTCTGTGATGTTCTGATTTCCATCTGTTAGAGAGATCAAAAAGTGATTTAGCCACTAAATCATTCATTAAAAAGAAACAATTTGAACTTGTGCATCCAGCCTTAAAGTTTAGCTGTTAATGTAAACCAAACGCTCATTCACACATCAGGTAAGTAGGCATGCAGCTGAACAGCTTCATTAGTGTTTGCACCCACAGCTTTTGGAGGCTGTTCTTAAAGTTCTGACTCCAACAGTCTGAATTTTAGGTGGTCAAGACATGCATATTTTATATCTGTCTGTGTATCTGTATCTATATAGACATATTCAGAGATCATGACTTTATCTAACTAACTAGCTGGCTGTATTTATTTAAACAGTCTCTAACTCAATAGTTACGATTTTACATAATCTAAAAATACACTGGTGTATCTTTTATTTCAGTAAAGCTGCTAATGCCAAGCTGAGCATTGTTTTTGAGGTTGGATGCAGCATATGAGTCATAGCAGGTAGTGTAACAGTATGTATAGCTAATGACAACTGAGAAGATGCAAGATTTATACCTTTTCTTCTGCTAAACTATATAGACAGAAGTATCTCCAGTAATAGAACGCACATAAAGGTAATGTGGGAACAACAGGGAACATGCACATCTTGGGAGCGCACAGAACTAAAGACTTGCAGATGGTTAGGCCAAAATATTTATTCCTTTTGCTTAAACATCTCAATGGGCTATAAAATCACAGCTCCTACTACTACCGGTGGAGACCAACTACCACATTATGAAAACTATGTACTATACCGTACCTGTGGTGGTTAATGTAGGTCTGCTATCCAACTGGACGTGGCCTGCAATTAGAAGAGAAGATGGGTCATGTATACATATATTTTACAAACTATTTTGTATATATGATACTACCTTTTCACATCTGTTTTTCATATCTGATTAAAGCCTTTTGCAAAACAAACTAATATAGCTATGTGTTGATAGAGGAGAAAAGTTCATAAAGACATTAGAATAAACTTGCAGAAATCTAGAATTGGTTTTACAAGCTTTTATGTTGAACACCATAGCACAGGAGGGGGGTGGCTCAAAGGAAGTCACATGCTTCTAAGTGTTACTATTTACATATAAACTTCCCACCGGCAAATACCAATCGTGCTTTCAGGTGTTGGGTCTTACAATTATCGCTAGTAACATGAACACACAAAAAAGCTATTTCAGTTTGCTGAAATAACATACAGGCCAGACCCATGACAGAAGTGCTGATAAATGAGTGTAGATAGAACATAGCAACAATATATATGCCTGTGCCTCTGTTGATAATGTGTAGCCAGAGATCTTTAAGAGTGCATCTGTATTTTTAAATTTATAGTGTACTTCTGCTTGTGTATGTGAGATCTGGCTGATGCTTTTGCCTCAGCTTAAGGGGAGGAAGGGGTAATCCACCCCCCAAAAAAACAACAGACCATAAAAATGTTATAGTCATCAAACTTTTAGACAGAAAATGGTGTCATGTAGACACAGGAAGAATGGAATTCCTGGGCCAAAGGAAACTAGGGAAAGATGGTCTTCCTGTTCTTTTAATCCTGTTTAGTCAGTTCCCAGTCTTTAGCTTTTTATTGCCACTGTCATATCATTCAAATAAACACTACTTAAATTATGATTTATGAAAAGCTTTCTGCTTGTCTTACAGAGGCTTGTTCTAAAAACTGATTGCTTGCAATGGGACTACTTACTTGTCTTAAATCTCTTGAAGATGGATTGTTTCAAAGGAATCAAAGATCAGGTATGCACTGCATTACACTGGGATCTGATAGCATGTTTCCCTGGATACATTTTAATCTCAATAGGTCTATCATTTGGGTCAAAGGACATGGCATTGAGAAAATACCAGTAACCAAATGCACAAAAAAAAAAATGTATATAGATACACATAAGCTGTTAGGCTGTTTGGGGAACCAAACCCACAGAGTTCCGCTGCTCCTATCTTCTCTTGTCCTCCTGTTACACATCACTGTTGTTCCTGGGCACCTGAACCCCGGCTATCCACGGTGTTTTCCCCTCTTTTTATGGTGCTAGCTGTTCTTCTGTGTTGACAAAGCAACGCCGTTTCCCCGCTCTCGCCCCTCCCCAGCCGCCGCCCTGCCAGGCTGTCCCGGGGCGGCGGGGGACGGGCGGTGGGGCTCCCCGTCGTTAACCCCCCCCCCCCCTTTCATTTCCCGCAGCCGTGGCGGGGGACCGACCGCCGGACAGACGGACTTCCCCCTCCGTGGGGGGCGCAAACCTACTTCCGCGTTGGCTGCTTCTGCGGCCGTGCCGTCCTTCTCCCCGCCTGCCACCTTTTCCCGCTCCCCTTCCTTCCCCGAAGGGAAGCAAAGGCCACGCTGCCCACGGACGCCGGCAGCGACCTCCGGGCAGCGCTCCTCCACCGCTGTCGCTTCGGCTCAGCCGAGGGGGGAGGCCCCTCTCCCCCCACCGCCCTCGCAATGACACCCCTCTCCCCCTCTTCCCCCGCGGGGGGCGATCGGCGCCGTGCCCGCCACAGGCCGGGTTGAAACCCCTGTCGCCAGAGCACGGGGGCGGCCTGGGGACCGCCGAGACCGTTAACGGCTCCGCACGTTAAGAGGGGGCGCGCGAGGCGGGGGCCGCGCCGTTGCCTCCGGCACGCGCCGAACAACCGACGCCCCCCCAACCGCGCGGGCGGCCGCCATCACCCGCCTCCGCCCTCGGTTCCCCCCCGCCGCCCACCCACCTGCCGCCCGCCGCCGCTCCGAGCCCGACATGACCGTCGGCAGAGGCACCCCGGTGCCGCGCCCTGCCGTGCGTGCGCGCCTTGCCTTCCCGGGGCCCGCCCGCCTCCTCGGCCCGGCCCAGGCACCCCGTCGGGGGCAGGGCGTTCGTCGCCCTTTCCCGCCCTCTGTAAGCAACGGGCTGGGAGTGCTGCGGCGCCGTGAGGGCCGCGGGGGTCCCGGTGGCCGGGGCGGGAGGCAGCGGCAGCAGCGCCCAGCGGAGAGGCGGCCGCCTCCGGCCGGCGGGACGGGCCGCTGCGGGGGCTTCAGGCCTTCCCGGGGCGGCGGGCAGACGGCCGCACTCCGAAGGTGAATCTGTGATGCCAGCGGCTTGGTGTGGCAACTCTCTGCGCGGGGGATTGCGAGGGCCGGCTGCCGTAGGTCGAAACTCAGCCGGGAAAATGAAAGGGCGATGTGTTAAAGCGTCTCCTATGACTTTTTAAGTTTGTCATGCATTATCTGTATGCCTGCGATGGGTGCTTTAGCGACCATGTTTCGGTAACTTGCACTGTTGTATACAAAGGCATCATCCTGAAATACAGCGAGAACCTACTGTGTTTACTAAACTGAGATTTTTCAAAAATCTCAGTTTATATTAGAAGTCCTCAGGACTATATTAGAAGTCCCCTTAAAGGCACATGCTTTGCTGAAAGACTACTGTTACTCAAAATGCATTTACATTCGGGCACCAGCATATAAACCCTTGAAAGATTTGGATGTAGATCATTTTGCAGCTTTGCTCTATTCTTGTATCAGTTGTCTTTGATGATCTTAGAACTGTGAGGAGAGCACCAAGGTATCGAAGAGAGTGCCGAGGTATCTTAACAAATGCTGATATTCCTTTTCATTATATGGCACTTACTGTTTACTGATTGATTGCATAAGAAACAACAGTTTCTAAACCAAAGCCAATGACAAAAAACATCCTTCTGTATAAGAGCTTTGCAGATTTGTACCGTGGATGGATCTGAATTTCCTGTCTGGCCTATTTCTAGGTAGGCTCTAGGATAAACTCAAGTATGAATACACTCTTAGCGATTGCTGCTACAAACACAAAAGGAGGCGGATTTAGAGTGGGATTTTAGGTATTTTTACCCGGTCTGTTTGGCCTGTTTTTACACAGGCTTCTTGCATGACTAAATCTTTTAGACAAGATGTCTCCCTTTTGGTTAAAGGAGCTATGGGTATTTCTAATTGCCTTTGCTTGTTTTCCCTTTGTTCGGACTTGTTATCCTCAGACTGCCAGTAGGCAGCTAGATCAAGATTGAGCTGTTGTTTACATTGTCTTTGTGTATACGCTAGTTAGAACATGATACTATTCTAGGAGTTTAGCGTCATCCACTACAAAACATTTAGACTCTTATCCAGCAGATTCATTTTTTGCAAACTGCAAATCCCAGATCTCTCAGCTCATACTAGAGCTGCCCCTAAACCCACTGGCTGCAAGAATCCTGTGTGAAGTAGCAGCTGTAGAACCTAAATTTGGGACTCTCTAACAGCAGAGTTTGAACTTGTACCAGCTATGTTCCTCAGCCCGACAGTTAGCTTAGATCCCAATAAGACAATCAAACATCTTCTCCACTTTGTTTTGCTGGAGGCTAAGAGCACACTCAGTCCGCTACTGTGTTCGGATTCTTGTAGTAGTCACTTTCTAGCTCAAATGGAATCCAATACATAGCATTAGTAGCAAGGCTTGCTAAAGCCTTAGGCCGCAAGCTGTGAACTTTCACCTACATATGCAGACCGTATACTGCACTTTTACTTAGCTATGTGGAGGAAGGCCCTGAAACCAGTGCAAACCAGAAAGATAAGGTAGCCACAACCATCAACAGAAGGTGTGTCTGTTGAAATAACAAAAGGAGCGCCTGCCTGGAGACAGAGAAAGGATCCAATGAGGGAACAAGAAGACCCCAGACCCAGATATTGCTTTTGGACAGAACCGTCGCATGTGGGGAGGGGAACTTAAATTGTAAGGGTATAACTACCCAGGGGTTTCTGTGTTGGGGGTCCCTCTCTGCAGGCACCCAGCTCAAGCTGTTTTTTACCGCTGAACCACTCAAGCTGTTTTTTACCGCTGAACCACTCAATAAATTCATCTGACATACGTCGTACCGGAGACTCTGCTTCAGGGAAACCTAGGGTCAAGCCTGAGGGGAGAGAAAGCACCCAAGAGTGAGTGCGTCCCAAGAGTGAGTGCGAGCACCCACGTGTGCGCGAGGAGTCAAAAAGGGGCACCCGTCAGCTCAGTGGAGCTGCCCGCGGCAAAGGAACTCAGGTCCTAGCAGTTGAAGTCTCGGGTGGTGTGCGCGGGACTCCCTGCATGGTGTGTAAATGCTCGGGCAGCGGCTTCTCCTTTAACAAGATGAGTCACCAGTAACTTCATCCCATGTATGAAGCCTAAGGTAGCGTTTGACTGGTGTGCATTTCCAGCTTATTTTAATACATGAAAGTGTTTGTTATACATGCATGTATGTGTTTTGAAACAGTTTCAGATTGTTGCAGTAGCTCCACTGTAAGTGGTTCTTTTTGGAAAAAGCATTATGGATGTATCAGAACTGCAGTTTGAAGAAGGGAGTTTGATTGTGGACACACTGCTGTTATTCAGATCACCCAGAAAAGCAGAATAGCCTGAGGGAATATTAAGACTGTAACCTGTAAAAAAAAAAATTCTGACTACATAAAAGCATGCAGTAATGAGTCAAACACCAAGAGCTGCTATATATAGTATTGTATTTTTCACACATATATAAAAATATCTAAGTTGTTAAATGGTATGATTAATCCTGGGGGTGATAGCTAGCCTTCATTTTGGGGCTGTGGCTTGTAAAAAGTATTTTGTACAGTTTGAAGGTAACTGTAATCAAGGATTTCTGCTACAGGAAAAGCTTATGCAAAGTAAAGACTCCCTGGAAGAAGTCAAATGCTTCTTCTGGTTTGCAAGCAGAACTATCAACGTGTCAGCTGTTGTGCTATCCAGCAGTGTTAAAGCTCTTTGTAGCGTTATAAATGGTTTGAAGGAAACTCTGGAAGGCTTTCATGGTATAATTACAGGTCAATACAGAAGGGAACAAAACCAGCTCCTTCCAACAGTGAAAATTTTCTGCATTCATTTAAGCATCTAGTTTAAGCTTGTTTCCATGCAACTCAACAGCCATCTAGTTGAATTACAGTGGTTCGGACTCATTGTGGTACTTTATTTTAAACCATTGCCAAACCATTTATTTTAAATGCCATTACTGTTCCCTGCTTTGGTGCTAAAAGACTTTTAGGGTTCCAACCATGGAATCTCAGGTAATTCAGAGTTGTTTCAATTCTATGACAGAAAATAAATTTCGCCAAATTTAGGGGAACCACACGTTCTTCAAACACAGTTTTGTAAAACGCTACAGTACAGTAATACCTCTCTTGCAGTGCTATTTCATATCCATAAATATGAAAAGAAACTATGAAGCATGGCCAAAGAACTTAAGCAGGAACTTTATTCTATGAGGCACTTACATTCAGTGTCATGTAGAGTCAGCTCCAGTGAAAAACAAAACAAAAATACCACAAACAACTGGTAAGGAAAAAACATATAAAAGTACTTCCAGAGGAGAAATCACATTATAGTCCATGAGTCTGGTAAATTTTAGGCTTTTAGCATGGTTTCCACTCCCTGTTCACAGATGGAATATTTTCATTTTCAGTCCTCTCATCCTGTGGATTTCTAAGGCAGAATCAGGGCACCAGGAGAGCAAATCAAAATCTTTGACAGAGGACCCAATGCAGAAGTTAACTAAGGTCTGACAACTGGAGATAAGCAATGGAAGACCAGTACAGAGAACAAACCCCAAATAATTCAGACATCAGGTGATTTCAGCTTGTTGTGGTTTAACTGGGCAGGCAGCTAAACACCGCACAGCTGTTCACACACCCCCACAGCAGGATGGGGGAGAGAATCAGAAAAAAGGTGAAACTCATGGGTTGAGATAAAGACAATTTGATAGGACAGAACAGAAAGGGAAAATAATAATAATAATGATAAAAGGATATACAAAACAAGTGATGCACAATGCAATTGCTTACCACGCACTGACCAATGCCCAGCCAGTTCCCTAGCAGCAGCCATGCCCCCCTCCAGCCAACTTCCCCCAGTTTTTTTGTTCAGCATGACATCATATGGCATGGAATATCCCTTTGGCCAGTTGGGGTCAGCTGTCCTGGCTGTGTCCCCTCCCAACTTGTTGTGCACCTCCATCCTCCTCGCTGGCAGGGCAGCATGAGAAGCTGTAAAGTCCTTGACTCGGCGTAAGCACTGCTCAGCAACAACTAAACCACCAGTGTGTTATCAATACTATTCTCATCTTAAATGCAAAACACAGCACTATACCAGCTACGAGGAAGAAAATTACTGCAGCCAAGACCAGGACACAGCTGGAGAAGTCAGAGAGGGAACAGATGACAGAAGTACAGGCTCAGATGTTTCTCAGCCTCACAGAGGTCATGGGAACAGATGACAGAAATACAGGCTCAAGTATCTGTCAGCCTCACAGAGGGCATTTTAAATAAAAAGGTTTGTTGGGCATACTGACCCTATCTGTGGAACTTCCTTTTACTTTTCATCAGAACGGACTAAATGAAAGCAAAGATGAATACAGTGACCAAGTTCTGCCACAAGACAAATATAAATCAACTTCTTTGAACAATATATCCTTTCTATGCATATAATACACAACACAAAATGTTTTATTTGAAAAATAAACATTTGATTCATTTTTAAAATAACATAGCTACTATATGCCACCATTTTGTCAAATCAAAAGTATATCCTTAGGTTGCAAACTGTTCATTTTAGTGGTCAAGCCTTAAAAGTATCAACATATTTGATCTGAAAAGTGCTGCAGAAGTAAGGTTGATATAGAGTCAGGTAGAAATATGTAGTGCAGATGTATACCCTTGCTAAGGGTTTGGGGTTTTTTGTTTGGGTTTTTTTTGTTTCTTTGTTTTATTTTTTTAAAAAACAAACCCAGGGGACAGCATACATCAGAGAGAACTGAAGGCAATTGTACCAAAAGCATGAAAGTACAGGCTGTTGTACTTGTATAAGATGCCATATTAACACACACAAAACACTCTTTCCTGTTGGATCTATCAGAGGCATCCACTGCTAGTAAAGCTAAAATTTGACCTATATTAATAATCATCTGAGAATTCAACGCAACTCTTCTGTGCCTCTGATTTCTGCATTATGGAGTTTTCTTAAAAACTTTAAAATGGCACTAGTGTTTTACGATAGCATGCCCTGAGCGGACATACACCAAAGGAAACTAATTTCCATTTCCAAGCTTCTGGCGTAAAGGGGAAGAGAAGGAAGACTTGTTTCTTTTTTACATTAGGAAGAACATCATAGTGACTTTCAAACCAGTATATTCATGTCAGTGTTTGATATATTACTGTCTGAAAGGCATAAAGCTTTGTAACGAGACGCTTGCTTCATTCCAGCTGAGTCTTTGACTTCATTCTACACCATGAGATCTCAGTATCTTCTTTCAGAGATCTGTCTTACCCTCATAATGACACATACATGCAGCTCTCTGGCTATCCAGGTATGGTTTACATCCTAAATGTATAACCGCATCAAACAACAGCTGAACAGTTGATTCACAAGCTGCAAGGAAAGAAGAGTTCAGTTAAAAGTACTCTTTGAATCGAATATGAAACTAACAGAAATTACTCTGGCAAACTGAGAATGATTTTAAGAAAGAAGCAATCTTCTCTAGGCATAGTGAATAGATTGTCAAACAAAAGACCAAACCAATACAGAATCATTTAAGTTGTGAGTAAAGACTTCACGTGCCAACCAAAAGGAATGAGAAAATTCATTGCATGTGTAATGCTATCAGTGTTAGAAACATCACTTAGTCTTGGAAAGATGAAAGAGCTCTTTTACCCCCTCACTTTTTGCATCCCAATTTATGCAGAGATTGCCACCTTTAACAGCAGCTCAACAGAATTGAGCAAATATTCACCAGTTCTAACACTACGCACTAACATGATGACTTCTTTGCAGTTAAATGAATTTGAGTGACATTATCTACATTAAAAAGTGTGGTTATGTCATGTATTGATCAGATGCAGGCCAACAGCTGGAAGGAGTATCATAAGTCCTGTTACTGAAAAACCTAAAATTTATTCACTAAGGGACAGCATTAACTACTTCCACTATAACAATGTATTATTCTTATATCTTACTTCATAAAAGATAACAATTCAGTATTTTCCTACAGTTTACTAGCAATCACATGTAGTAGACATTTAGAACTCAGCAGAACAGTGAATATTCAGCCGTACTACAGTAAATGCAAAAATTATACACGCATTTTGATCAAGTTGTATTCCCATATTCATATTCCTAAATGGGAAGCATTAATTTTTCCCCTCAAGGTTAGTTTTAACCCTGATCATTTTCCTACACTGTGTCATTGTTCTGCTGTACATGTCTGGGCTGCACGACAGAAGGACAGCACAAGGCATCTTTCAGAAATAGCATCAGCTTATGAAAATGTGGCATTACTGCAGTGCACAAAGATTCTTTGCCAAATAAGCTCTGTTAAACTTGAAAAAAAGAAAGGCTTTTTCACACTTACCCTGGACACTCTCTGAGATTCCAAGTGTTTTCTGCACATCTCTGCAAATTTTGGAGAGGCAGGACTGGAACTGCTCATCACAGTCATTTTTTTTATTGCCACAAGTATCATAGCATCTGTCGTGGTGATTGCAGCACTTTGTCATCGAAGGGATACCGATGTCAAACTGTGAAGAAAATCCCCGCCAATCCATTGGTATTCCAGTTAAGAAAGATCTAGCCTATGAGTAGACTCTAACAGTTAGAAATTAAAAACTAATGCAATCAATCCAGCTGTCATTCACTTATCTCCGTACTTTGCTGTTCACCTCTAGAAAGCTGTGCTGGTTTGACCCTGGCCAGCAGCCAAGCACCCACAGAGTTGCTTGTTCACCCCCCACCCCCCTCCACGGAATGGAGGAGAGACTAGGAAGAGCAACAGCAAGAAAACTTGTGGGTTGAGGTAAAGACAGTTTATTAGGTGAATGAAAGAGGGAAAAAATGCCCCAAAATAAGCAGTGCAAAAGCAATCATTCACCACGTCCCACAAGCAGATGCCCAGCCAGTCACCTTGGAAGCCAAACACCGGCATCACCACCCCCACCCCCCTCCCTTCTTCCACTACTCCAGTTTTTATTGCTGAGCATGACTCTGTGTAATACGGAATATCCCTCCAGCCAATTCAGGTCAGCTGCCCCAGCTGTGTTCCCTCCCAACCTCTTGCCCAGCCCCAGCAGACACTCTGGGGTGGCGGATGGGCAGAGTGGGGAAAAAAGAGAAAGTCCCAAAGCTGTGCAGTCACTGTTCAGCAATAGCCAAAACCATGAACAGTTTTAGCCAACCATCCCAAACACAGGGCCATGCAGTTTGCCATGAAGAAAGTTAATGCCATCCCAGCCAGAGCCAGTACATAAGCTAACCCATATCTTCTTTCTAGCATTAAGGAAAACGAGTTAGCGTCAGTAAGGGCAGCAAGAGTCAGAGCCAAACTCTCCGCTCTCACAGGGCTACAGTTGGGGTTATTCAACGCTTTCAAGATTGTGAGAACAAAACATTTACGGTTAAAAAATTAGAAATTAATCATCTTCATTCTATTTTATCCCTATAATATTTTATGTCAATGATGAAAATGTTTATGCTATGTTCGCTTATAAGACTAACATCTTCCATGTGTTTTTACCAAAGCATGTGCTGGAGCTGATAAAAGCAGGGACTTTGTACATGGATGCTGTCTCATCCTTAGAATGGGGGAGGGAAAAAACCACCCACATTGAGGAAAGCTGATGTATGAAAGACACACAAAGAAGCCCCAAAATGGAAATACTTACCTGAACTCCAAATAAAGGGGATCCACAACCATTTGGTGGTGAAGGCTTATACCCATAGCGAGGAAGGGGCTTTGATCCTGAAAAAGGTAATTTAGCATGCCTCAAATAGATTTTTTGCACAGAATTTTAGTACTGTCAAAACAGGCATTTGTTGGGCTTAAGACAGCATCACTTATATTTTTAACTTAAACATATATTCAGGCACCTGAATATCAACAATTATTACCAAATTACAACTTAGGGGTACTAAGCATTTTTTTTAAAAAGAGGGACAAGACACCTGAGCAACTGTTGTTAGCTTCCCAAGTTAAAGAAAAAAGGAGCTTGAGTTACTAAAATTGATGTGTCAGTTAAGTGTGTAATGTGTGGGATTACATTAAAGAACAGAGTACTTCAGAGTAAGTTCATTAACACTGCTATGCTTTATATGCAAGCAACAGTAGCGCTCTGATTTTTTTAGCTTAATCTTTAAAATTAACTGGAATGAAACATCTTTTTTATTTCTACAACTGTAACACTAATAAAATCTAGATTAGTAGAGACTGCTGAAGTCACGTCTCCCTGAACAGTGACTAGTGCAGCAAGACAGGGAATTCTGCACCCCAAGTTAAGGAAGGTCACGGAGTTAATTTGAAAAATGACCCTTCCCCTTGTTTCGGTTTTGGAAACAAACTGAGGCCACGATTAAAAGTAACGGAGAGGAAAAAACGTATTTGAGAAGCGCCTATTCTAGTACAGAGAGGAAATGTCACGGTGTCCTGGCCACTCTTGCGGAGCCAGTCAGGCTGCCACCACCAAACTCATTTCCTGGCTTAACAAATAATCCAGCCCGGTGAGCTGGGGGTAAGTCGACTCAGCCGAGAGACCCAGAGGATCTACGGGAACCTCCCGTTTTGGGGCGCCCCCGAAGCGCCGGCGAAAAGCCGGGCCAGAAACCCCTTTTCCGGAGCATCGCCCGCCCGGCACCCCTCTGCGGCAGCCGGGGACGGGGACGACAGGGGAACCGCCTCCAGGCAGGTACCGAGGTTTCCTCGGCGGCTGCGTCCCGTTTCCCCGGGACCGGCGGGAGGTCGCGGCCCCGGCCGGGCTGAGCGGGCCGGGCCGCCTGAAGCGAGCCGGCCGGCGGGAGGGCAAGGATCGCCGCGGGCCGCCGGGGTCTCGGCCGCGCCGCCAGCCCCCCGCCCCGCCGCCCGCCTCACCGTCGCTGCACTTGTACTGGCAGAGGCCGTCCTCGCCGCCCAGCAGGTCGAGGGCCGCGTTGAGGTACACGTCGATCTTGTGCACCCCGTTGCGGATGGTCTTCAGCGTCATCCGCCAGTCGGGGGTCTGCGGCGGCGCCTCCTGGCTCCGCGCCGGCCGCGGGGCCGGCCAGGCGCAGGCCAGCAGCAGCTGCAGCAGCAGGGCGCGGGCCATGCCGAGCGGCGCCCCGCCGGGCGCCCGCTAAGGCCCCGCTGCCGGCCCGCTCCCGCAGCGGCCCGCCGCCCCGGCCAGGCCCGCCGCCGCCATCGTCCCCGCCGGCACCGCCCCCGCCCGCCCGGCGAGGAGGAGCCTTCCGCCGCCGCGCCTGAGGCAGCGCGGGGCCGCGCCTCCCAGCGCGCCTCCCACCGGCCCTGAGAGAAGGGGGGTCCCGGCCGCCTTCTGGGCCGCCGCCGGAGGAGGGGGACGGGCCCGTGCGAAAGCGCGGCTGGAGCGGGGCTGCGAGTCACTTAGTCACGGCCAAAAGGCCTGTTCCTGGGCTACTGCCGCCAGCCAGCTGTGCGAGAGAGGGGCTGGGGGGGGGCTACAGAGGGAGCAGTCAGGGGTGGCTCTGAGGGGGGAAAAGGGGGAAGTCGGGCAGAGCCTCTCCGCCCCCCCTACAGATGGCAGGAGGAGGCACTGCAAAAGGCGGCCTGGCGCCCGCCCGTTACTACGCGGGCTGTTTCAAGAGGAGAAAGGCTGCCATCTCCAGCAGGTCACGGTGCCCCTTGTTCCACGGGGGGACCTTTTCCAAGCCTGTCCCGGTACAAACCCAGAGTAGCTGGCTGCCAGTTTGTATGGCACGGCGGCGCTGGCTGAGCAGGGCCCTGCGAGGTACCGGTGCTATCAGATCATACAAAACCCCAGGACTTCTTTATTTGGAAAACCTTTATTTGATGACCGTGTTAGAAGTGGTGAACTTGGCGTTGCTAAGTGTGAAAGAGACAGCGATAGCGTTCTGGAGGAAAGACAGAAAGGCTGATTTTCTAGCCAGCCATTGAGGTACTGCGGCCGCGCGGCTCAAGGGAAGGAAGGGCAGGTTTCGTGCCGGCTGCCTCGGGGCTTGGTGAGCGTGGTGGCCCAGCCCAAATGCTGCCTATGGGAGGAGCGTGCCCAAAAGCACATGCCGCTCTCCTTCAGGTCAGTCTGGGGGGGGAACTTGTATTAATACAGCTAGAAAAAAATGACCTTTTGGAAAGCACACTCGTTCAGAAGCCAAAAAAATTCACTAGGGAATACGTACTTGAAGTGTTAAAATTTTAACCTAATTTTATGATGATGTTCAATGTGAAGGAAACTGATCCAGTGACCTTTACACGAGTGATTGTTTCATGTAACGTCAAACGTGCAAGATGGGGTTGTAAAAGAGGGGAAAATGAAAGCATACCTATTAAACATTAAAAGCCCAGTCTTGATTTGCTGAAAAGAAAAATCAGACCGAAATGAACTCGCTTGCTAAACATCCTGTTTGGTTTTAAGGTGGTTTTTTTTAATTATAAAATTTTTATTAATTTTGTATTTAAATTCTAGGTGCTTCACAGATGAGCTAAAGTGGAACCATGTGGAAATTGTTTTAATTTTTGTAACGAAAGCTCTGTTTTAAGACATGTGGAATCCCTCAGAACATAGTAATATTGGGCTTCAGGACAAAGTTAACTGTAAAGAAGAACAGGAAATGGAAAGAAAACCAAGAGACTTCCAGATCAACAGGCAGAGCAGAAAGATACATGGTAAATATTCTACTGGTTTTTTTCTCTTCAGCCTCAGCATTTAATATTATTTGTAGTTAACTGAAGAAATATGTGGAAAAAGTTCTTTACAGAAGTTAAGTCAAACAAAAGAGGGAGCTTTTCCTACACCTGTCCAGCTTTTCCCTATGATTACTTTACGAAGACCCTGATTCAGCAAAATAATTCCTGTGTAGGAATATACTTAAAGACTTTCCTAAATAGCAAGCCTTGTTGGAGGAGGGTTAAGAGAAGCAATTCATAGCCTTACTTTAGTTATTGGTGATTGACAGTGTCGTTACATGACAAATTCATGCTGATGTGGGTTTTTTACAAGACTGTAAGATGAAGAAAAGTCAATGAAAATGTAAAAATGTTGTCTGAAGCAGACTATGGTGAATTATAGAAAAAACACCACCACAACAACTGTGTTGTGTGAACATACGCTATTTATTCAACAGGATAATTAATTGAGAGGAATAAAGTAAAATAGATACTAAAACATTTGTAAATTAGAATACAGTGATGTACATTCTAAAACTATCGAGCAGTTTGATAGAACTGACCGAGATGGTCCTGAAGCTGTTTGACAGTTTTGTGTCGAGGGTACCTATCCACAAACCAAATTCTAGTACTTTTAAAAAATTTTGTGCACGCTTTCAGTGCATAACTCTTGCTGAATGTGAAACTATTATGTATAGACGGATGTTTTCTTACAGCAGGCACCATTACTGCTGTCTAAAAATGTGTAGCTTATGCAGTGGTCCTTTGGGCTGTGCTTCCTGATTATCATGTGGGCAGAACTTTCTCACAAGGATTGGTGAAAGCAGAAGGATTTTCTGCTTAATTGTTCCAGTTTTGCTGATGGCCCCTTGTTTTCATCCAGTTCTGGGTCAGTTAAGGCAGTAGTAAACTCCCCCTGACTGCACATTGCAGGATCAGGCCCTGGATGTTCTTTCTTGGCATTACTGTTTCATGCTTCTGTATATTGGTGTAGGAACCTTGTGCTAATTTGAGAATCTGGTGAGAGGTTTTTATGACTGAGAGTATTAATTTCTAACTTTAGAGCTGTAACTTGGTTTTGTAGAATTAAGTCTATATGTATAATAGATATACTTTTTATATATTTATATTGTTATATAAATTGTGTGTGTGTGTATATTAAATATATATATGTATACACACACAGTAAAACCCTACTTGATGTTAAGAGTTTGTTGGATACCAGAAATATATATATATACATACACAGAGAACTTAAATAAAAAGCATCTTTACTATCTTAAGTTGAAGATTCAAGTTTTAAAATTTCTTTGTTGTTTGTGACCAGCTGCAGATAAATTAATAAAACTTAGAGCTACAAAAATTGCCCCAAGCTAGATGGTCAGATGAGGTATACTTACTAGATAAAAATTGTCTGAGTTTGTAGCTGAAAAAACTACCACCAGAGTTATTATTTGGGTAACTGTTGCATTACAACAAATCTTGTGATCCTAGTCAATCTGTCAATTAATAGATGGTCTGAAGTCTATTTTCGCAGTAAGCCTAAAGAATCAGCTGCCAAGCAAGGCAGCATCCTGAGGGTTTCTAGTGACCTAAACCTTGAGATGATGGAAATTCTTTCAAGTACTCTGGTTGCTGTCCTTTCTGTGAAGTTCACGTATTGCCACTGCAGTCATTTTCCAACCACTGCTTTCAGTACAGTTGTCCATTTTAAATAAATAAACAACCACAACTGAAATGCAATGTGAAATGTGGAAGAAAAACAAAGTAACAACAAGAAAAAGATATTTTAATTTCCCTGCTTTTATTAGAGACTTTTGCTGCGGACTCATGTGCCTGTAAAATTCTCTTCCTACAGGCTTCTGCAAAATTGTGGTATTCATAGAGTTAAATTAATACCAATTTTCAAAATACATTCTTTAAAGATTTGTACTAATTGTTGCAAAGTTGCATGGCTGCTGATTGTAAAAAAGGACTAGTGTTCATTTTTGCATGGGTGATAAGAAGGAAGTATTTAATCTTCCGAGCTTCAGATATTATACCGTGAAATGAGACTCCTGGTCACATGATGGCTAATCCAATCGTAATAGCTAGCAACTTCTGTATACACGCCAGGGTGATTAGGCTCCCCGCAGTTCTCACCCCAACTCACAACACCCCAGACGTACGCCACATTTTCTGCATCAAAACAGACCAAGGGTCCTCCTGAATCACCTTTGCAACTGTCTATGGAGCCATCATAAGTACCTGAAGCAAAAGAGGAAATAAAAAGCAAAAATAAGTTCATATACAAGATAGCACACAAAACAGAGCTCAGGAGGTTTTTTTCAGGTCCATGTCACTTCGTGGCAGATGTTTGCCTAATGGTCACCAGTAAAGGAGGTTCCTAACCTCTTCAGTCTATTACTTCTCATTTCTTTTTAAGTGTGGGGCCTCTCTTTACATTTGCAGCTGGCCCAAATTGTCCTCATTTGCTTTGATGTCAGTGATGTGAGTCTTGTTTTACCCTGTGCAACAGAGAATAATTCAGTCATATTGCCTATTATATCATTAGAAGTAGCTCACAAAAATTGAACAAAAGTGGGAGGAAAAGATAAAAAGGTTTGTAGGCTGATTTCTATGGAAACGAAGCTGTCATAATATGTGTGGGCCTACGTGTCTGCCTTTGGTGTCCTCTTTACCCAATTAATTCATTGGCCAGTTTCATCTGTACAGAGCTGTACAGAGAGGCAAAGGCCTCAAAATTATTTTCTCTACCAGCTTTATGACAATAGGTGGGCAGGTACAAGAAGGAGAGTGTGTGAATGCTGGGATGGGAGGGAGAGCAACTGTCTGTAAGTGCCCTCACTGCAAGGTCTCCGTCACAGTGTGGAACCTTTTGCAACACCAGATAGAGGCCCTGAGACACAAGTGTGTAGGAACCAGTGCCCTTTATAAGTTTCAGTGCTCACAGAACTACTTGTTTGCAAATCAGTAAATATAGTGCTTGTGAAAATAGGAATTAAGAGTGAAGGATGTGATATAAACAGAAACACTGCTACAGAGCTAGAATATGATTTATGCATTGTCCTATATCCTCAGTAAAAGTTTATTAACTTCTAACACCCCTACTACACTTTTCTGCTTGGTTGATTGACCTAGTATGAAGGAACCCATACTAAGCATGAGTCTCCAAGTTTTTAAAAATGTAACCTCTTTCTTGAGTCTCTACATCACTGAGAAAGAGTTCTATGAACTTTTCAGCGTTGGAATTGCTAATCCTGTAAAACAAGATTTTATTGCCTTTATTCAGTTTAATTAATATTTGCTTGTATAACTAACTCCCGTGGATACTAGCCCTTAATTCCAAAGTTTGTAATTGCTTCAGGGAGGGGAAGCTAACCCCAGATACCCCTTTTCTGATGTTGTCCCATGTGATACTGTCTTTGTTCCCTCCTGGTAAAGTACGATCACTTGAAATACATTGAAGATCAAGGACATAAGTTATGGAACTTGCACAGTAGACAAACCCAGTATCTTATAGATGTCATGCTGAATTTATCACAAATGATTTGGCTTTTATATCTGGTTCTTATTTTTTTCGTTAAGTAGTTTGTTTAAATATTGCCTTTACTTTTTGATTTAAAGAACAGTGGAAACTATCTGCCCTGTAAGTTGAATACTCATTGCTCTTTTAGTCATGTATTTGGCCATACCTTTCGTTACTTGAGAAGCAAAAAATGTGTATTCAAAATCCTTATTTTAGTACTAGGAGTGACAACCAGTTTCCTGGCCAGACTAATCTTAGTTTGAAAAGTTAATCGTATTTTTCCTGGGGTGCAGTGTGGTAGTAGCAAATGTCAAAGCAGATGAATAGTCACATTCTAGTCAACGGGACTACTAATGTGCTCTAAGACAGGCATTTGCTTAAATATGTTGCTGAATTAGAATCAAATATAGTAAAGGTAGGAAGTTCAGTGGGCTGTAAAGTGCTTGTGTATTTAGAAAACATAACTCAAATTGCTTGCTGAAATTTGCCCACATAATCATAGAAACTTGGCATACTGTCATCTTAACTCTGTTTATAAATAGATATATAATGGTGGATGCATCTAGGCTCCAATGGCTGGCATGTTGCTAATCGTGATACTGTGGCAATCGGTTTGTCTTTCCCAAGTCTAAAAGATTCCCAGCCAGTATGTCTGACCTTATAAACAGTAGGTTTGATGGTAGAGAAATTATAGTAAGAAAATTGATGCTTGCCTGCACATGCCATTCGTTTAAAAAATCGTCCTGGATACAATTCAGAACAATTCTGAAATAAATTAACATTGCCCCACTTGAGGATATATTGTTTGGTATAACCTAGAAAAGAAAATAATAAACTTTTCTAAATAAAAAATGGTAAGTACATATTAGACACTTTTAATATCATAAATTGAAAGTTATATATTTGCTTATCTACAGAATATAATCTTCAATATTATAAACCAGATACCTTAAACTGCCACTAACACTTACCCCATGTGAATTGCAGTACATTGGCCATATATTTCAAAATAAAAGCAGAGTGGTTTAATTGCAGTGTTAAATACAGTACTTTCATTTTGTGACATTTTCACCCTTTCCTTGTCTTCCTTAGTTTTTTCCTGTGTTTTCCATATCAAGGTTTTCAGACACTGGGAAACTGGTATATTGTTTTCTATAAAGTGGAGATGTGGCTCTCATCATCCTTGTTACCTTTTTTCCAATTGTACTCTGTCTTTTTGGGATGAGTGAACCAGGTATTGAAGATAAGGTGAACTATGTATTCACAAGGTTAAAGAGATTCTCTGTTTTTTTTTCTCTGTCCATTTGCTAGTCATTCCCAACTTTGCATTTGCTTTATGGACTGCTACTGAGTATGGACAGGAGAAGCCTCACAACCAGTGACTCCAATGCCAGGCTGTAATCACTGTGATAGAAAACAAATGCTTCCAAAATCTTTGAAAGTGTGATTACATTTGGTTTATCTGTCTCTGTGCAACCTTCTCTGGGCTAAACTCAAACACAGCTGAGACAAGGTGTGCCAAGTTTCGTAACTGTTGGCTGCAGCTCAGATCCTCTTGGGCAGGGGGCAGAGGATGGGCTGTGACTATGGGCCACTGTGAGCTACTAACCGCGACTTGTTAAATATCGTTACCAGGTCTCCACAGCTAATATAAATCTTAGATTGGCAAAAGGAACATTTCTTATTGTCAGGGTAGTTTTCAACCAGGAGTGTCCTCCAGATGAGTTTACTAAGTGGCTGAAACAGCAGGGGAACCAGTACAGAAAAGAGAACCAACAGTGACGGCCGAATGCCATTTTCACAGCCTATGTTTTCTGTACTCGGCCTCTTCTGAGTGCTTTGTGCACAACTACTCTTCAGGCTTTTCAGAATGAAAGCTCACCACAATTAGAAAACAAGTGATACAAATAATACATTCTTGTAGTAAGCACTAAAGCAAATACCTTTCTCTAGTCCCCATCCAGAAACCTTGCATCTGTCACCAGCCTTGAACATATACTTTGACCAGGGGATACAGGCAGGTGTGCTGTGTTTCAAGGAGCATTCTCCTTTCCCAAAACCTCTCAGCTCCAGCAGAGCAATGTCATTTTCGTAAGTTGATGCATTATACTTTTCATGGATTATCAGTTGTTTTAGTCTGAAAGTATCTGTCTCTCTGTCGTACAGTATTGTATCCAACAGTCCAACCCAAACACGGTATAGATGAACTCGATTTGCCCTGGAATAAAACAGTGAAATAAAATATGTTTGGTACTTCACACAAGCACTGTACACTTCAACTAGCTGTGAACTTTTGCATTTTATCAAAGTTTCTCTAGAATGAAAATTCATATTATATACATATAGTTGCTTTCTGGACTTGATGTCCAGGTTTTTCTGAAGTGTAGCGAATGCAAGGCAGATGACACTTACTGCTGAGTACTGCAACTAATACAGAAAAAAATAGTAAAGGCCAGCCTCTGTGTTTAGTGCTGGGACAACGAGAAAGCAGGCGTTTATGCCTCTCTGATTTCAAGTGAAAGAAGAGTGAGCAGATGTGGATGGGATGCTGGGACTGGCGAATCCTCCCTGTCTGCTCTTGCTTGTTCTGGGGAATACGTGACCCCAGGGACATTCTCGGGCAACAGGTCCTGACTTCCCCAAGGTAGAGATGGAGAAGAGAGGAGTCCCTTGTATCTCCCTTTCAGGCAAAGTGGTTACGGTGAACCTTTCCTGCCTGCCTGCTATCTGACTAAAGAATGCTGTGTCTCTTCAAACTCATCATTACTTTTTCATCTTTCTATTCACTGCCAAAATATTCTACTTTATAGTCTCTGAATGTTCCCCATCGTTAACGTGGGTGAGTCAGTGTTTTAAATTGTTTTATTCAATAGGCAAATAGGAATTAGCAAACAGGTAGCTAAGAAGGGCCATAATATCCAAATCAATCTTTCTGCTTTGCAAGAAGAAAATAATTTCCCAGTTTGTTCTTTTTACCTGACGCAGTGTGCAGCAGTCAGAACCCAACAGCCACCAATATAAACTCCTCCACAGTACACTGATGCACCTTCACTGCCAGTTTCTTTAATTGCCACTTGCCAAGGGAATTCACCCTATTCAAACAACAAACACCCAAATAATGTGAAATCATAATAATTTTACTATTTTTAGTGCATAAAGGGAAAAACACTTCTTGGTATCACCTCATCTCCTTGACTATATCTGATTGTAAATAAAAAGATCTGTTATCCAGAAATTGTGAATTGTGCTCCATGTGATAAAGGATATATATTCTAAAATGCAGTGATTTTGTTCAATCTTCTGACTTCGTGCGATGCTTCCTGCCCTCCAGCCTTCTGCCATGAAACCCCTTGTAGCCAGAGAAACAGATGTAGAATCTGACCTGGTATGATCGAGTATAGCATTTTTGACTGTATTCTGTTTCAAAGGTGCAAATTTAAAGTCCATTTTGTCAGAATTGTTACTTCTAACTATAGTTTTAAGTATTTTGCTGAATCATTTTCAATGTGTACTGGTACTGTAATCCTTAGTTTTGCAACTCCATATTTTACTTTATAAATTGTGCTGCTTTTTACTTTCGTTTGGTGCAATGCCACTACTGCTGGCAAACATGAAATTAGTGTTGTAGGTGATTTTGTTATTTCTGAAGGACATAACAGAAGGACAATAATGCCCATTTAAATCGATGCTGAATGAACTCATAGTTGGTAAGGGTTTTTTTTTACCTTTCTTGCAGTCTCTCCACCTACGATTCTTTTCTGTCGAGTTGATGTGTGATTTGTAAGACCGCAGTGTACTTGGGGAAGAAGTGTCTTTATCATTTTTCTTTCTTTAACAAAAAGGAAAAGTGTGTCTCAGAATTCAGGTTATCCATTCTCTCTATTTGGAGACAGGTTTATCTTTATCATGAAAATTTGAGTGCTGTGAATATGCCAGTAGCTGAAGTAGCAGGAAAGCAAAGACCAAAAATTTTGGCATCTGTTTTTGCTTTGAAAATCGCTTGTGTGTTAGCATCACATTACTTCTCTTCATTTTCCACTGCTGCTTGTATTCAGGCAAATAATTTTAAAGCAGTTCCCCTAGATTTGCTGAGAATTTACCTCCACCAGTTGCCAAAACATGCAGATGTGGGTCCTCAGCCAGGATGAATTATTATGGCGTTCTTGAAATTAGTGGAAACTAAGACAAATAGTAATCCCCAGAGTGTATATTACTAAATCACAAAGTCTAAATATCTGAGTGTTCTGGATACGGCCAGCTGGCTGGTAGCTAGAAAGCCACTAATAAGAGGGTATGCTGTTGTTTTTGGAGGGTTAGTTATACTTACCTTCATCTATACTGTGATTTTCAGCACCTTTTTCTTTGCCTGTAGTAGAATAACAAAATACTAAAAATATTGGCAAAAATCTAAATTTGTTCTATTACTTGAATATATGTTTGTGTGCCAAAATCGTGGTACATGTTTTAAATACATAAGGGCACACCAATTCACATGGACAGCAATACACTCTCAGCCTGGTACCTGCTGTTTCCTTTCCTAGGAGACATTCTTTGGCTGCCTCAGCCCACAAATGACCTACATACAGCAGATACTCATTTGTAACTACATGACATCTACTCTGCTTTCCATGCCCAGGGAGCCCTTCTGCAAAGAAACTCTGAGAAATGGCCTTTTTTTGTTTTTTGATCTCTGAAGTGATATCCCATTCTCCTCCACCAGGAAACAACAGAAATTCCTTCTCCTGCCCCATCAACCTTTTGGAGCTTTCTAAAGCCCAAAGGAGCATTAGGTAACAGTTGTTTTTTTTTTCCCCCAATTTAGATAATGCTGTTGTGTCCTGTGTGCCTTCTTTAACAGGGTAAGGGAGGGTATTCAACATGAGAGGTAAATTAACTGCTTCCTGAATCTGGTTTGTCAGCTTTTATTCAAGCAAAATGCCTGTTTAATTCAGTTCCTAAATGGAGGTTGAGGACTGGGTCTGTTCTCATGTTGCTGACAGTAATGTTTACATTTAGAGTTCAGTTTACCTTTACCGGTTACCATTTACCAATAGTGTTTACTTTTTGGCTTTAGACTTTGTCTCTTATCAGAGCAAGGAGAAACATTCTAATTTCAAAACAAAACAAAATCTTTTCAACAGTGAGGGAAACAGCACAGAAGAATTATTATATTGACAAACTAGCTGAATTCCTCATCTGTGAGGAAAATATTCCTGCCCTTCCTGTCTATGCTTTCTTCACAAATAAGGGATACCAGTTTGATAGATGGCCACATAAGCAAAAGATAATCTGCCTTAAGCCTTGTAAAACATCATCTGTTTCTTCCTTCCTTTATTTTTCTTGCTATTCTTTTCTAGAAGGAAAGGGAGGAAAATTACTTAACTTTTTCTTCCTACTACGCATGACATGACATTGGGAAGACTAATTCTTGGCATGCATTTTGGCTTTGCTAATCTGTTAAATAATTTAATAATATGCATTCTGTAGTCTCTAGTTACAATTGAGCAGAATGAAAGGAAAGAAACAAAAACATCTTTCAGAAGGAAACCTGCACAGAGAACTTGAGCTTCATCCTCTCCTGTGAGGCAGTCAATTTCTTTGTTACAGACATTCTTATTTGGAATACAGATATTTGACCGACAGTGGAAACTGTTGTCTCTGCACTCTGTAACACAGGAGAATTACAAATGTAAATCACAGGCTCACATGATTCAGCAACCTCACATAGTTAGAGAGCTTTTTAAAATATAAACACAATATAATATCCATGCTACGGGGGACTTGGCTCTTCATAGATAGATCACAAAAGCAGGCTCTGTAAGTGTAAAAAGAAATGAATACTTGGCTCTCCTTATTTTGCAATCTTGAAGTTTTAAGACTTAAAAAATGTGGATCTCTGTTACCAGTTCAGCACTGTACTTCTAGATTTGGTATCACTCCTTACCAGTTTCATCTACAACACATGCCCACACTCAACCTCAGCCAAAGGACCTCCAGTTTTGCCAGCATTACTGACCATGTCAAATGAGGAATTTATGATGCTTGGGTCAAATTTCCCCCCCCAAATCAAAGTCCAAGCTGGCTTTTGGTTGAATGAGCTAAATGCCTAAATCCAGGCTTAGGAATCAAGAGTCCTATTTTGAAGATACTGGATTTAATAACTTATTTCTTCTAAAATTCTTGATTATACGAAATATTATTCTAAACCTGAGAACCCCCTTCCTTTTAATTCTTGTGATCACTTTGTATGTTATCAAAAGCAAAGCAGTGCTTCAATTTATGGCAGGGTTTTTTGAGGTACTTTATAATCCTATGTCAATCTACTATTTAAGGATATATGTCTTTAATAGAAAATAAGATAGTTCTCTAAAAGTATCCAGATATCCCAGTATGATCCAAAGACCACTGAACTCAGTTGAAATACTTCTTTTGATTCCAGGAAGCAGCCCATACAGGTGAAACAGCACTATTTTGGTCAAGTGGAATCTGAATAAATATCCCTTAAATATATGAAGCCACAGGTATTTACTATTTTTTTCTAAAATACCTGTGATTTTGTTTCCACAATTATCAGATTAAATTCACTGACAATTGTAAAACTACAAAATTAAGGTTATTTAGGGATAGTGATGGGATGTGTAACCCACATTACCGTTTGGCACCTGAAACCCAACTTCCGAAAGTATTCTCCTGCATTCAGGTCATGCTAGATCCATTCCTTGTTTCTAATCAAAATTGTTACAGCTAGAATTGCAGATGCTGAAAGAATGACTGCTGATGAACAAGCAATATGACAGGAACTATTCACAGATATTCTATGGATAATCTTGCATTAGTAATAAATTTAAGAGGATCTTACTTTGGTTTAAAGATAGTTCATTGGATAAACAGTGTCTGTCTTTGTTTAATTACTATTGATTTTTCCCAACTAAAAATACATTTTCATTCTAACACAGCTCATTTTTTTGTATCAATGTTTAACAGTCTCCTAAATAATCTCATTGTATTTCCTCATCCTCCAAGGAAATCCAGATTCTCAGAGATCACTTGCCTGCTTCAAAATTATATTATTCCTACTTTTTTTGCACTTGTGTATACATAAACTATGGTTTGATCGCTTTAATGTAGTGACTTATTGGAAAGGAGACTTCAGCTGTTACATCACTGTAAAAATTCTTTGGGGCTGGTTTTCTGCTGAAATGATTTTGAAACAGCTGAGAAAGGAAATTATTACCTCTACAGCACAGTTCATCACTTAGGTCTCCACAGTCATTGATTCCATCACAGGTTTTATTCAGAGGAATGCACTTCTTGTTGACACAATGAAACTCACCACCTGAACAAGCTGTGCAGCACGATGAAAATGAAGTTAGTATGGAAATGTGTATAGGTTCACAACTGCCCATGGAAATAGTCTGCTTGTGCATTTTATTCTATCAGCAGTTTGGCCTAGCAACAGTAGGCATTCTGGGGCCCAGTAATGTAAATAGGAATTTTTTTTATTGTTTTAATTGCCTTCTCATCAAGCTTTCAATGTGACCACTTATTTTCCTCCTCCAACTTGCAGTAGCCTGGCAAAAGGGAACTTCATTTCTCCTAGACAAAGACTAAACCAGAAATGATCGGTTCAAACCCACTGTAAATGACTCAAGCGATTAAGATGATGGATGTTCCCCTCCAGAAGGAAGTTATCAAGAGTCTGTGAACTACTTCTGTGGCATATGAAAAACATGAGGCAATTCATATCTCTCCTAACCAGCAGCATCTCAGGCTGATGCTTATAAGTGCCAAACAAAGCCCACTACAGAGAATAGAAAGCTGTTAGAAGTCAAAACAAGGAGCTGATTCCCCCTATATCAGTGAGAAACTGAGGAGCCCTGAAACCCCCCAGAAGACATGAGCAGTTCTGTGATAGTCAATGCTTGTCTGGCTACAGTGCTACTAGTGTCCTAATTGATCTCCCTCATAGACAAAGCAGTGAGTAGGAGGTTGTCACCTGTCGCCTCACCAGCTAACCCGGGAGAGACAAGACTTGTGGGATACAATATACCTTGGTACCCTTGGAAGGGATGGGGGAAAAAACAGAACCATGTGTGAAACATATTTGCTTTTGGGAAGTATCTGTAAAAATACTTTAGGAGCAACAGTGATTTTCCAAACTCATGAACTCAAGACTGTCTTGACTCAACACTGCCTCAGTTGTCCTAAAGTCTGCAAAAGGATTATTTAAAAAAATCAAGAGGGTTCAGTGCAGGTTTGCTGTGGCTGAGAGTTCAGCAAACTAGGTCCTAATTATTTAAAATAAACTTAAAATGTAAGAACCCCTAATAGATATAAAACTAAAAAACCTACTAACCTCTGAGATTTTCATGGCACTGGAGGCTAACAAATCCCTCATTACTATCTCTTGATTTCATCTCTATGTGACATTCAGCAAGACTTGTCTCTAGGCCCCTGCAAGTTATTTGCAGACAGTGCAACGATTTTAAAGCAGATTCTGTGATGCTGGAATTGGCTTGGTAATATTCAGCACCTCTGTGAAGATACAAATAATAATAACAAATTATATAATTTCACAATGGATTATCCACTGCTTTTATTGTTTAGAATTTATATGATTTTCCTCAGTGTTAAGGAATTTTGGTCATGGCTAAGAAAAAGAGCAGACTTCCTATGCAATCATCTAGGAGTAAGTAGGAGATGTTTACTTTGGAAGAAAAAGTAAAACAAAGTGCTAATTTTTGCAGGTTGCTGCATAGAACTGTCCCTAAATCCATATGTAGCTCTGTAACAGTCACGGTGTATCATGCTGGATAGAAAAGTCTCCTTATGTAGCAAAACTTGTAAGCTCAGATCTCTATCTCTGTGTGGACACAGGTGAGCCATAATTTGGAAACCACCCTGCATGGGGTCAAGTATCCTTGATGCCATCAAAACCAATGCATATTGAGGAAGCTCAGGCCACTGCAAGGCTGGGATTGACAAATTTTATCTCCCTTGGTTTTACCTTAGTGGTATCCTCCTAACAGTGTATGTGTCCCCTACCTTAAAGAAATATGGATCGAGTAAATAAGTAACTAGAGAGGCTTACAATGGGACTCCAGGGCTGAATGCTCCGTCCCAGGACAAACCCTTCTCTGCTATCTAAAGAGATACTGATCAGGACTAGGAAATACTTGCTTCTCACCTAGAGGGGACAATTTAGGGCATTCCAATCGCATTTTTAGTCTTCAGGTAGGGTTGGGGAGGCAGCCCTACCTAAGTTAAATTAGTTGTATATGTGTAAAATTATTATGTACAGGTTACAGTGTTGACTCTTTATGAGGAGCTGAATGTGCCACTCAGGTCATCAGTGTGGTTGCAGGAAAAAGAACAAGCTCTGCGTGGCTTCAGCCATCCCTGGGGCCAAGGCAGTCAACAGCAGCGGGGGCAAGGGGTGAAGAAATAAACGTGTTCTGGTTCTTGTTAGTCTGGCTGGTGCAAGTGGCAAAACAGCTGTACCCTGTTGTCAGCTAGCGTAAGAAACTTCTCTGCATACAGGTTATTGCTCAGAGCTACTTGGGGATGGTCCATCTATGCACTTCTCCTTACACAGACCTGAGAGAAAACCTCTGCATTGGTCTTCAGCTTTATTTTAAAAGTAAAACAATTATGGTTTGTATAGCTGTAATCTGTAATAGAACACAGAAATCTATGTTTTGGCTTTCACTCTCAGGTGTCAATTTAAGAAGCTTTATCAGAATATTGTAGCCAATACATCGTTCATGAGTTTTCTGTCTTGGTTGACTGTGGGGACTGACCGTGGTTGACTGACTTGGTTTTCTTGTTGGCTGACTGTGACTGACACTTATGTAAGCATCGCCACTTTTTCAGATCCCTTGCAGTTATCCAGAGGTAAATTCCCCAAACTTACGTTTCAAAGCCAAGGTGCCTGCAAGCCACGTTTGCTTCATTCATAGTCCACTCACTATCACATACAAAAATGTCATTCTTTTGATTCACAGGTTTTACTCGAAGCAAACTTGAATCTCCATGGCCCACAGAGATTGAAAATGTTTCTAAAAAAAGGAGAAATAAAAAAAATCCCCCAATAAAATAATATTATATAGATGTATCTAGTGGAAAGACAGCACAGAAACAAATCAGGACTAATTTTGTATTGACAGCCAAAGTTGATATGGAAAGAACAGTAGATCAGGAATCAGAAGCTTCAGGTAATATTCCTGATTTTTCTGAGGACTGACTTTGTGGCTTTGAGCCTGGCACTTTTTCAAAATATACCAGTTTCAGGACAAATGAGGGTAATGGTTCCTACCACATCAGAGTACCTGGAGGTCTACTGAGGAAAGGTTGCATCTTCGTATAGTGACTTTCATTAGAGGACTTTTGATAACCAACCAGTAACACTTCAAGTGAGATGGCCAGATCCTGCTTCTATTACCTGTGTAGCAAACCTTCCGCTGTTTACAGTGGAGCTAAGGTCCTCAGCTTAACTTAGTGAGGCCGTATAGAGAGCGTACCAGGAACACACGGAGGCTCTCCGATCCTTGTCAGTGGAATAGGCAGAATTGAATTTTGCCACCCTGAGGGTGATGGGCTGAGCTGCTGCTTCTGTGGGAAAAGGGAGGGATGGTACCGAGACAGAGACTGGGCAGGAGAGGCCTGGGCCCGGCTTGCTGCTCCTGCTGTGTTTGGTGCAGGTGGGGCTGGAGGACCGGTAGGAACAGCAACCGCTACTGCTAAAAGAGGCCACCCACCTAGTTAGCAGAGCCATTTCTCCCTGCACTCAGATGGAGGTTGAGCTGACAAAGCAGCTCGGTGCAGCCTAAAAAGCAGGCGAGAACAAACAGCTGCTTGTCAGTGCACAAACCATCACTGGTTTGCAGGGCCATAGCTTTCTGTTTTGATGAAATCCACAGCATGAAGATGGTTGAGGTGAACAGGGCTTACCTTCTCCCCATGCACTCCCACACACACCTCAGCAGCTTGACTCCATTCCTTGGACTCTTGTTCCTGTGAGGTCTGTCCCTCTCCAAAAGATACCCGCTCTGCTAATGTTCTCAGCAGGCCGTCTCCCGCTGTGCCTCCCACCATAGTCAACACCCTGCTTGGAAACCTTTGAGCGCTTTCCTGTGTCTATTTCTTCCCTTTCTACCTGATGATTTGAGCAACCTACCAGCAGCAGGGTGACCTGGGCCTGTCAATCACTTCATGTTTATGAAAATCAACAGATACTTGCTATTTTCAATGACTTCTAATTTTCTGTTTCATATTCTTACTAGTGCAAGGAAATAAGCAGACTTTCTGAGCTGTAAATAGTAAGCATCTCCTTGGCCACAAATGACTGACATACATTTTGGAAAAGGAAGTGTTAATACCTTCAGACATGCATATTCCCTTGTGCAGAAACTTTGCTTTGGGATGTTGGCACTCATAGCTCTTTAGGTGACAGTAAGTATGAAAGTACTTTCCACTGGTAGAACAAACTGAAGAGCCATTTTTTGGGCACTGGTAGGGAAGCTTACAAAGGCATCTTCCCTCCACACATCGTTCCCATGGGTGACAAAAAACTTTCTCGCAGGACTTGTGTGTATATTGGTTGCTTAAGCATTCTTCTATGAGGTACGTGTCTTGCTTAGCTGGTTGGGCAAGCTCACCCTGCTGAAACTGGTTTTCTTCAGCATTAGATGCTGCATTCTGCAAGGCACAAAATAAAAAAAAAGGGAGTAAGACTAGGGACTGCACCAAGAGTTCTGCAGATCCCTTTACTGACCTCAACAAAGTGTTCATTCATAAGCCTTTTCCTGTGAGCCTTTTCCTACGAGCACAAATGTGCTAAATATCATCTGTACTGTTTATTCCCTCGTCTTTGGCCACCTCATCTTTCTCAGTTTTTCTGAACATTTTTTTTTTCTTTTTGGATCGTTCACCTGGTGTGATCTTCACTCTTACTGGTCTCCCACAAACTTTATACTCTTTACTCTTCAAACATCAGCTGAAGTGCACAGCAGATTGTAAACATTTTTTAAGCCAATGGTTTATAACACACCACAGCAATGGGATTGTAAGCAAATGAAAACGTAAGGGGACTTGAACAACAGAAAAATAAAAAAAATAGCAACTTGCTTTTTTCTGAGACTTTTTTATTGGCTTAGTTGGCTTCAGGTTTAAATATCACCTGTAAATATTTATGAACTACTTAGAAGCAAATAAAGGAATCTTAAATTAATGATTTGTTTCACCATGTGACTGCTGAAGTAACAAGTATCTTAAAGAAATTTGAAAAGTAAGTGCCCTTCCTTATCAGCTCTTTTCCTGTATCTTGCATAGCAGTGGATTTGCAGTGTGGTTGCTGGTCATCACTGGACTGCAAGTACAGATTCTGACCCTCTGTCTGACTGCCTCTGGGTGAGTGACTCTACACCCGCGTTTGTGCAGCTCTCTGGTGACTTCGTTGCTGGCTGAGTGCTTTTGCTTACTAAGATCTATGGGTAGGAAGGATGTTGAAACATGAAAAAAATATATATGGATGGACTTTGCATAAAAACAGGAGAGAAAAGTTAGTCCCCAAATGTGATTTATCAGCTTTGTGTCAACTGAATAAACAGAGCTGAAGTTTAAGTCCTCGTGAAGAAATCCTGGCCATAGTAAAGTCAGTGGGGATGTTGTTGGGGCAGAATTTAATCCAACAAAACCCCTTTTAATGGTTGTATAATCTTACTAAATTCTGCTTGCTGTTCTGAGGTCAGTAGAATCCAAACTGTGAGCCAGATCCGGCTTGGCATAACTCCCATATTGTACTAGGTGTTTCTCCTGAATAGGAACAAAAGGTGCTGATTTTTATCTAAGGGTTTCTCTAAAAGACTCGGGGCGTGCTGAACGCTCAGCCCAGATGGGCTTTCTGGGACATTTCTGCCAGAAGAGATTCCGCAGCAAACCTTCAGGCAGTATGATATACCATGTTGCCACATTAGAAGACTGTAATCTCATTTCTCAAAAAAGGCGGGCAGGGAAAATTGCAGCACCTTTCTGTGGTCAACCCTTCTTGCGAATTGGGTTTAGGATAGGATCATGATTAAAATATTTTCCAGAAGCCTGTTAGCATAAACCCCAGGTAGAATCAATACAAGAAAGAGAAATAGCAAGCTTCAAACATTCAAGCTGGGCTAAAACAAATGTATGAAACACAAAGACTATGAAAGGAAACTTAAAAAAATCAACTGGTTTTGCTTTTATAACAATAAACTGCTTTTTAACTGTTTTTTTAAAAATAAGTTACTGCGACCACAATAAAATAAATTCTTACCTCTGATCCACAAAAACAAGAGAGAGACAAGAAAACCAAGAAAACTGGGACCACTCGCATGATGAAATTTTATCTCTCTTTGTAGACAAATTCCTCTGGCTGGGATTATTTTGAATGCCAGTTGTTAGATTTGTGTTTAATTTTTAACCATTAGGAAAATATTTTAAAGTGCGTTTAGAGATAAAGTACAGCAGCCTCAACTATTAACTGATAAATCTGATCTCTCCAAAAGGATCCTGCCTCAATTTAACTGGTTTTACTGTAAGTGCAAGACAAGGTAACGAAAGTAAAGCCCTTAATGATGAAAAGGAAGCACTAATTAAGGATACACATTTCCTTTCTTTTGCCAGAGGAGACCGATCGAATCATCACGCTGGTTCTCCTGATTGCAGGCATTCATCTTTGCCAAATTATTGTAAAAGATAAATGTGTTTTTATGTAGGAGATATGTATGTCTTCATATATACGGAGAGAAACGCTCATATCCATGTAACGGCCATTATATACTCAGCTGGATTACAAGCTGGTATTGCACGGTTTGTATAGAGAATTTTCAAGTATTTGACAAATGCTTGAAGTACTGAGCGCCGGTTTCCAGCAAAACTGGAATTAACGCCCGCAGGACCACACCGGCCGCTCCCCGAGTCCCCGTGCAGCCCAAGGCCGCAGCAGCCCGCTCCCCCGCCCTCGGCCAGCGGGCTCGCAGGGAGAGGCACTCGCTCTTCCTCCTTAGTAGAGCTGCCAGGCGCACACGGGCACCGGTGCTCGGGGCTCGCAGTCTGGCGATCCCGTGCGCCCAGACCCACGCCAGGGCTCCGATCAGGGTGCAGACAGGCGTCCATCAGGCGGAGGCCGGGGCGGGAGACAAGAACGGCTGAAGCGCTGGCCGACGCGGAGAGCAGCGCCGCCGCCCCCGGCGCTTACCAGCTGCCCGCCCTCAGCTGCGGGCCCGGGGCGGTGCCCAGCGGCCTCCGGCCCGTCCGGGCACAGGCTACAGGCGCAGAGGCGGCACCGGGGGGCGCCGCCGGCTCCCACGCACGCCCAGCCGGGGGCGGGGAAGCCCGCGCCGCTGCGAGGCTCTCTGGGCGCCTCGGCCCCTCCCGCAGCCTCTCTTTTACACGGGGAATCCGTACTTGCCAGCGGCGCGGGCCGCCCGCCGCTCGAGCCAGCCGTGTGCCCGGCCACAGCGGCGGCCGCTCGCTTGGGACAGCGGGAGCTGCGGCGTGCCGGGAGGATGGCCTGCCGGGGGATGGCCTGCCGGGGGCTCCTCTTGCGACGGTGCCGGTCGGAGGTGCCGTTTCATTTACGACAGGCAGCCTCCTTTCCGGCGCGTGGGCGGTTTCCGCTGCTGACGCAGGCGGCCGCGGGTGGCGAGAAGGACGGCGCGCACGTGGAGGTAGGCTGGGTGGGAGGGGGCCGGGCTCGAGGCGGTGGGGGCACGCGGGAGGGGGCGCAGAGCCGTTAGCGGCCGTTGGTCGTTCCTCAGCGCCCGGTGCGCGCTGCGGGCGGGGCTGCCGCCCCTCCTGCCCCGCAGCCCTCCAGGCCGGTGGCAGCCCTGAGGGAGGGCCGGGCCGGGGTCCGGGGTCCGGGGGCGGGCGCCCTTGGCGGGGATCCCCATGCCCAGGCTGCAGGCGGTGCCCCGTGGGCCCCGTGAAGTGCCTGGAAAAGGCGCTGTGGATGTGCGCCGAGTGTGTTCTCACTTTGTGCCGCTCCTTCGCGGGGCTGGCGCCGGAGGGCTGCACAGTCTTCTCCTAGGGCTGGAGGCTGTCGCGTTCAGCCCTCATACATGTGAGTGGAAAACGTGCCGCCACTGCTAGTCACTTTTTGCAGGTAGGCATTGCAGTGGATGACATCTTAGGTGTAAACTGGACTTTTCATGTGCCTGCATGTTTTTAGTGAGGACTGAAACGGCTAACCATTAAATTTACAAACAAGGCTGTCAGGAGACTGTAACTTGTACAGCAAATCAAATGTGAAGTATTTTTTACATCTGAACTAATTTTTGTCCACAATTTAGGAGGTAGTAGAGAATGTCTTTTCGTGGGAGAGGAGGTGGAGGAGGAAGAGGAGGTGGCTTCAATCGTGGAGGAGGTGGCGGTGACAGAGGTGGCTTTAATCGTGGTGGACGAGGTGGCTTTGGACGAGGAGGTGGAAGAGGAAGCTTCAACAGAGGCGGATATGACCAGGGGCCTCCAGAAAGGGTAGTTTGTAAGTTACATGAAGAGATTATATTTATTTAATTTAGAATGACTGCTCCAGATCTTTAGCTTGTTTGTTCTTTATTTCAGTATTGGGAGAGTTCATGCATCCGTGTGAAGATGACATTGTTTGTAAATGTAAAACAGAAGAAAACAAGGTGCCTTATTTCAATGCCCCAGTGTACTTGGATAATAAGGAACAGATTGGCAAAGTGGATGAAATCTTTGGACAGCTGAGAGATTTTGTATCCTTCAAAAAAATGTGTGATGTACAATATTTGTTTTTTAAAGGCTGATTGATTATTAAATGGACTTTTTCTAGGATTTTAAAATAGCTCAAGGCTTGGCTGCCAGTTAGATGTGAACAGTCACAAGTCTAGCTGCAACTGTTGGTGTCAGTAGGTGCCTCATTCACATGAAGTGCCTATCTTAAAGCTTTTTCAATATGATGGAGTACCTTATGTCAGGCAGAGGTTTTCAGTCAGTACCAGTACTGGCAGATGTCTTTTGGATCCATGGTGGTTCGAGATGTTACTTTTTCTAGCTACCTGACCCAATTTTCTGCTATAGGTTACTCACCTATAGCAGAGTTGGATCAAGGGAGTGGGTTTTTTTTAATGCATTAGGGGACCTTGCTTGAGCTCCAGCTTATTATTTAATTATAAAGGTGAGTTTATGCTAGGATGTCCTCTTGCTCATGTCCAGCTTATTATGTAAACTGCCAATAAAAGTGGGCTTGTGCTAGGACATCCTCTTGTAAAGCAAGCTTGTTGAGACAGAGGCACTGGGTCCATTCTGTTGTCACTGCCAGATTGACTGATTCTGTGACAAAAGCGAGAGAACTGGGGGAGTAACCCTGTAACATGCCAGTAAGACTTAGCCTGTGTTGGTTGGTTGAGCATCAGTAACTAGCTGCATGCATTTTTCTCTCCCACATTAAATGTGAAGTAAAAGGTGCAGGTTTAAGTCACGCTCGTGCTCTGAATGTATTAACTGGCGGATTTACTTTTTGTATCAGAATTATTTGAATTTCGGAAACTTGTTTTCTTCCTACAATAACATATTAAGAAGATATGTTACTGGTTTTTGCAGCTCCTTGTTTCCCCATTTAATCTTGAGTTTTAATTAAGCAGAGTTGGCCAGCAGCTCTTTTTGATCTTAGGAACTGCGTACCAAAGTCCTTGCATACTGGAGAGCCAAAGAATTCATACAAGACTGCATATGGGGTTACAGAGAGTGTCTGCCACTTCACTGTAGGGTGAGCCTGGGCATGTAGTTGGTCCAGCAGTCCCTGCTGGCTCTTACCTTTCCACAGCCAGTTCACAGCAGCACTAGCAGAGCCCCTGCAGCATGTAAATTGTTCCAGATAAGCCTTGAGGTCACCCTGGGGCTAAAGGGGTCATCACTTGCTATACAGATCTGTTTCTTTACAGTTATGTTTTTATGTACTCTTTCCACTGCTGCGTTCTTCCTTATGCCTTAATACATGGAAGGAGAAAATGATTTTACTACAAAATACCATATTTGTAACTATGAAAAAACCCTGAGAAAAATTGGAAATAGTTTCTCCTGATCTTTTAGTTGTAACTTTTCATTTGCGGTGCTGATGTTTAGCTTCATTTATAAGATGCTAATTTAGAAAATGTCTGAATGTGTCTTTCATATAATAATAAAAATCACAATTTCTAATGTTTTATTCCTGCTATGTTCCTTAAAGAAACTAACAGTATTTTTCAGTGAAACTGTCTGAGAACATGAAAGCTTCTTCGTTTAAAAAAATGCAAAAGGTTAGCCAATCTCAATAACAGAATTCTACTGTATGTCATCAGTTAGATAAATCTACTCTATTGTCATCAGATAACAAAAGCTTTATTAAGTTTTTGTTAACTTTAAAAGCTAGTTGTCCTTTGTAAACATAAGTATTCATTTCTTCTTCTTTTTCAGTTTTGTATCTGCCATGTTCTTCCTTCTCCCCACCCCACAAAAAAAAGTAACAAATGAAACTCATGCAAATATGTATATTTTAATAACTTTATAACACTGGTTTATTGCTTGCTTGCTTTATTTGGCTATTTGCAGAGGACAATTTGACATAAAAGCTTAAGACCAAATTGTGGGTATTTGTAAAGAGAGATATTAATGTGCTTCTTTAGCCTTGGTATTTTCGAAGCCTAATGGAACTCTGTTCCTACAGTTTTACATTGATCCAGCAAAGCTGCTACCCCTTCAGAGATTTTTGCCGAGGCCACCTGGAGAAAAAGGTGCTCCCAGAGGAGGTGGTAGAGGAGGACGTGGTGGTGGACGTGGAGGAGGAAGAGGCGGTGGTAGAGGTGAGATCCCAAGAACGGAAGCTGCAGAATGTTGGGTTTTTTTGATGTGAGGTGGGTTGTTTGGTTTTGGGTTGGGTTTTTTTGTGTGTGTGTGTTTTTGGGAGGTTTTTTTTGTAAAGCTGCAGTGGAGTACTTGAATATCAACAGTTGTATTGCAAAGAAAAACGTTATGCATACTTCTTTTTGACTTAATGCAAGATGCAGTGATATGTTTCCAGTGGCAGGACCTAGGCTTCTGTAGCTAGCTAAATAATAGCTCCAAAGCATAAGGAGGAGACTATGCTGATTTATAGCAAAGACAGAAAGCGTGACTATTAAGCAAACTTGTGGTAAAAGGCTATAGATATACACACTTGAAACTGCCAGCGAAAGCTGCATTTTTAGTATGTTCTAAAAATCTAGTTTGGACAAAATACTTGAAATGCAGTGTTTGAGAGAGGGGTGAATGATCTGGTAGATCTCATCCTTCTTTGCTTTTTGAGCATCGTCTGTGAGGTACTCCTGTCCTGGTTTTGGCTGGGATAGAGTTGATTTTCTTCCTGGTGGCTGGTGTAGTGCCGTGTTTTGGATTTTAGTATGAGAATAGTAGTGATGGCATGCTGATGTTTTGGTTGTTGCTGAGTAGTGGTTGGGGACTTTTCAGCTTCCCATGCTCTGCCAGATGCACAGGAGGCTGGCAGGGGGGAACAGCCAGGATGGTTGATCCAAACTGACCAGAGGGCTGTTCCATACCATGTGATGTCATGCTCAGTGTGTAAACTGGGGGAAGTTGGCCGGGGGGTGGCGATCGTTGCTTGGGGACTGGCTGGGTATTGGTCAGCAGGTGGGGGGTGGTTGGGTCACTGTTGTTTCCCTCCCCCCCGCCCCCCTGGGTTTTTATTCCTCTCTCCCTCCCTTGTTGTTTTCCTTCTCATTGCAATTTATTGTTGTTGTTATTATTTTTTGTTCCAATTGTTGGACTGTTCTTGTCTCAACCCATGGGTTTTCTTGCTTTTGCTCTTCCGATTCTCTCCCCTGACCCGTCGGGGTGGGGGAGGGCGGGCGGGAGCGGCGGCTGTGTGGTGCTTGATTGCCGACTGGGACTAAACCACAACTCCTCAATTAAACCTGAAGTTAATTTTTTCTTACATCGCAGTTTCTTGACTCTTTTTCCCTACCCTGCCCCTTTGCAGCAAGGCACAATTGTTTTAAAAGTTTTTGTTTTGTTTGTTTTAACGTTCTGTTGAGTTGTAATTAACTGATAATTAATTTTTTGCTCTCATGAAATAAGTTTATCTTGGAGTTTTGTTAGTGTCTTTAGTATTTCGGACTTTGTATATCAGATATTAAACAATACCTAAAATGCTGCAGATGGTCCCTAGAAGAGACAAGGTACTAGTAAATGACCTAGTAACTGTCCAGCAATTGAGTTTCTGGGTTTTTTTGTTGTTGTTCTTTTCCTTTCAGAAGCTGTCAATGAAATAAGTTGTTATGCATAGCAAAGAATTTATACGTTCCTCAAAGTGTAATTTCTTTCCTATGTTTAGGAGGATTTGGAGGAGGAAGAGGTGGAGGAAGAGGTGGAGGAAGAGGAGGAGGATTCCGAGGAGGAAGAGGTGGAGGAGGAAGAGGTGGTGGAGGAGGCTTTCGGGGTGAGTGTGTGGTTTTTGCATTTCAGTAATAAGAATGGCTCCTGATTTCTAAAGCTTTTAAATATTAAACAGAATGTTGTATTCTTTAATATCTTACAGATGTTTATAGTTTTATGCAAAATGTTTCTGTGCGTCACAGTAGCTACCTTAAACTGAAACACAGTATTCTGCATTTTTTGATGCTTGTGTAAGACCGTGCTAGTTTTTTGCATTCAAAAAGGACTGTGAGAACAGATAATGATAAATTATTTTATTCTATCAACTCATTTAGTGTTATGTATATAACTTATTTGCTTTAAATGCATCTAAGATATGAATTGTTTGGTGTATTTTTCTTCCCTCTTAAAATAGGAAGAGGATATTAAAAATGGAGCCACAAGTATCTCTCCGCTGTCTTACTGTATCAGCTGCAGAAGTGAAGAACAGGAAAAATTTTTGTAAAGGACCCTGAAAAAGTACTTTTTATAAAGAACTTGAAGCTGTGAAATGGCGATTGTTTTTACACTTAATGACTGTTGATCAACACATGAGGAGAGCGTAGCCCCACGTGAAGAACTGAAGACTGCTTAGAACATACTTGAACTTTTTTAACTAAGCCAGGATTCAATGTTGTTCTTACACTGTTTCTGACAAGTGACATAGTCAATGCTTGACTTTATGTTGGAGTTTGGTGTAAACAATCAATTGAAGTTTTTTTTTAAAAAACCCTACATGTTCACTACATGCACATTCGTCAGTATCAGCCTTTTACTGTGTGTGACTGATCCCTAGATCTCATCCTCTTTTTATATTGAATCTTCTGGGTTGCTCTAAAGTGGACGTGCCATTTAAACAACCTTTGTGAACCTGTTTTTACAAACTAAACTTCAAAATTTTGTGTTGATAGAATTTTTTGATACATAATAATGTATAAAAGGAAAGGAAGATAGCAAAGGATATTTTGTGGATTTTTCTGTATAAATCTCAGTGAAAACCAAAGGCATTGAGACGTGTTCTTCTTAGAAGCTGCTATCTAATGAATAAGACAAGGTTAATACTATTCTTAAGTCATGTAGTTGTATCGAATTACACTGATACTAAAATTGCTAAGGGTTTTTAACTGCCCCCATGTTCCCCTTAGCCTGTTTCTCTTGAGGTTTTGATGTCCTAGCACCGCAATCTGTGATGCTCTGAGCTTGGGTAGGGCTAAGATTAGATAGCCCATCGTAGGGCTTGTCTGCACACAGTGCTTTCAGTTAAGTATTGCTTAAAACAGGCATGAACAGACTTGTGCAGATTTGGTCTCTTTAATTGAATGCATTATGAGGATTGTTGAAAAGCTAGTAACTGTCTCTTCTTAAGGATGGAGGAGAACAGGGTGCTTCTCTACTCTTTAACTTTGGAAATAAAATAATAATAGAAAAGTAGAATCTCCCTGGGTTTCATCCAGAGCCAGGAGTCTGTTCACAAACTCTCATACCAAGCACTTTTGAGAAGAGATCTGTAGAATAATGTACATGAAAGTATTTTGAACATCTTGTTCAATGTGGAAAGTAGTACATTTCAGAATTGATCGTACTGCTATACTTTTTAAATAATGAATGCAGTGACAGGCAAATGAGTTATATTAGCTGTCAGCTTAATGAAAAAAACAGGTAACTTGTCAGCACCAGGATTGGACAGTTACTGGTCATTTTAACAAAGGTGACTGTTAGTTCGAATAGTCTCTGGAACAAAACTTGAAACAAGGTAGCAAAACAAATGTTCAAGAATTCAGTTAAGTCTGAACAGATGCTGCATAGGGCAATAGATAAAAATTCTTCAGCTTAAAAAAAACCCACAAAACATTGGAATTTCTGCTAGATCTGCTTTTGTGAGAAGAAACTGAGTCTACTGTTCAACCGCAGCACAATCAGGAATTGAGGGATACCGATTATTTTCCTGGTATTGCTACAGTCTTAATTTTAACCAGGTCAGTTAAATCCAGACCTCTGAAAATGTTTAGACTGTTGTTGCTGTGTTTTGCTAGGCCTAAGTGACTTAAGCGCTCTGACTTGAGGCATTGTAGAATTGCCCTTTATCTAGACAAAATCCTATGCAAGTCATTCCATCTCTGGCATACCACATTGCAGTTGAACAATACCAACCTACAGTGAATCTGGAATTGTCATTACTTTTGTCATATTTGTAATTGCATCCTCTCCTGTGCTGTTTTTCTTCACTGATGCTTCAGTAGCTATTCTTCTGGGTTTGGAAGGCTAACATAACACAGTCCTCACTCTTACACCCAAATTCATGCTCTGCTTTGCTATTCTCAATGCATGCTTTAGGGACACACTTTTTCCCAGGATATCAGAAGACTGTACTGCCATCACCTTTGAATTGCATGATGTGACAGCTGATGTTTCAATTGCAGGAAGTACCATCTTGCAGCCTAGGACAAGAAGCATATGCTTTGAATCTCACAGCAGATGGAGCATTGAGTCAGCCTGAAGCCGTTGCAGGGCCAAAGCAAAGACTTTTACATGTGTGCGGAGGGGTTAAAGAACAATATCTATTGCAGCTCTAGAGGGAACATCGGCCTCTTGATTATAGGGAACTAGATTGCAGTCCCAGTTGAGAAATGCATGAGGAGCATTATGGCATGCCCTACGCATACAAACAATTTTGTATGGGATTATCACAAATACTCAGAGAAAATTTATAATCTTAGATCTTTGTGGAGGTTGTAGGATGTTCAGATGCTGATGGAAGTACGTCTGTAGTGATTGGGTGTGAAATGAGCTGCCATATGAGTGCCTGGACATGTCTGCCATGTGGTGATGCCTTTTTTTTTTTTTTTTTTTTTTCCTTCCCAATCTGGGGAAGGGTCATGTTTGGTTGTGGCAAGGCCCATCCAGTCACTGTTCTGCCTTGTCTTCTCTATGCCATGGCATGACCCTGCCCTCCTAATGCAAGTAGTTGCTGACTGTAATATAGATGTTTCTGTAATATACAGGTGTTTCTGTAATACAGTTCTGCTAACTGTAACACAAAATTCAGTGTCTGAAAAAAATTAAGACAACATGTCTTATCTGCAGTGTAATGCTGCAATTAACTAAAATACAGGTTCTCTAATTTTATGTGACACCTTCCTCTCTGTCTATTCAAATGCTATCTGTGATTCTGTCACTGTGCTCCTGATCCTAGTAAGTGAAGTGTTTGAGTTTTATGTATGTGCTTACAGATATCCTAGGCTTTTTCTGCAGAGAATAGGAAAGGTGGGCTCACCAGTACCCTGCCAGAAATAGGTATGTTGGCAAAAATGGGAAGCTTCAAGTAGCTGTAGTGTCTGGGGAAAAAAATTCACAGTGCAGTCTGAAGCGAGGGGGGTGGGGGGAAGGTGTTAGTGGCAGTGTAGGCTCTCGATGACAAGCCTGGTGTTCCCTGGATTTCTCCTTACTGGCAGCCTTTGGGGCAAATGGCTGGGCCACCTAAAGAACTCACCTGCCACCTGCTCCAGCAGTGCAAAGGGGGTTGCTGTCCTGCAGTATTCCTCTGAAGCTCAGGAAGAAAGTAGGCTTCAGTGCACCCCACCCAGGACACAGCAGTAGTAGCATCACCTACCTGTCTCCTTGCCCACTTGACAGTGGCTGCATGTGCTCACTGTTGGCAGAGACAGCGCATTCAACGACCAAGTCCCGTTTTCAAAATGTGGTTGCAAGTGAATGTATTAGCCACTGCAATATTTGACCCATACATAGGGTCTGACTTTCAGCTGATTTTGAAAATCACAGCTGGGAAATCACTAGGATCAGATTGCTTAAAGGTACTTAGAAGACCCTGAGCCTTCTGTCCTTGCCACACTAAAATTCTGGTTTTATATTTTTTCTATGTGGGATCTAAATCCTTGCTAAACAGAGGGTAATAAATACATGGAGGTGTATTGTAAAGCTTAAACTGTTACCCATTGAGAGTGGCTTTAGTGCCTCTACATTCCTTCTTGGAGGGATGTTTTTTCTCCTTGTGCTTTCTGTAGTTGCTGGGATAGGATGGTTCAATATAGTTCATAGATTTGCTATGTTACTTTGACAGATAATTTTGACATGCAGAAAATAATTGGGATATTTTAATGTATGTCTGCATCACTGGCTGTTGTAGAACAGAAAGGGTTCTTTCTAGCACTGACATGAAGTTATGGACGTTTGCCTGAAGCAATGCTGGATAGTCACATACATACCGGTGCAAAGTTATTTGCAGCTCTGCAAAGCATTGTCTTGGCAAGAAACAGCATTGTCATCTAAAAAAAGCATAGCTACTGCCTGAAGTATGACATGTAAAAAGCTTTGTGGAGTCACGTTTTTCAGGGCTTTTTATTCAGTCAGCTGAAAATCTCTTTAGTTTGGAGTCAAACTTTTCTAATCAACAGTTTAAATCTAGTAAAAGTTGCCGTGAGGGAGGAAAAGAAGTAATTTATTAATTGTTTTCCATTGGGTTTGCACCATTTGCATCTGTTTGTGAAAATAAGATTAAAGGGAAGGTCTGCCTTATAGAGCCTTCTAGTGGTGATGTACTTAATAAACGTGGGAGGGTTTTGTTTTGTTTTTTCTAGTGTGGTTACCACTGAAAATAGGAGAGAAGTTTTATTTTGGTTTTGTTTTTTAAATTTTTAATTTTTTTAATGCAAACGGTAAGTTTCTCTACTCTCAGCACTTGTGGATTGAAATATACTTTACACATAACTGAAAGCAACTTTCTAAACCCTGCAATGAGTTTTACATTGCCCCATATCTATACAGATACCTACAAACTGAAGAATGGGCTTAAATAGAAGTTGCGTTTTGTTGCTACTGATCTGGGACAAGTGGGAAGGAAAAGCATGACTTCAGGTTATAAAGTGCCCCTCTGACACTAGTAATACCGTCTGTTACTGGAGGGTAAAAACAGCCTGAGGTTTTGGATTTTTTTTTTTTTTTCTTATGCCAGTATTAAAAAGCAATGTGGTAAGCCATATTTTATCTGGCTTAGGAACTGTGGTTCCAACTTTCTGGATTATTTGTATACTTTAATATTTAATTCCTTGCTTTAACTTTTTGGCTTTGTTTTATGAACTGCAGTGTTATAGAAAAAAATTACTTTTAGGTTAATGATAAGTAATGTGTGCCTTTAATTTTGACTTTTTTCTCTCAATTCTTGTTGCTGTAAAATTAACCAAATAAGAGAAGAGGAGACAGAGACAATGTGATGGTACATAGGATGGACTGCACGTATTAGAAACTTGCGTTTTAACCAACAAGTACGTATAAAATCTGTATGGTCTCATTAACTGCTACTGTAAGTCTGGAATCTTATCTGAATAAAAATAGTAATGCTTTGCTTTTCTGAGACATTGAGCATTGCATGCTCTGACTTCTGTGGAAGCTGCAAGATCTGAGATGCTTTTGAAAATCTTGCCAAAGTTTCAGGGGAGGAAAGCAAAGATATCAAATTATCACTATGCTTTTATCTTTCGAGGCAGGACTATGGGGCACTAGGGAAGTGGCTTCATTGCCAAACAGATCATCTTTCCTTTCAGAACCCTCCCACCCTGTTCCTGCCTAATCCTCTCCTGACAGGAAAAATACCATAATAATACAAGTACCCTGAGAACTGTAAGAGTGAGTGTACATCTGTGGCATTGAAGAAAATGTTTGCTGGTAGAACTGTGACATAGGGTCGTCTGTAGTAATGTGACTAAATGTCGCGACTTTACAAGTTTTATATGAAAATTTTCTTACCTTTAGATTCAAATGGGTGAAAGATGCAGGATGTCTGTTTTGGAAAGCTGAGGAGTGGGAGGGAATGCTCTGTGAGTGTTTCATGGGTTAGAGAAGGGAGAGCTCTTCAGGTATACTTCCTTTCTATGGGATGGCTATATTCCTCAATACTGCCTGTGTCACTACACCCTTATTGCTGCTCCAAAGACACAGCCCTAGCCTGGGAGCCTGCTTGAGCTGCCTGTGAACCACATACAACTGAAGAACCACTGGTTGCTCATCCTTGTCACTTTTATACCAGTATGAGTACAAAACTGGAGGCAAAAACTTATGTGGGGGAACTGGTGGGAAACACCTTCTTTGATTGCTTATACTGGTACTGCATATAAGCTCTTTGGGCAAGGGTTTATTGCAGCTAATATTGATGCAGAATTTTGTAAAAGGTCTTTACTTTGGCATGCTGCTACCTCATCATTGAAGAGAAGAAAACATGAGCTGCTGCTGCTCAAGGCTTTGGAAAATGCCTAATAATTTTCTGCCCAGTAACATGCTTTGGAAAATTTGCCCAAAGTAAGCTTACGTGTGTGTGTTTGGGAGAGGGAGGGTGTTCAGACTTGTGAGGCATATTCAACAACCATTTTCTGCAGACCAGCCTATTTTAGAAATGTAGCAATTGAATTTTCTGAAAGTCATTCTTCATTTTAGAAAATACTGGGCTTTGTTCTTGTGTCTGTGTCGGCTTGAGAGTTTAAATCAAACTAAGAATCTTGAAGAAGTAGGTCTTTAAGGATTTGAAGGGATGGACTTTAGAGTAAGTGTATCCTGCTTTTTAAAGAAATTGACATTTGTGTCTTTATGTTGTGTTGTGGTTTTGTGTGTTTGCTGTGATGATGGGAATTAATTCCAAGCCAGGCTGATGACCAACTGACCTGAGCCAACTTTTGTTGAGGTTTCCAAAGCATTGCACAAGAGGTTTGAAGGAAAAAAGTCTGGGGGCATGTGACAGCTAATCTCTTTAGCAGTAAGAATGAAGTTTAAGCATGCTGTTGGAAATGTACTCAGTTCTGTGCTGCTCTTTGTTTTGATTAACAATCTCCTGCATAGATTGGGAGTGTAAACTTCTTTGCACTTTAGTCCAATTAAATCGTGCTTGGAGGCTGTCAATGGTGGGGGGAACTCCTCTCTACCCCCCTTTTTTTAATTGTTCAGTGAGTCTGTTGAATAACGAAAGAATTTGCCTGACAGGTTTTATAGTGTTTCGTCGTCTTGATGAATTATTGCAGAGGATAGACGACAGTCTCTTTTGTCCAAAATGCATTGGAATGATTCATCCAATTCCTCAGAAAGTGACAATGAAGCTCATTCAGCCTTTACACAGACTGAGCACAACATAGTTGCAGCTTACTTAATAACAGCAGGTATGGGCATTGGCAAATTGTTGCGTAACTTTTTAAAATAGAACTATAGATCTGAATGCTCATTTTGTATAGCAACAGCAATGGTATTTCATTTTGTATTATACAAATGTCTGATGGCTTTTCTCCATAGTTTACTGAGAAGTTCGCAATCAGCAGGCTGACTGAAGTGTGCAGAAGCATGAAGTGTGCAGAAACATCTAAGTTTTCTGCTCTATATTTGAAGGCAGCATTGTGTCTCAAAAAATATATTTTGTTGATATGTAATTATAGAAGATAGTGAGAATTAATTTCTGCCAGCTTGCAAAAGAGATAAAAATATGGCATAGCTGTCACATCTTGCATTTTTCTGTGATGCGCTCGAAGCTATCTTGAGATTTCTCCTGGGCCACATGTTTGTAGTAATATATGTGGAGTCTGAGCATGTGAGTGGGTGTCTGTTAGGGGGATGTAAGGGGAAGGGTTGGAATGTGACTTGGAGGGAGCTGGTCATTAATCAGAGAAGAGCAGACTCCAGTTGCAGCTGTATTTTTCAGCGATGACACATGTTAGAAAAAGCACGCTGGAAGGCTTGACATTGTGTTTGTTCCCTGTGACTGCAATGGCCTTTGGCTAAACTTGAATGATTATGGAATTACTATTTTTTTTTTTTTCCTTGAAACCTTTCTCATTGTTATAACCACAACTGCTTCAGTAATGTTTTTCTGAAGCATTGAGTGCTACCTGACCAAAACCTGCAACCTGCTGTGGTTAAAAATAGACCTTCTATACCTTTATTATGGAAAATTAAATCAATTTATAAATACTTTCTTCATAGGCTGTACCATACATTTTCTATGTTATAATTAGCTTTTAAAATATTAATGTAGTTTAAGTTTATATGAAATAGTATTGCTGATGGTCACATTTTATTTAGCATACCTGTTAGAAGTGGGGAGTATCAAATTGCTGTTCTGGTAAAGAGGGTATTTTTGAATGCAAAGGCAATAATTTATTTCAGATTTTTAGAGAAATTGGTAGAATAGCTACACAGATCAGTAGACTTGTTAAGAAGCTGTAGAGATGGATGATGGTCAAGTATTGGAAGGCTAGATACACTCTGCAGTACTACCACACTATTTGCAGGTAACTGGATCTATTAGGTGCTGCAAATATGTATGATACTTGTTATAGTTAATTAAAATTGATTACATTGTATATAACAAGGTGGTCTTTTCAGATAGTTTGACCACCTGGTGTTAGGGATCAAAGCTATCATAGGTGATCAATGGGATTAGCCAGAATCAACCCAGCTCTTCTTTCTTAATCTTGCATGGAAATTAAATGTCTTTAAAAAAAAAAAAAGTTGGATTACTTTGTGGTTTTTTAATTCCTTTTTTTTCTTATTATAGCTGGGGGAGTCTAGTAGATCTTTCACTTGGAGCTTGGACTTTGCTTTCTTAATGAGGAATGTTTTTGACAGTAAGGTCTGTAACATCTTTGAAAGTATGATTGATTGCTTTGCAAATGCCTTACCACAGCAAATCTCACATCTGGAAAATTTAAGCTGTGTTAATAAGCAGATGTCTAAGAATAAGAATGAAGTACAGGTACAGTGTTCATCATTATGCTGCTTTTTAAAAGGTTTGAATGCTTCTCTCTTTTGCAAATAATTGCTTTGTTTTCTGAGAAGTAATTGTTAAGTATTGCACTCTTAGCGATGACAACAGGGATACTCAGGCTGCCTCATGGACATCCTTCAGCTTATAATGGTGAAATGCTCTGGTATAATTTTAAACCGCTAACTGGAAAAGTAAATTCCATGTTATACATGGACCTAACCTTCACTGTTTTGATGCTACCTACCCATGTGTCTTTCTTAACTCTGTTAGGGCTTCTATTTGCATTTGGTCCACCTTTAGTTTTCATTGCTTCCCTGGGAAGAAGGAAAATAAGAAATTCTTCTGCTCTTGATCAGGTCATGGGGTTTTTATCTTCATCTTCACAAAACTGCAAGGTTTAATTAAAGAAATATGGGAATAGTTGTCTAACCCTAAGGTGTTTCACAGGCCAAGTGGCAGCATCCATGTGCTTTTTCTGAATCACATGAGTTTGTCCCAGCTGATGATTTCAGGTTACTGAAAGGCTTGGGCTTGGTCTGCACTCCCTGCCCTTTAAGAAATCATAGAATCATTTAGGTTGGAAAAGACTTTTAAGATCATGAAGTCCAACTGTAAACCTAACACTGCCAAGTCCACCACTAAACCATGTCCCTAAGTGCCACATTTACAAATCTTTTAAATACTTCCAGGGATGGCGACTCAACCACTTCCCTGGACAGCCTGTTCCAATGCTTGATAACCCTTTCAGTGAAGTAAAATTTCCTAATTTACAGTGAAGTAAAATTTCCCAGTCTAAACCTCCCCTGGCGCAACTTGAGGCCATTTCCTCTTGTCCTATCACTTGTTACCTGCGAGAAGAGACCGACCCCCACCTCTCTACAACCTCCTTTCAGGTAGCTGTAGAGAGCGATAAGGTCTCCCCTCCACCTCCTTTTCTCCAGGCTAAACAATCCCAGTTCCCTCTGCTGTTCCTCATAAGACTTCTGCTCTAGACCCTTCACCAGCTTTGTTGCTCTTCTAATGGGCACTGTGTAACTGCTGCCTGGAAAAAATTCTTCTACTTGACCTGATTCTCAGAAACAGGGAAGAGAGCATTTTTTGAATCTACATGTTTTTTCTCACTTTGTTCAAGATGGAATCCATCTTCTGTCTTACATTTGCTCCTCAGAATGTGGGGGGTTTTTTGGCTATATTATTAATTTGTTTTAGTGGTGCTAAAATTTTTAATGAATATAGGCTTAGCAATTCCCACTTTCTCTTCCCTGTTTTGGTTTGGTTCCCCCCCCCCCCCCCCAGTCATTTTAAGATTGGGCTCTGAAGCACTAAAAGTGTGTCTAGCAGGATCCTTCCTTCACCCTGAGGATATGAGTTTACAGTCCTGTTGTATTTCTGATTTCATTCTTGGTAGCTGTAATATCTGTTAAAGCGTGCCTCATAAGAAACCTGTACTATTTTATAAACTTGTAATTCTATTTTGCTTCCTCTCTCCCAAGAGACGACATACTACCTGTCAACAGGAGAGCTGACAGAACTGGCACTACGAGTGCTTTTACTATGGTGGTGTTTTCAGATGAGATCCCCAGCTCCCTGCTTCTGTTCATTTTAGGGGCTCATAGCACCACAGTGTCATTCCTGAAATGTGTGAATATATGAATATGATAGCTGATGGCATCTATGTGGCTATGCACCTCCAACATCATCTGTAATGTAATTTTTATGTACTAAGCAGGAGACTTGCACCTGAGAACAGACATGCTTGATGGTTTTAAAAAGAGAATGAAAAGAGAGATAGCCAAGAATTAATTATAATTTTGCCTCATTTGATTTTAAAATTACTGAACCTGTTAAGAGAGTTTCTGTAATGTAGGAAATTGGTACTGATTAATAAAATGTTGCAGTGAAAATCCTTTTCAGGTACAATAAAAGATACCAATTTACATAATCGAAATGGAGAAACTCCATTTAAAGCTGAAGAATTGATGTTGTCCGTGTCCATTATCCAAAGTATCATCTTTGTTATATTTTTATGTATGTTATTATGATTGCTCTGGCTTTCCTTCTGCCCTTTTTCATATTTGTCATGGTATTAACGTAGCTCTTGCTGAGCATAGTGGTTCAGATGGTACTTCTGATGTATATTTGACTCCAGAAATGTCTGCCTCTGTTTGATGCACTGGGGTGTGTGCTGGTGTTTATAAATCTATGGATTGTGTTCCCATGGACTGCCAATGATGGAGTCCAGAGGACTTTCCATATCGATACCAGTTGAAGTCTTCAAAATTCAACTGTAGAGAAGTGCTTGCAACTGATTCTTGCCCGCAGGTTTTCTAACCCTAGTGATTTGAGGTTATTGTTTGAACTGCAGCATGTTTGTATGCTGACTATAAACTGATGTTAGAGATTTTTAACTCTGTGCTGCAGCATTGACAGTGACAGAGATGGAAGAACATTGTATAATACTTAAAAACCTTATTGCCCTTTCCACAGAGGCATGTCAGCAAAAGCTAAGCTGTGTGTGTCAGGTTTTTGGTGGAGCCAGTAGAGGAGCAGAAATCCCATTGGTGAAGGTGATGGATTACCAGGGGACTGGAGGAGGATGGGCAGTGACTGTGAAAGAAGATGGGTCTGCTTTTGGAAGTCCACATTCAGTATGACAGCCATTCATTCAAGCTCCTTACAGAATTCTGACTCGGATCTGTGCTGGTGAAAACTATAGTGTTTTGATTCATAGGTGAAACTTTTTAAATAAAAAAAAGAAAAATTCTGAGGGGCATTTCCATGGATAATGTGTTGTTAGACTTTTGCCAAAATAACATTCCACTATGCACTTGTAATTTAAGGTGCCCAGGCTATACAAATGTTTGTAAGTTTAGGATTTGGTTCAGTGATACTGTAACAGCTGTGCCAGACTAGAGAATCTATGAACAACCTACCAATTCCTGTTATTATTTACAAGTTTGGTTTTTTAATGGCAGTGTTCGCTTGCACATGTTGGAATTCTCCATTTTATTGATAAGGGTTGTGAAGTCTTTGCTGAGGTGCAAGGGGGAGTTTTGAACCTTATTAGCTGTTTATTAATACCTTGTCTTAATAGTGAGTTAGTAAAAGTTTAGAGGATGGGAGTTTTCCCTGGATATCTTTGCAACAGGCTAGGGTCTGAAGAGAACAAAACCACAACAACCCCCCCCCCCCCCCATTTTGTGGGAGTGCCATGTAGACTTGCTCCAAGAGCCATGCAGTAGGATTTGGCTAGGAAGGAGGAATAGCAGGAGAAAAGGAGATTCTGGAGGTTTTAATATAGGTCACCAGGATCAGAAAAAGCTTGGTGATGCACAGGGTCCTGAAGAGTGTCCTGGGCACCTCAAAGAGCATTAAGTCCAAAGCAAATTTCAGAGGGATTGGACATGAAGACAGGAGAATGTACATTTTAGCTTTAGCACTATATTTCTTTATTACAACTCTTTGTCTACTGGCCATTTCTTGTGTTGCCTAATAATAGACTTCAGACACAGTTTGAGTCAAGCCAGACCAAAGAAGTTTAAAAATACACAGGTTAATGAGGCAGGAGCAAGTTCAGTGCAGAGCTGGACTTTTACCATGGCTATGACACAGCTCTAGAGCTTGTCAGGTGGAGGAAATAGCTCTGGTGCAGGCCAGCCATGCCACTGTGGCAGGCTGTGTGGATCATCCAGGCTGCTTGACAAGGCTTAGAAAATACAATTTGCAGCAACCTGAGCCAACCGTGATGCTTGCAAAGAACTGGGACCTCATGAGCGGAGAGGGGAGTTAGTCTGGCTAGGATAGTGGTAGTGAAGTCAAAGTTTCTGTATTCCTTTTGCCCAGGATTATTGTCTGAATGCACAGTGGGAACTCTCCACTGAGAAAGGAAGATCTCGGGTCGTGGCAGGGGCCTTCTGCTAGATCACATGCGTCGTAAGCCCCGCTTTTTTTTGCGAGTCACCAACCTGCATTCTTTTTTGCCACGGAAGACAGCACTGTACTTGGTGGCTGGAGTGCTTTTGAATGGCTGGAATGCTTTTGAATTTCTGCTATGCTGTTGTCATTGCATTGGAAATCCCAGGTTCGGCAAAACACTCCACTTTTGGCCATTAATGAATCCAAGTTACCTAATTAGAAAAGTTTTTCTCTCCTTTTCAGGTGTCTGTCCTCTTTGCAAAACTGCCCTTGACTGAAAATAAAACTTGTTTAGGACTCAGATATTACAATAGGCTGCATTTTCTTCTGCATGTGTATTACTGGCTGGTGTGTGTCTTTTGTAAAGTTTCCCTTTTTCTGTTTTTACAGGATTGATAAGCATTTTCAGTAACATTGTTGTGTTAGGCATCTTTGTTAAGTACAAAGAGCTTCGGACAGCAACCAACGCAATTATTATCAACTTGGCTTTTACTGACATTGGTGTTAGTGGCATTGGTTACCCCATGTCTGCTGCCTCAGACCTGCATGGAAGCTGGAAATTTGGATATACAGGATGCCAGGTATTGCGATTCAGTCAGAGAGAAAGTTTTGAGCGCTTAAAAGCAAACTGAGAAATACGTAGTAGCTCTACCTGATATTAGTCCTTTTAAAAGATAAGATGGAGATGCAAAATTTGACTCTAGACCTGAAGCTGATGTTCTGTAATGTCAACAATTTCTGGATATAAGATTTTGTGTGAATTTCATTCCAAACTTATGTTTATAATCTGAAAACTTTAGCGTGTAACCTTATATTTATCAACTAGAGATATTTTAAAATAGCTTTAAGAAGGCTTAGGAAATTACATCCCCAAATGAAGAAGTTTGTAGTAGCATGTGCACATCTGATGACTTACTTGATAGTTAAAAGGCTTTGGATGTGGCTACTGTTATGATGATGAGCTTGATGGATCTTAATGAGTTCTGCTTGGCAAATACGTGTTCTTTTGGATGGGACTATTAGGATAGCCAAAATGAAGGCCTGCAAGGCTATTAGTCTCATTAAAGATTTAGCCTAGTTTTAATAGCTATCTATTTTTAAAAAAAGCCTGACTGAAAAATATACTTCCGTAGCAGAGAGGTGGTGCCCTTTGCTTGCTGTGTACTGTGATTTAAATCTACTTTTAAAAAAGACTGTTGGGCATAAGTGGCCAGGAAAATGAGTAGTAATGTGAAGGAGTATGCTGAAAATGTGACTCAAGGAAAATATTAGCAACACTATACATTTTGGACCTTTATATAATAGACATTTATAACAATCTGACATCACTTGCCTGAGTACAGAGTTATTTCAAGCTCAAAATTCAGTCACTGTTTGACAGAAAACCTCACTTCTAACATCCTTGGATCTAGACTGACTTGTAGTGGGTTGAAGCTGATGTGAAATCTCACTACCAATGCTTTAGGAGTTAAGATCACTTGAAGCACATCTCATGTCAACCTAAACCAAATGAATCCTGTGAAGTGAGATGGCTGAACGTTGTGTGGTTCTATTATAACCGCTGGTGGCATGTGGTCTGGCACAGGGCGCTCTATTTCTGGAGTGCCAGTGGTAACACAGCCCTCCCAGTCATCCTTCCTGGTCAGGCTGCCCATGGGATGACTGGGCAGATGCATTCAGAGCATGTTGGGATTGCAGCATATGTCACTCTGTGCAGTACAGCTGACACATGTAAAAATGGGGGCTGATGGGGAAAATCAGTGTACCATATCTGTGAAATAAGTGTAGTTATAAAACAGAGGAAAGAGTGACACTTCAGGGCCTCACATTTGCTAAGACCATAACATTTTTGATGAATCAAATGCTCTTCAGGTTTCTTTAACCTGTATTGAAAACATGAATTGAAGCCCCCCAACCTCCAAACTCTTTATCTCTGAATGTCAAAATTTACTTATTGAAGCATGGTGTTTGTTTGCTTTTTAGACTACTGTCTTTAGGATTTATAATGTGCACACAAGCAGGTTGCTTTTGAAATGTTTAATTTTAAATGAGCCAGCTCCAAAACGCCTGCATTGCATTAGTTCTTTCAGTACCTTGCTTAAGGGAGAACACTGGCTGAATGTAATGTATCATAGTGCCTTTGATTCAGTCCACAAATTTGTGCTTGTACCTTTGAAAAATACAAACCTTTGAAGAAAGGGGTTTTTTTTGTTTGTTTGTTTTAATTTCAGATCTATGCTGCCTTAAATATCTTTTTTGGGATGGCGAGTATTGGTTTGCTCACTGTTGTTGCAGTTGACCGTTATCTGACAATCTGCAGGCCTGATATAGGTACTGTACTTATGGTCAAAAATCATTCACTGTTGGGCTTCTATGAAATAAGAGTCTTACTGTATTGTTTTCTCATGAATGACTCCGTAATTACAGTCCTGGGCATAATTTGAATGTAGGGCATGATCCTACAGTACTTGGTTAAGTTAGTTATCTAGTTGGCATGAATGGTACTGCTTGTGAAAGGTAAAATTTCACAATTAGGCTGTTACTCTGTTTATAAGTTGTACTTTTGTGGCTGTTTCCAGTCTTTAGAGGAATCATATACATCCATATACAGAAACACATGAAAAGCCTCTAGCTGTGGGAGGTTTTGACCTCTGTCAAGCAGGTGTGTGCATCTAGTGTTGTGTTAACACTGTACTGGATGTTTTTCTCTCCTCTCTGTTACAGCTGTATTGTAACAGGTAATTCCTCCCCCTGCAATCATGCGAAGATGTACTTGAATGCACTGTTGCATAATAAGCTTTTTGGCATGGGGTTGGGATCAGGTGTTGCCTGTATGCTGTGAGTTGGAATGGATGATGGTATTTAAGTGGCGTTTAAGGCTGGAAAGCTTGAGATGTCATTCAGCAGTGTGAAACAGGTATGCTACAGTGCTCAGGAGTGTAGGCCCTTGAAAGGATCATTATGAACCTGGTATGTGCTTGCTGGAAGCCACTTGTCGTTCAAGTTCAACACTGGAAAGAAGCAAAAGATGACAAGTTTGTTATTGTATGTGCTTGGCCACAGGAAGAAGAATGACTACCCGTAGCTATGCCACTCTAATTCTTGCTGCTTGGATAAATGCAGTCTTTTGGGCTTCCATGCCTACTGTAGGCTGGGCTAGCTACGCTCCGGATCCGACTGGAGCAACGTGCACAGTAAATTGGAGGAAAAATGATGTGTAAGATTCCCCTTCCCTCTTTCTTTCAAATTTGCTGTCTCATTGAAGGCTAAGATTATTTAATTCACCACTATATGAGCATAACTTCTTCCTTCTGAAGTATGAAGCCTAATTTATAAAGATAATTTTAAAACAATGGAAATAATATAGAGCAAGTCTAGAAAAAACATTCAAATTGAGCCATGCTTGAAAACGGCAAGATTTGTAGTTGCTAATTAAAAAATTAAAGCTAAAGAAAATTTTCCTAATTCTTTAAAAGCTTGTTTTAAAAATTCATAATCAAATCAAAATATCAAATTCTTTAGTGACTTTTCCTGGATGGCTATTTGTTTGTAAGTTACTGTGTTTTGTTTTTCTGTCTTACCAGGTCCTTTGTTTCCTACACAATGAGTGTAATTGCTGTTAATTTTGTTGTACCCTTAACAGTCATGTTTTACTGTTATTACAATGTTTCCCGGACAATGAAACAATATGCCAGCAGTAATTGCCTGGAGAGCATAAACGTAGATTGGTCTGACCAAGTAGATGTGACAAAGGTATGGTAAATGAGAGCATGTTTTGTTTTAAGCATGTTCTTTTGTGTTAAAGTCTTGGGGGCAAAGGAACAGTGCAGCCTTTTAAGCATTTCTGTTTCCTACATTCCCCCTTTTGCTTTCATACTAAATATTAATTGAAATTTAGCCTTGGTGAAAACTCTTGTCTTGACTTGTAACACTAGTTTCTTTACTTTTGGCCTAATACTCTTTCCAGGTGAATAGCTACTTTGAAGGCTGGGTACAACGTGAATTTTCCTTGCCTCTGCCCTCTGTCATTCCACAGAAATGTGCCTCAGAGGTGTCCTAGGAGGAGTTTTACTCTTTGTGTCTGCAGAGTCCTTAGGGTTTCTGCTAGGTTCACAGGTGGTATCTGGTCTGCAATGGATTGGTCAACTCTGACTTGAACTCGTGACCTAGAAATAAAAATGCATTTCCAAGCTCGCAAGCTGTGTGATTCCAATCCTTTGTTCTTTTCAGTCTGTTGAGCTTATCTCTTTCTTACGTAAACAGTAGCAAATGTGAGTTATGGCATAAAATTACATATCCTGCCTGGAAAGCTGACATTCTTTTAATGTATAAAAGTCCTTGAGAAAGTTCACTAGCTCCTTTGATTTTGTGTAAAGATATGATTTATGGTTGGGCATGGTAAAAAAAAAGTGAGAGAGAATTGGACAGAAGAGTCCTATGCTTTTGAATTACTTATCAATGCAAACTCAACATTCCCTGGAAAACTTTCTCATTGCTAAATTCTGAAAAATGGTATTTCTACCTAAAAATAATAATTTGAGCATTTTGCTCTTCTGAAGAACTTTCAGAATGCTTGAAACTGAGGATTCAGTTATAAATTTAGACTCACATTTGTGAAGAAAATGCATTTTTCCTGTTCTGCAATTGAAGACACTGAGTTATATTTAAAAAAAAAAAAGGGGGGGGGGGGAAATGATTGAAGCTTTGGAGTTAAGCAGTATCCTTCTTTAGATTTGGACTGCTTGCTTTTTCACAAATTAGCATCTTCTAAGCTTTCAATGCACCAAACAAACTTCTAAACAAAAAGGTTCTTTCTTTACATTATTATCAATAGGTATTGAGTTTGTATTTAAATAGGAATCTTCTGTGGACAGAGTCACTGCTTGTTTGTTGGTTATGCTGTAGAACTCTCATTTTGTTCATCACTGAAAGACTGAATAAGGGTATAGGTAAACACCACTAGGGAATCCTGTACATACAAAGAGCCCTGCAGTTTTGTTTGGTTTTCTAGTGATTTGTTTTGTCCTCTTGATTAATATGAGATTTCCATTCCAGTTTCCATTATTGATTCATGTCCCTGACAAAAGCCAGAAAAGTCTGTCCTGGTTGATTCCTCTCCTACCCTCCCGCTACTCCCAGTTTGTTGCTGTTCAGTTCTAGCTGTGGCGTGTTCTGGGGTGTGAGCCCCAACATGCCCGGATTGTTCTCTCTGACAAGCAGGCAGAGAAGACATGGCTGCTCAGATATCTCCTCAGTATGATGCTTGAACATGGCTATCATGCTTCATTAAACCAAGCAGACACTTCTGGGTTCCTTAAGTGTATGGACTGAGCCTTTGTGTCCTAGAACATTTACTTTCTTTTATTTAACTGTACCTTAGTTAAGCCTTATGAAACATTTCTATTAACAGCCTTATTAAACCTTTGGCTTAGATTTTTCTCTCTGTTCATATTTGTTGTTTGTAAAAGCATCCCAGAGTGACCTGTTATGGTGGTCATAATTCACGTGTGAAGTCCTCTCTGGCCATTTAAATTTCTGATGGACAGATTAAACATAATCAGTAGTGCTGACTGTGAAGGAAGATTGTAATAATGAAATAACAGCATGCCAAAATACATGGCAGCATGATGTGCTATTAAATCCCCAAAGTGAGATTTCATTATAACCTGTTAAAATTTGTCAGGTGTGCTTGTTTACATGTTGTTATTTGGTTCTGGATAGCTCTATTTTCACATAAGTGCATGTGCTTTTGAGGTTAGGTTGTGAGGTCTTCATTTTCAGGTAATACTGGTTATGTGTTTGTTCCTCTTGTTTTACAGATGTCTGTTGTAATGATTGTAATGTTCTTGGTGGCATGGTCTCCATATTCTATTGTGTGTTTATGGTCTTCCTTTGGAGACCCAAAGAAAATTTCTCCTGCAATGGCCATCATAGCTCCTCTATTTGCAAAATCTTCCACATTCTATAATCCCTGCATTTATGTCGTTGCAAACAAAAAGTAAGTGTTCCTGATTTAGTACCAGTCTACTTCATGATTTTAGCAAATCATCTAACTGTAGAAGGATCATCTGTAAAATATGACAAACTGATTGGTGAAGAGATCAAAGGGTAAGCCACTTGATTTACCAAAGATGACCTTTTGGACAGGAAAGTCTAAAAGAAATTCGTTTTGATCATCATCAGAACACACTGAATTGATAAAGATTTTTGAGAACACATTAATGAAGCTTTTGTAGGACAGTTTTGAAAGTCCCTTTGTGGTTTCTCAAAGGGACTCATTACGGAATTTGGGTTGCATCAGCAACCAGTTTTAATGACTAGTAAACGACTAGTCATTAAATGACTAGTTTTAATGACTAGTTTTAATGACTGTGGCCAAAATGTGTGGCGGCTTAGTGACATGTAAGTTCTGAAGATTTCCTTGGTTGATTTGGGATGTGTCATGTTCTGACTGATTAGGATGGATTGATGCTTTTCATTAAAGTAAATAAGCGAAGCCTGTTCTTCTGTTTTGAGCAAGCATATCAAATGCTCTCACCAAGCCAGTGCCTCTGACTGAGAACTGGGTTTTGCAAAGAGACAGCCTTCCTTTCTCTGCTGCCAACCTAGAAGCAGAGCCTGTGATCTCTGTCTAGGTGAACTTATCTGTCCTGCTGAGTCATTTTTTCCCCATTCTGTAATCTTTGTCATGGCTATACCCTGTCCTGGTATACGCAAAAGCTGCTGTGACCCCTGTTGTAGAAGAAACACTGAACTTAACTGAGTTATTCCTGTATGTGGACGTGAAAAAGACTTGGCTCCTTTTGAATTCCAAATTTTGAATTCCAAATTTTGAATTCCATTTTTTGGTAAGTTTTACTAAAATAGAAAACTCTTGTATACTTAAGGCCAGCTTACCAGTTTTTCTTTGTATTTGGTTCTCCAGCTAACGATCTTTCTGCTTTCCTTTTCTTGTCCTTTCCAGGTTTCGGAGGGCAATCCTGGCAATGGTGCGATGTCAGACAAGACAAGAGATAACTATAAACAATGCCTTGCCCATGAGTGTATCTCAAAGTGCACTGACATCGTAGAACTCATGTCATTTGCCTGCGTAAATTACATGGAAAGGCGTGAAATCTGGGTTAAAGTTAATTAATCTTCTGGAATAATAATCTGCCCCAGCCAGGCAGCTGTTTTCCATTAATCACAGTAATCTTTTTAGATAGGTTAAGAAGACAAAAAGACAAAAACCACTAAGACTTTAGTTTTTGAGAGTGAGGCTTATTGGCCCAAAATGTCTGTCCCAAACAAAAAAGGCTAGTGAAGTGGTCACTGTGACTTTTGCAAGGTTGGACAAGGTGACAGAGGGGCAGGGAGACAGTGAAGCAGGAAGTGTTTAGGTTCAGTAACATCGATTTTGCACCTGTAATTCCTTTGATTGAATTACGTTCCCTCAACTTCCCTTGAAAGTTTTCCAGGCTTGAAATATTCTGGATTCTCCCTGTGTGAATATAATTCTATACCAGGTGTCCATGTTGATATGCATTGCAAAGTTCTGTTTCTGTGAATATGTTAAGATACGAAAATACATAGCCAAACCCTATAGAACCTGTTATCAGCTTTTAGGATTTTGGAGGAGTTTCAGGATATTTGATGTATTTTTAAAGTTTTGGCTCACACAACCAAATGAATTTGTAGGAAAGACAGCTTTTGTTTTAGTAGTAGTACATTTCTAGTGCTTGTGACTGCACAGCAAATCCTGAAAATGAGACAAAATGCGCCCTAAAGCTTGACACTTGGGAGGCACAGAAAACTGAGTAAATATTTATGGTTGTTTCTCATCATTTCTAAGTCAATATCATGGTTATATAGGTCTGTTGTGTAATTTTCAAAAAATACCTTTGGCGATGTGAGCAATGGATTTATTCAGGATGGAAAAGATAACTGTGTATAGATCTATGTATGAGTGGTAGTGTATGCACTCTTGATGATTCTCAGATTTTGAGAATAAATGTCTTCTATTACTATGTATGCATGCATCTGAAGTTTGTCTTTGCAGTGTGTAACTTATTTAAAATACGCAGGGTTTTTTGGTAAAAACCTGTTTTTACAGGATTTTTTAAAAGCTCTGGAATCTAGGCTTCCTATTAATTTGTAATTTTTAGTATTAAAGAAAATGCCATGCAATATCCTCATGCTGTACTAGATTTCCTTCAGGAACCTTGGAGCACTTTACAGACAGTAACTAATGCGTTGCCTCTTAGAAGGAGCAAAGAGATATTTTATTACATACTAACTGTACAAGTCACATATTAAAATAGCCTTGAAACATGCTGGATATGATTTGAAATGGAGCGTGTTCTTCTGACAGAATAAAGAATGAACTGGTTTAACTGATCCCTTTCAGGATACGTTTGAAGGTTAAGCAACTACAGATCTCAGCTAATCTGATGTAATCTGCTGTTACTAAATGGATGGGTACATGCACATTTGTAGCACACTGCACATGAGTGACTAGGAATAAAGTTTTCAAATTTTTTCATGTCAGTTCTGCTGGGAGGAAGCCATGTACCTGTTTGTTTACTTCTACCTCCTAATGAGCTTTTTTGAAGAAGTGCATGGTTTTTGTCCTTCACAATGCACTTGCGTTTACCATGGCAGAAGTGATGGCACTGGAACAAGGTATATATTTTATTATTTGTTATACAAGGCAATTTATAAGGAAAAGGGCTGAAGAAATTTGAAATAACATTCTCGTACGTTGCAAATTAGTTCTAGCATAGTTGAAATAAAGGCATATTTTACACTGGTGTTACATGGCTAGCAGTGTTCCTGAATAGGAGCAGATGGTGATTATGGCTTTGTACGTAGCAAATAGCTACTCTAAATCTTCAGTTTTTGCAGAAGGCAATTTCTTTCTGCTCCATGACTTTCCTACTATTGTAATGTCCTTCTTATTTCTACAAACTAGTTGTCTACTGTAAGGTGATTCTGGTTTAAATAAATACAGTAGTTTCTTCTTTTTTAATCTGCAGGAAAGTCATATACTTTTGGTCATAAAGAGGTTAATTTGAAATATGATGATCTGGGTATTGTCACGTCAATTTTGCAAGATACTGTTTGTCATTGCTACTTATTGTCACAACATATCTAGCATAAAGCTGCATGAGGAGAAAGTAAAATAGAGGAAGAATATAGAGAAAAGGGAGAGAATTGAAGATAGGCTTATTGGGGGGAGGGGAATCTTCAAGCTAATATGTGTAAACAATGTACCCCAAAGAAATGGAAACATACTGATTCTTGAAAATGCTGAGAAATCCCATTTCACTGAAATCAATGGGAGAAGAAAGTTCTTAGCACTCTAAAAAGCAGGTAATTTCTACGTAGACACCAGAAAGAGGGCTAGAAAGGTCTCCTTTGCAGAAATATGCTAGCATTTTCAATTTTCAGTCTATTCTGAAAGGTAAATATAGATAAATACTTTGAATCTTCATCATGTAGAAAAATTAGAAATTAGTAATCCAATATTCTGAAATTTAGTAAAACAGATGGCATGCAGTTCCCACTTGAGATACATGCATGTATTATTCCTTATACAATGGCTTCTGTTTTTCAGTTGTTAGTAGAACGATGGACAGAAGATGGTGCTTACATGCTTTAGAATAAAGCAAAGCTAGATTTCATCTGAAAGTATCATTGCTATTTTGTATTCTTTTTCTCTTTAGAAACTCCATGTTTGTCTTTTCGGTTTTTAAATGCAGAGGACTGTTCTTGATTTGACATTCTTTATTCTGCAGAAATAAAGAAACAAATTACTTTATGTTGCAGAAAGTAATAGCATTTGCATTTAAATCTGAAATACAAATTTCTGATAAAGAAATGCTGATCTCTCTCTCTTTTTTTTTTTTTTTTTTTTTTTTTTTTTTTTTTTTTTTTGTTGCTAGGTCTGTGCTCTGTAATGATCCTGACATGTATGAGATCCCTGTGAATGTTCCTGTGGATACTGTAAAACTTCGTATAGAGAAAACTGTCATACGAAGGATTCCAACTGAAGCCTTTTACTACCTAGTAGATCTCAAATACCTGTGGGTAACTTACAACTGTGTAGCCAACATTGATATCAGCAGTTTCTATAACTTGAAACAGCTGCATGAGCTACGGCTGGATGGTAATCTGCTCTCGACTTTCCCTTGGGAATCGCTGGCAGAGATGCCCAACCTACGGACTCTTGATTTACACAACAATAAAGTGACCAGCATTCCCGCTGATGCTGGCCGGTACTTGAGAAACCTCACCTACCTGGACATATCCAGCAACAAGCTAACCACCTTGCCATCAGACTTGATGGACATTTGGCCCCCCTTCTCAGAAGCTGTGCTGTCCAAGAACACAGACATTCTGGCGACCCAGAGAGTCATTTTGGGTATGTTAAACAGCCTGTCTCATTCCTTATTAAAATGTACCTACATGTTAAGTTGCAAGTGAGAGCAGGTAGGGGACCAGCCTGGGATTCAGGAGAGTGGGCTTTATCCAGGTCAGTCTTCTGGTTTGCTCTGTGGTTATTTATGTATTTATTTTCTGTTGGTGACAGAAAACTATAAAATTAAGATAATGACCTCCATGTGTGGTGTTGTCTCAAGGTAATAAAACTGAAGTAAAATCTACGAGATTCCAGTCTACAGGAATACAGGCCATAGGGAGTATTCAGTATCAATATAAATACAGGACTTCCAAAACTTGTGTTTCTGATGACGTTTTCCCTCATCACTGTTATGTGGTTGCAACTGCAAGCATGTCCATTTGCAGCTGTTCCTGAGACACAGTCCTGAGCCTGTCCTGAGACACAGTGCTGCAGGTAGTGTTGGTGGCTCAAAAGAGGGCAACTGCTCTCCCCATGACTCCTCTTGACCTTGCATTCCTCTAAAGGTGACTGATTGTCCTGAAGTTTTTCCCAATTCACATGTTGAATATGAGAGAAAGAATAGGAATCTGGTCCCTACAACGTCCCAGTACTTTTTATAGTAGTTAAGGAAAGTATTTAAGAATAGTTTGGCCAGACTTTGATTTTTTTTTTGTAATTTTATTCCATCTCTCCAGTACACCATCACATCAGTTCTGTTTGTGACTTTGTGCTTTATCTTACACTTTCTCTCCACTTCCTAGTCTTGCAGGTAACCCTTTCTCTTCCGCAGTCTCAGAACATGGCTGGAACAGCTCTATCAATAGTGTTCTCTTCTGTTGCTGTTTATGTATAAGTACATGTTTTGGCGTTTTTGTAGTGTAGTGTAGCAGGTGGAAGGGAGGAAAACCAGCTGGCGCACTCTTCCGCAGTAGTTCTATACCCACTGGTAAAGATCTGCCCTGCATTGTACTGCCCAGTATTTCCATTTTCTTGATCTAAACCCCCACTATTCCGTGTTCATTTGTTCAGCTGCTTTGTTTCACAGCAGAAGGTGCAATTTGAAACTCTCATTCAGATGAGATTGTATACAAGTAACTTAATAGATGCAAGCAGGCTGAACGAGTTCCTCACATGCATGGTAACTGCAGGTTTGCAGCATTAATAGGATCTTCGTTTATTCAGGATTAAAAAAAAAAAAAAAAGAAAAAGGTGTAAAAGTAAGTCCAGCTCAGTATGCCTCTCCCTGTCCCCACACTGAAGGCTACAGGAGGCAGTAAAGTAGGAGGTTACTGTGCTAGATCTAATCCTCCTGATGATCTCATGTGGGACTCCCAGAGGTTATTTGGTTTCCTTGTCTTACACAGCCCCCACCACTTAAAAAACAAAACAAACAAACAAAACCCCCAAAACAAACACAAAAACCCCACCCAAATCACACACATTCTTCTCTCCTCCCCTTCCCCCAGCAACTATCTGCAGGCTTTGTTGGTGCAGGCACTTTGCCAGCCTCCTCTAGTCCTGGCAAACCCTCTGGTGCCAGCATGGAGTTCTCTAGAGACTTGGGATGTGACCTTTGGGTCATTTTCGTTTATGAACTACAACTGGGTTTGAACACAGATCTCCAGGTTCAAACAGCGCCTTGCTTCTCTTTTTTTAGTGTTATGTGCTGAGGGAGGCTCTGTGCAGTCATTATAGATTTGGATCTGAGAATGCAAAATGCCAGGTAGTACTTTCATTGTGTTGTGTTGAGTAAATCTACTTCAGGTAAGCTGTGAATAATTAGCTGTATTTTCTTTCATTGACATCATAGCCTTCTGATGAGTATATCCCAATGCAGACAGACAGTGCTTGCTATATAAGAAACTCTATAGGGAATAAGAAAACATCCCCTTCCTCTGGAGATTAGAAAGTGCAGTGCTTTTTATGACCTAGTCTCCACTAAGTGTTAGTTCTAGTATCTATATTACTGGAGCTTGCAAAGTTGTAGTTATGCCACTCACTGCCAGAGGCTCATCCTTACATTGCCGTTGATGGACTGCTACAAAGCACTTGTTTTTCAGGAATGAATCATGGATAGAAACGATCAGGCTGGAAAGATGACCTAGGAGATGAGATTTCTCTGTAATGCTCCAACCGTAAGAGGTCTCGGCTTAGAACAACAGGAGCAAGATGTGCTCTGTGGCATTGCTCCCTCTCTAACACCCCTCCTGTCTCTACCAGGGTTGCTGGAGCCTGAGGGAGGAGAAACCATAGCATACCCCATAGATAATCATAGGATATCCCATATACACTCTCCTCATCCTCTGAGGTGGAGATAAGGATCACAGAGGTATGTGATCGGGAAGGATTTCAGAAAGACCTCTAGCCTGCTGGGATGCAGATCCACATGAACTGAACTGTTCTGGTTAAGTCAGTGCTGTTCTTAAAGCCTGCAGCCAGACCACTCCAGAGCCTTCTCTGGTAACCTCTTCCAGTGCTGATCTATCAGGATAGTGAGAAAGTTTCTCTTAATATCTAACCTCAATCTCCCTTACTGCAAACTAAGCTGATTACCTCTTGTCCTACATGAGATGGACATACAGAAAAACTAATTACTATCTCTTATGGTAACCTTTCATACATTTTCCTTCCCTGTTTGCTGCCTTAACTAATCACACCATTTCTTTCACCAGTTTCTTATAGACTGTGAGGTTTTGGGGTTTTTTTGTTGTTGTTGTGTTTTGGGTTTTTTGTTTTTTTTTCTTTTGATTTTCTACCATAGTTACTGGTTCCCTTTGGACTCCTTTGGGTTTTAAAAAAAAGGTTTCTCTTAAAATGTGATGCCCACAATTGCATGCTTTCATGTTCAAGAGTGTCCTATGTGCTTCAGCTGTTGCCTGTGGGAGCGTTCAGCCTGACCCATGTGCCTACATGGAATGGTAACTGCAGCCAGAGCTCTGCTAGAAACTGGAACCCAGAGCAAATAAATGCTCATTTTGTCTAGGCAGGAAAACAGCAGTCAGATTCTACTTAGTGTAAGCAATTATGGCTTGAGCTGGCTTCTCTCCTAGTTCTGGCAAAACAAGATTGTCACTTCTATTTAATTAACACGATCAACAACAGCAAAGCCCCAAACTCAAATATTTGTGCGTATGTATTTTTTAACACCGGGAGGCAATTTTATCTTCAGTGTCTTGACTGAGCATCAAGAAGGTTGCATGTAAGAGAAAGTTCAGGTTCCCCATGTTTACTTCAAGGACTCTTGGAGGAGCCATGGACTACTCTTGCCAGGGGACTGGCAGGTTAGCATCTCCTTATTCCAATTCATAACTTCTGTACTTAGGGGTTTGGGATTTTTATTACCTCCCACTGTATGATGTTCCTCTGTGTGGACACTATGCTAAATGAACGAGGGTCAGGGAATGATTCCTGGCCCTATGGCCAACTGGCTCACTCTGGCTCTCATTCACACAATTTAGGGCCAGCTCTCTTTAAAGCTGACTGGCTGTTCCACACTTTGTAAGATTTAGCCCTTGGTTTTCTATGGGTTCTACAGAATGCTGCAGTGACTCTAAAATGTAACTGTGTGGGTGGGGGTGTTTTTTCTTCAGTTCAAACTTCCTGAATTAATGTGAGAATTGCATTGCAACCCATAGAATTGTGCTTTTGTAATACAACATACCCTTGCTATTTTATATGCCTGATGGGCTGATAGGCATGCAGGATAGTTTGGCGGTGCAAAGCCTGCTGCACTTGCGTTGGGAGCAAGAACAGGATAGAGCGAGCTGTCCTTGGTGTGGTCTCATCCATAAGCCTTTCAGGGAGCAATCCCTGGGGTGCAAACTGCTTGTGGAGCCACATCTATCTTTGTCTTGGAGAACACCCTTTGGAACAGTTCAAAACAAAGCTGTGGAGTGAGCTGACAATTAAGCAGTGGAAATGATCGAGGGACCAGTGTGCGAGTTCATCTAGCCCTCTCTTGGTTACCTCTGGAGCTAAAGCCTGATACATTGATCCAAATCACAGCTAAGTTTCAGCATTGGCTGCTGTACAGAGATTGAAATTTCTGGCATGAATGATGGCAGTAGCATTTTCCGTATGGAAAATTACAGCTAATGAGTCACTGAGAGGAACAGAGGAACCCAGAATTTGATAGAGTGGCAGTTAGATGAGATCTTGCTTCTGTTGCACGTAGAGGTGCCAAAAATTTGAAATGCTGCAGGTCCATCGGGCTCCCAGCTGTTATGCTGGGCCATTGGGTAGATGCCGCTTTTCCTGAAACTACTCCCTAGCAATTCTGTGTGTAGGAAACACTGGGACACAGTGCGGGAAGTGGGCTTTACTGTTTAGAACCATGGATCAAAACTTTTGTAGCTTCAGTTGGAAGAGAGCCTTGGGTAGGTCGGCCCAAGCTGTGGCGAATATTTCCATCAGCCCAAAACTTGAATATTTCACATGCTGCCATTTTACAGCAACTGAAAAGCAGTATATTATACAAGTTATGGTCTGAGACTGCTTACTGATTTACAAAGGAAATTTTGCTCATAGCTATTTTGAATGCTAAAGTCCGTATTGACACAGCATGGGGAAACCCTGCTTACTGAGAAGACTGCAAAAATGTGCATGCACAGACATACATTTGCCATTGTACACGCAAGCATACATATATATGTGTGAGAGTAAATTTAAAATATGCTAAATATAGAATAAAAGGTTTTTAGAGCAATTGCTAATCTGTATTTAATGTTAAAATACACTGCATTGGTATATTGCAATGTATAAATATTTCTTGTTTGTTTTGCCTTAGTTAGTATTTCTTTCTCAGGTCAACAAGCTGCCGTAATGCTTCTACAAAAGAATCCAGGGTTTTTAAAGACTTGGTGTTCCATCAGATACACATGCCACTGGAGACTTATCAGTATTTTTATTTTCTCTTCTTGATGAAGAGAAAATTTTCCTGAGGGGATTCCATCTCATTCCTTTATTAAAACTCCCCATTTTTTCTGTTGTTTTTTTTTTCTTTTTTTTTAACCTTTTCTTTATTCTTTCATGTGTTTGTTCTCACTTTTACCATCTTGTAAACATAAGCTGTTAAATTTCAGAGTGCCCTTTGTAGTTTGGAAAATGGGTTTACATTCCCATTTCTGTTCTCTTCAATAGCTAACTGAAGTATAATCAAACTTAGTGCTTTATCCTTGCTTCCAACTCAATAGTGCTTTCATCTTTTCATTTTGGGAATTCACATGACCTGATGACTTACAATGGCTGTGCAAGTTTACTAAAAATAATGTGAATACTGTCAGATATTGGCAAGACATAGATAAATGGAAGGGATGAGCCATGGAGGCAAGAAAGGAATTCCTGTAGCTGTATATATTATACGTATTTATATAAGTCCCAGTTCTTTAGCCAGTTCCACTGGGAAGCATGATGGGTGGGAGAGATGAAGTGACTAACTGAGATAACTCTTTCTTTGCAGTAAAGCACAGAAGTAGAGAGTCTTCTGGGACTACAGCTTTCTTTTGAAGCTGAAACCAGGCCTTCAGAATGATCTGAGATGGTCAAACCTGTGTCCCAGAGTGGACTAAACAACCATCCAATCTAAGGACTATCCATCTTTGCTTCATCATTCCTTCTCTTTTGTCAATTTCTGATACTTATTGTAACAGCTTTGGGTCTTCTTTGGGACACTGTGAGAATACAAAAGCCATGTATTTATATATATTAGGAAAAATTTCTTCACTGAAAGGGTTGTCAGGCACTGGAACAGGCTGCCCAGGGAAGTGGTTGAGTCACCATCCCTGGAGGTATTTAAAAGATGTGTAGATGTGGCACTTAGGAACATGGTTTAGTGGTGGACTTGGCAGTGTTAGGTTTACAGTTGGACTCGATGATCTTAAAGGTCTTTCCCAACCTAAATGATTCTATGATTCTATTTGAAAGGCCTTTGAGCGCTGCTAGTAGTATTAGAAACAATAACAAACCCCATCCTTTCCTGCAGTAAGCTTGTAGGATGCAGAAAAGTCGCAGAAGAAATATTTTCAGTAGTGTTCAATGTAGGGGAGAATCTACTGCCTGGTATGTGGGATGGGAGCCCTACTGATGCTGTAAATCTGTCCTGATTAATGCTGTGGACCCAGATGTTCCTGCCCTGCCGCCTGCTTGTAGCACAGCTGTCCCATGCTTCGGTCCTCTAGGTAGCACAGAGGCCATGCTGGGAGTTCACACGCATTTTAGCAGCATTTGTTATGGACAAACTCTGGCAGTTGAGGCCTTGTTTCAAGGGGATCCTGTCATCCTTCTTATACCTTGGGGGAATTTAATTTTCAAACGCTCATATGGTCTCTTTCTTAACATAGTGGGGAAAATTGACCCCTTATAAGCAAGTGAGAATGGGAAAAAAAAATTACAGGAATATTGTCTCTATCTATCTCTAACTACAAACTAAAGCTTACCTAATTTAAAAGATGGGCACAAAATAGTTACAATACATGTGCTTGATTGGGCAGAATTTTTATGAGCATAGTTGATGTGCCTAGACATATGGAAAACATTCAGATGGTATCTCTTTTGCTTGTGAATATACGTGTGAAGTTCACAGAAAAAAAAATGTATATTCTGGAGATTATTTTTCTGTTTGGGGTTTTTTTTTTTTGAAGAAAAGCAGTTGCTGATACAGTTTCCTTGATTTCTCCTTCTCCGTTCCAGCTGGCAATAAGTAGTGAATAGATGTAAAATGTCTTATGTCTGAAAGGGGTGAAATTGGATTGTGATGTCAAAGTCATGGAATCTCTTCAGGTCAAGTCTTGTTTTAAAGAGCGGGGATTAATTGGGGTTTACCACAGTTTTAACCAATCACTGCTATTGTGCTTAAAATAACCTAATCTTGGTCAGGCAATAAAAGGAAGCTGCAGTTAATTATTCATGTATTCTTTCATATAGAGGTTTGTTCCAGAACAAAAAGCAGAATTTTTCCATTAGCTGTTTTGATAATTCTTAAAAATACACAGTGAACAATATTATAGCAGGTTGTTTTTTCTTTGAATTTTGGTTTAATTAATATGATTTGTCTGTTGCACTAATCAGTAAATTCAATAGCAAGGGGTTCTTGCATACCATCCCTCATTTCACACTGTAAGTTCTGTTTATTGTTAATACTCAGAAAAAATGAAAAAGGTATGCCCAAAAGTGTAAGTCAAATGAGAAAATATTTGAGCTCATGAGTGATATGCTGTGTGGTGTTTTACCTGGTGAAGCCACTGTTGCTCTGTGAAGGTCAACATAGTGGAGTAATCAATACCAGCTGAGGATTTAGAGTTATATTTCTCAGAAATGGCTACTCTCTTTCACCATAATAAGTTCACCAAGAAGGAGAAGCTTCTCATTCAAAGACTTCAGAATCAAGAAGCAAATGTTATAGCCTCTAACAGAAGAGGAGAGAGAGCATTCAAGTGTCCCATTGTAAAAATACTGTAGTCATCAGCTTTTTTCAGGGTCCTTCCCATTTTCTACTCTTCTGCTATTCTTTTTGAATGTATTTCAGCTTGTCCTAAATTGAAGCCAGATTTTCTAAGAATATTGGTATAGTTCAGATCCAGGTAAGAATTTTATTGGCCTAAAGCTTTGTCCCCATAGTCTTTATCCTTTTTTCAAGGGGCAGAGATGCTGGTGTAAGCTCTAAACCCTTAAATCATCAAGTTATCTGCAAGCATTCAAAAAAGGGTCTGAGAAGATCAAACTGTAAGAGTCCAAAGGACTAAGAGCAGAGGAGAATGACAGGATGCAATAGCCCTGAGAGGCTATCTTTCCAGAAGGCACAGGCAGGTGAAAATGTATCATCAGTCTTAAGAGATCTTTTCAAAGTGTTTTTTCCTAGATAAATAGCAAAATTAAGCAAAGGTAGTGCCAGTATATTACTATGCTCCTGTAAACTTCTGTGAAGAAAAAGTTTGGCTTAATAAACATTCATACTGTTCTTCCTCACCTCTGCAAAAACTCCCCCCCCAGTCAGCTGAATAAAAAAGACAAATTGAAAGAGAAAGATTAACTCAGAATGGGTGCATGGTTCTCCTTGATTGTACTTGGTGGTAGTCGTGTGTCATACTGTAATCACAATATCCATATATTGCCTGACAACTTTTTTTTTCTTTCCCCTCTTCCCTCCCTGCTTCAGGTTTGCAGGACAACCCATGGTTTTGTGACTGTCGCATTTCAAAGCTAATTGAATTTTCCAAAATTGTGGACAACTCAGTTGTACTTCTTGATCCATTGGTTTCATGTAGTGGACCTGAAAGCCTGGCAGGAATCTTGTTCCAGAGGGCTGAGTTAGAGCAGTGTCTTAAACCATCTGTGATGACGTCGGCAACAAAAATCACTTCCCCGCTGGGAAGCAACGTTCTGCTACGCTGCGATGCGACTGGGTACCCAACACCGCAGCTTACTTGGACTAGGTCAGACAATATACCAGTGAACTATACAGGTATAATTACTCTTTTATAGGAAAGGGGAGAGCCTAAACTTGGGTTGCTTGTGCTTTGAGATCATTATAATGAGTAACAATGGACCAGGTATTGCACCAAGCTGGCAATTGTATCCGTGCAACAGCTGTTATGAAATTCTTTGTGTAGGTCTTGGTCTGAACAGGTCCAACAGACTGTTCTGATTCGGGATGTGGTCTGTAATAAGAACAATGTGCATGGAGGGGGGAAAGGGATGAAGCGGAGGAAGGATAAAGGAAAATGGAGGTTGGGGATAATTGGGCCCTAACTCAGAAGCTGGAAAGCAGAAAGGGGAATTCATTACTGGAATCTCTGTTTTGGTTCAAAATGTTCATGTTAAGAAAAGCTAGTGAGGCCATAACTGAGCCACTTAAAACTCAGCATTGTAAACATAGGATTTCCCAAAATCATGTGATTGTCTGATATCATTCTAGCTGCTATGATAGATATTTATGCAGTAACCTAAATATAAAAAATGTTTCTTGCTAATGCCAAGTAGTTAGCAGTTATCTTAAATCGTAGGTCTGAAGAAGGTAATAGTCCAAAGTACTAAAATATCTTAAGACAAAGGTAATTGCCAAAAATGTTTTAAATGGCTAGTGTGTTCAGTGTCACTTGAAGTCAGTGAGACTTGTATTTCCTAGTCACTTAGCAGCTTTAAGACATTTGATTTCTCTTTATGTGGTTTTGTTCTACTTAGTGGAACTGCAAATTATATTGTAATTCCTCCAGACATTCAATTCCATTTTGACCCAAGCTGAGCACTTCTCCGCAATAATATAATATGGCAGGGAGTTTGTGTGGGGTGTTTGGTTTGGTTTCTTTGGGTTTTTTTGTTTTTTTTTAAAGTTTAATACATGTGATTCCTTCTGGCAGAAATAACTTAGGGGAAAAAGTAGTCTACTTCTTTCTTTTTAGCTGCCTTTTATAATGTTTTACTCTTTGCATTTTCCTGTAGTAATTCAAGAAACACCTGGAGAGGGTGTCAGATGGTCCATAATAAGCTTGACAGGGATTTCATACAAGGACGCAGGAGAATACAGATGTAAAGCCAAGAACTTAGCAGGAATGTCAGAAGCTGCTGTTACTGTCACAGTGGTTGGTGTAGTTACTACAACTGTGTCACCACAGAAATATGGAAGGAAGCAAGAGGCAGAGAGACAGAATACCACTCAGGAGGAATCCAAGCAGGAACTTGAGAGGACAACCACACCTCTTCCCACCATACCAACCACCACAGCACTGGTTAGCACTGAAAGATCAACGAGCATCAGATTTACTGACAAGAAGCAATCCAGGCCAGTGTTTGATGGAAAGAAAAATTCAAAGGCAGTGACAAATGGAAACAAAAAGCAGACTGGGGAGATAAGCAAGAAAAGTGAGGAGACAAAGCAGACTGGGGAGATAAGGAAGAAAGGTGAGGAGACTTCATTGAATACAGCAGGTATGGCTGAGCAAAATGTTACTGTAAAGAACCTAAGAGTGATCAGTGAGACTGATGAAAGAGTGACCTTAACTTGGAAAACTGTCAATGCCACAAGCAACTCTGCAGTGACTGTGTTATACTCAAAGTATGGTGAGAAAGATATGTTGCCTCTGAGCACTGATTCTAGCAAAAACAAAGTCACAATTGATGGTTTGCAACCTAGTACTCAATATATGGCATGTGTCTCACCCAAAGGAGTGCCACCTACAAAAGAGCAGTGCATTATTTTCTCCACTGATAGGTTAAATGATGAAAGCAGCTCTCAGTTTTCTATTCTGATATTGGCCAGCAGTGCAGCATGTGTGATTGCTTTACCTTTGATATTTTTCTTACTCTACAAAGTTTTAAAACTTCGTGTGAAACCAAAAACTGCAAAGGAAGCTGACCTTGCAAAGGAGACCTATGTGAAATTTGAAACACTATCTCTGAAGCCTCGAACAGTGAATGCAGGAGAGCAGCTCTGGGCACGAAGGTACACAGACGAGTCAGAAAGACTTCTCCTTTGTTCTAGATCAAGCATGGATTCTCAAATGACCTTCAAAAGCGAGGGCTCTAGGTCGGAGTATCTGTGTTGAACATGGGTGAGGGTGGAGGAGATAGAATATGCAATAGATAAAATTAATCCAAAATGATGATACTGCATCTGGAAGCAGGTTGGTGCTAGGTGGTGGTCAGAATATATTATCTGATGTAATGCAGTCTACTGGATGGATAGGGTGGTGGGTAAGAGGGAGAATAGAAGAAAAATGTTGCCTGTTTATTTTCTTTTTTTTTTATGTTTGTGACTTTGGATGTGAAGAAATGATTTTCTTAAAGATAAATACAGCATGAAATGGTTGCCTGGTTAAAGATCTTCTATTTTTTGTTTTCATTAGAACATCATTCTGTTTTCTCTTCTCTCATTTTACTGTATGAAGTACTAGTTGCATGTATCAAACATTAATCACAACCTCCATAAAATCTATGTACTTAAAAATAAGAGGAAAACAGTTTAAACTACTTCTATTGAGGTCAAAACTTTATTTGAAAATACAAGTTTTCTTCTAACATGAGCTTGTGCTTTGAGATGTCATACAGCTCTGTACAGCATCTTGGACTGGAAGTGATCTCAGGCCAATCAAGACTGAAGCTAGGTAGCCACAGTTTATGGACTCTTGAGAGGTACAGTACACATCCTATTGTCATTTTGCAGATGTTATGGCAAAGGAGCTTCTTTAGTATTCTGAAGCTCAGGTAAGATATCACTATGAGTAACTCTGTGAGAGATACTAGGTATTAATAACGCTAATTTACATCAAATGATCTTACTGCAAAATCTCAGCCTTAGAATTTACTTGGATGCATATGTCTATATACCTCAATTTCAGAAATCTCTGTACAGAGAATTTTGTGGTACTGTGTAATAAAACTCACACTTTTATATACCTATATATTACATAGATATTGCACAATATTATGTACTACACTGTAGTAATGTAATACATTTTGAGATATAGTAAGAGGAGGTCTTGTCCTCGGGTCATGTTGGATGTGTAATGAAGTTCAAAGAGCATAGTGAAAGTTAATTATGAGCGTGCTTCCCAGCGTTTAAAAAATCAGGTATTAATATTAATAGTAATGATGAATGCAGAATTGCCTATTAATGATAATAATGAATTGTCTATTCTGAGGCTGCTTTTTTATTGCCTGAAGTAAATAACAGAACTTTTATTGTTTTAATTACGGTTAGGAGTATGTATGAATTGAGAACCACAGTTTTTCCTAAAGATTACAACTGCATTGTTTTCTTGGACCTTTCTATGCATAGAAGAACTGTTTGTTTTGCCAGGAAATTGCGAATCTTCTCTTTCCAGAGGGAGAAGTATTACTCAAATCTACAAACCAAAGCTTAGTTAGTTAACTTTAAAATAGTGGCATTTCTTGGTGTCACTAGTGTAGGATTAAATTTTGCCTGCTGGAATGCTAGAGAGCTTGTCTTGTAAGGCATAGCTTGGCAAGAGGAAAACACTTTGTCAAAAAAACCTCCAACATAAAATCATGACAGAAAATGAACACATTGAAAAATCTCCATAGCATCTACGTGATGGTACTTGATGGTCAGGAATAATAGAATGAGTATTTGAGACCATGGGAGCTGTAGTAAGGAAGCAGGTGAGATTTTCAAAAGTGCAAAATTAGCTTACCTGCTTATGCTTTTGGAATTAACCTTCGTGTTCCTTTCTGTGTTACTAGTATGTGTGGTTAAAAAAAGATCTATCTTCTTTTTCCATGGATAATTTTGATTGCAGTGAAAATGTTTTTAGTTTTCTGAGTGGAATATTTTTACTTCAGCAGTTTTTTTGAAATTTGGGATTTTTTTAGGGAAAGCAGATTCTTTTTGTGTCAAAACCAAGGTTCATCTGACAAGCAGTTTATGATAAACTAAATTTTTAAGAGGACCTGAAGTGTTACAATATTTGCCTTCTATTTTCCATATAGATAGTGTAGCCAGTAGTTCTTGCTGAAGGTGTTTCCAATTAAAAACACCAAGTTTGTCATTAATGAGAGCAATTATTTTAACATTTATTTTTTAATTCCTGGGGAATATTTGATTTCAGGTTTCAAAGCTTTGCAAGAAACTTTAATCTAATTCTGGAGTTCAAAAGTGCTATCATCTGACTTGTAGATGATACATCAATATATTGGACTGAGGTGGTGCAAAGCTCATTTGAGAGAGCTCACTTGCAATGTGAAACCTTGTGGTTTGACTAATCCTTGTGGAATTAGGATGTCCTAAATTAGAAATTAATCTCTATGACCAAGTGTGCTATTAGTATATCAAAGATGGAATGTATTATAAAGGACATGTTCTTTCAAGAAAATATGAGATACTTTATTTTTTCCACAGTTCTTGAGACAACAGAGTTATATAACCCAGACATGCTTCTGTACCTCATGTCAAAACAGCAAATTTGCTGCAGAATTTTGACAGGAATTTGATACAAGGGCCATATCACACAATAAAGAAATGTGCCCCGCCATCACCTAGGACTGGTTTAATTGAAGAGCTGAAGAAATATTTGTGGTAACAGATGCAAATTTTTATACTGTAAATTGTTAATATTAATGATAGAATCATTGTGAGAGAGATTTTATCACCTGTAATCAATTTGTATAATATCTTCTGAAATGCAATATTGAATCAATGATCATAGAATCATAGAATTGTTTACATTGGAAAAGTTACCTTTAAGATCATCAGGTCCAACCATTAACCTAGCACTGCCACGTCCACCACTAAACCATGTCCCTAAGCACCATATCTACACATCTTTTAAATACCTCCAGGGATGGTGACTCAACCACTTCCCTGGGCAGCCTGTTCCAGTGCTTGACAACCCTTTTGGCAATGAAATTTTTCCTAATATCCAATCTAAACCTCCCCTGACGCAACTTGAGGCCATTTCCTCTTGTCCTATGGCTTGTTACTTGGGAGAAGAGACCAACACCCACCTGTCTACAGCCTCCTTTCAGGTAGTTGAAGAGAGCAATAAGGTCTCCCCTCAGCCTCCTTTTCTCCAGGCTAAACAACCCCAGCTCCCTCAGCCGCTCCTCATAAGACTTCTGCTCCAGACCCTTCACCAGCTTTGTTGCCCTTCTCTGGACACGCTCCAGCACCTCAATGTCTCTCTTGTAGTGAGGGGCCCAAAACTGAACACAGTATTCGATAGTACTGCTGGCCACACTATTTCTGATACAAGCCAGGATGCTATTGGCTTTCTTGGCCACCTGGGCACACTGCTGGCTCATATTCAGCCGGCTGTTGACCAATACCCCCAGGTCTGTTTCTGCCGGGCAGCTTTCCAGCCACTCTTCCCCAAGCCTGTAGCGTTGCATGGGGTTGTTGTGGCCCAAGTGCAGGACCCAGCACTTGGCCTTGTTGAACCTCATACAATTGACCTCGGCCCATCGATCCAGCCTGTCCCGGTCCCTCTGCAGAGCCTTCCTACCCTCAAGCAGATCAACACTCCCACACAACTTGGTGTCCTCTGCAAACTTACTGACGGTGCACTCGATCCCCTCGTCCAGATCATTGATAAAGATATTGAACAGAACTGGCCCCAGCACAGAGCCCTGGGGAACACCGCTTGTGACTGGCCGCCAACTGGATTTAATTCCACTCACCACCACTCTTTAGGCCCGGCCGTCCAGCCAGCTTTTTACCCAGTGAAGAGTTCACCCGTCCAAGCCATGAGCAGCCAGTGTCTCCAGGAGAATGCTGTGGGAAACCGTGTCAAAGGCTTTACTGAAGTCTAGATAGACAACCACAGCCTTTCCCTCATCCACTAAGCGGGTCACCTTGTCATGGAAGGAGATCAGGTTAGTCAAGCAGGACCTGCCTTTCATAAACCCATGCTGGCTGGGCCTGACCACCTGGTTATCCTGTATGTGCCGTGTGACGGCACTCAGGATGATCTGCTCCATAACCTTCCCCGGCACCGAGGTCAGGCTGACAGGCCTGTAGTTCCTTGGATCCTCCTTCCAGCCCTTCTTGTAGGTGGGAGTCACATTTGCTAACTTCCAGTCAACTGGGACCTCCCCAGTTAGCCAGGACTGCTGATAAAGGATTGACTATAATCTATGCTTGCCTGGTAGGAGAATTTGCAGAGGATTTAACTAATGTTTATGCATCGCCTTTCATATATTTTGCACTTTGTTAGCTCAATTCCTCCTGCATTTCACCAAAAAGATTAGTCGTCTCTTTATATATTACCTACAATGGGTGTGTCAAAACTCGATGGTCAATGAAATAACTGAGCAATGTGAGCTGCATTCCAAATAGACCACATTTTTACTTAAAGCTTTAGTGGGCCTCAGCCCTTGCCGTAGTTAACCACAATCCTGGCTTCAATGTGCACTCACTAAGCCAAACTTTAGGCACCCATGCATCTATTTTAGTCTTTGCCATTGCTCACAGTGGACTTTGTATTCCTTGCAGTATCATCAGATTCTCATACTTTTCTCAGGGAGGGGATTAAGAGAGAAAACTCTTTCGTGTGTACCATGAAAATGTCTGTAATGGCAAAAACATTCAGACTTGCGCTATATCTAAGAGGCTAAACAAAGGACATTTTAAACTCATTACCTTTTCAAAGAAGTAATTAAAATAGAAGTTGTTCTGATGTGAAAATAAAAGATTGTTTTTATACGTGACTGTGTGTTTGCCTGACCGTTTCATCTTTGTTTATAGCTTTAGACAATATGTGATGAGTGTGGCTGTGGGTACAAGAGGAAATCTGAGAAGAAATGAGAGAAAATACAAAAAGAAGGCCGAGAAACAATGGAAGGGTAATATTCTACGGAATGCTGGGACTGCGTGCCACAAAGTCTCTTGCTTGCAATTCTGCTATGTACATGGCAAGGGTGCTGGGCTGTCTGCAGACAGGTAGCTCTAAAAGGATGAAGATACTGCCAGTTTATTGCAGTGAGTGGAGCTCCATACATGCCTGGTTTCGACAAGGTGGGGGCAGCTATAAAATTGGAGTGTGGAACAAAGGCACTAGGGGAATTCGAAGACTGTACTTGAAGCTGGTCTTAAAGCCTGCCTGTGTCCCAGTGAAAGTTGTTCTTTTTGAAGAACATTGCCTGTAAACTGAAAAGGGGAGAGTAAGTCGTTTATGCATTTATTGCAAGAAAGAGGGGTATGCATCAGCAGCAATTCTGGCGAGGGTGTGAATCCTAGACATAATATACCACAATAGTCCATCATGATCTATGATTTTCTTTTCAAAACAACCACTTTGTTAGATTTGTGGCTGGGAGGTAGACCAGCTTGAATTTCCTTTACAAGCACAGATTTCAAAACGAACCTTTTTTTAATTATCTAACTGGGTGTAGACTGGAAACATGCTGACCTGGATGCCTTCTCTCACAGAATTCATGCATTGTCCTAGGTTTTACAGTCAGCTGCAGAAGCCCTGGACTAGCATTGTCACTTTCCTTTGAGGAAAATGAGAAGTTTCCAATACAATAGGTGCTTTCTGTTTTCTTTTTAAATGACTGAAAAAATTTTCCTCTGAATTTCAGAAGATCAAAATTCACATCAGACTGGAGGCATGATTAATGTGTCATTTTTATAAACTATTTTTTATAAATCTGAAAGGCTCCCTTGCTAAACAGTGGCAAAATCAAGCTGAAATATCAGTCTGAAACAGCCTATAGCAAGGAGAGAAATCATTTTACAAAGCTGCGTATGTTATTCATCAGTGTTCACGATGGGAATCTTTTCAATCAATAAGGCAGAAAGCAACTATGAAGAAAAGGATATTGTCTTTCCCAAGACCTAAGTACAAAAGATGCACTTTTTTTTGAGTTTCTGGTTTTTATGAAATAACATCCTAACCTTGTGTTTAGAAAAGAATGTGAAATTGCTCCAATTATTGCAGCAAGTTCAGTAGCACCTGTCAGGTACATATTTTTAATATATTTGGTCTAACTTAAAGTCTGGTATTTTTGGAAGACACTTGATTGGCTTAAGAGTGTTATGAAAGGAGTTGACTGTACAAACAACTATAACTTTAACCTCTCATAATAGTGGAATAAGGACTTGACTGTACAAACAACTGTAACTTCTCATAATAGTGGAATACCAGTTTACCCACAATGTGTGAATTACTACATTTTGGAGGAGGTACTCTGACAAGAAAATAGTTTATTCTAAAACGCAATGAGTAATCAAATATTTGGCACATCTTTTTAAGGAGTCATCAAAGGAATTTAGTAGTGGTGTGGGGGTTTGGTTTTGTTTTGGTTTGGTTTTTTATGGAACCAAGGTGACTGAGAGAGGACTCAGTGAAATACTTTATGTCCAGAGAAGGCTAAAATGGAACGTGTTTTCTTCTTCTCTCTTAATACAGGAGAAAGGAGCTTTATGTATATGTGTATTGAGGGCAGGAATAGAGTATTCCAGTGTTGCCTCAGACAGAGTTCAAGCAGTTTCTTCTGAGGCTTCTGGTATGGGCAGCTGGTACTTGAGACATGCTACTGGACTACGTGGAAAGTAAGAACAATCCAAAATGAAAATTACTAGTAGATTCAGTGCAACTATAATTTAAATTCAAGGGGTTGCTTTTTCAGTCAACTAAGCAAGAGCTTTGTTGATATATTTTTAATCTTTTAATTCATTTAGACATATAGTTGTAGGAAACCTTTAGAGTTCTCAAACAGCTGTTTCTCTAATGCTTCAAAAAGTAAATTCATAAACAAATCTCCAGATCATGTTCTTGCTTAACTCTTTCTCACTTATTCTTTCCAGTTTAATATTGTTTTGGAAAACAGGAACAAAGCAATATGTATAGTCTGCTTTGTAATATTTTCTGGTCTCTAAAACAATTGCAGCTTTGTCGAAGAAAAAGGAATTTAAGTCCAATACCCATAAGTACCTTTTTTTGTAAGAACCTTATTTAATTAATGACGCTGAAGTTTAATGCCATGGGCTGATCGGATAGACTTCTGAGTCATGTGTCTTGAATTTTATGCTGCTAAGATTTGGCCAAACGTTTGAGCCTCCAAAAATAACTCGTACCAATTATATTTTTTGTTTCATAGCCCAGTCCCTTGTGTTTAAGATCATGTGGAAGTTATATCACAGAGGGAGAAAGAGAACAATATAAGAGTATGGTAAGCAGCCAGCTATAGAGCATGGCAAATTAAATTCAGAAAAATATTACTTTCTCTTTTAATGTTACTTTTTTCTTTTCTTTGTCTTTTAAATTTTATCCTTACTTGACTTTGCATAGAGCCTTCTTCTGTGTTAGACTAATCCTGCAGTGTACTGCTAGCTTCAGATTACACATGAATGACATTATCTGTGGGTATTTTTCCAGAGCATGCAGTCAGGTCTTGAACGACCTGTTCTGGTTTCTCACTGATTGGTTTAAAAAAGAAAAATACTTGGTATTTCTTGTTCTGTAGCATAAAAATGACATGGTGGAGTGATTTCCTTTCTGCTGAAGCAGGAGTGTGAAAACAGGGGTCATAACACTCCTGCTTGTTCTGGGACTCAAACTTCATAGCTGAGGATCACTTACACCTTGCAACTGTAGCATTTGCTGTCATGTCTGCATTGCATCAATATCCACAAAACACAATTCCTGGAGTTCTGTGCCAATCATTCTGAGTTCAGCCTAAAATCTGAGCATAATGTTTTTTAGTAGAAGAGTGCCCCAAATTATTTCTCAGCATCGGGAAAGAATCTCTCTAGAATGGCAGAGACACATTTTCATGCATAAAAGTGCTGCTTATTTGTTCCTTAGCTTGCTTGAGCATTCTTTTTGACAGAAGAGCAGACATTCCCTCTGGATAGGGTAATCAGCAGCAGAAACAATGCAAGCCACGTTTTTCACAAGCCAGAAAAATAACGGTCTTTGTTCTGGTCAGGCACAATGATTGAATAGACATTATGTCCAATATTTGTATGAGCTATTTCTTTGCAACTGTAACAGGGACTTCATGAGGAGAAGTAACTAATAAAGTTCCTTGTTTATTGATAGAAAAAAGTGACATTTTCTTGTGTCTTTAACAATGACTTAGCTCTAGAGATTGCCTGAATGTGAATTGGTGCAGACAAAAGTTCAGCCTGTCACAAGATGATTAAGTTTTCAGTTTCTTACTACTAAGGATTCACACAGAAATGAAGTCTGGATCAAATGATATGAGAGAAGAAAAATGGTGATTCTTAAAGCTTATTGACCTTCATAAAGAAATGAAAATAATGGTCATGAAAATTCTTTTAAGGGTTGATCAGCCAAAAAAGATGCCAAAAAAAGGAATAATGGTTAAACAATTGCCTTTTTTTTTTTTTTTTTTTTTTAATAAAAGACTGGAAAGGCTCAGAATCAGCAGATAGACAGTTGGAAAGACATTCAGTACAAGCAGAACACATAGATGATAGTTTGGTGGCTGGGACATGAAACAAGAATTTTTAGTATAACTATTTATATGCAAGTCTGCCTTGGAAGAGAGCATTAAATTGGCAATCTGATCAAACACAGATTCTAAACAAGCAAAAAGGCTATGGTGCAGGAGAATGCATGAGTAGCAAAGAAGAAATTCCTACAGAAAACACAGAAGTAAGATTAAAGAATGAAAAAACCCTGCTGAAGAGTACTCAGTTCCCTGGGTGGAAAGACCTCATTCACCAATCTTTTGGCTTATAAAATCATGGGCAAGAACTGCAAGGAGGAAGAATAGTGAGAATTCACCAGTTCAAATAAATGAATCCAGGAAAAATCTTCAGTAGAGTTAAGAGAAATGTGGTCTGGGGGACACATATTCTTGTACATGATTTGTTCATTATATTTAATATTAATTCAGGAGTTGAGGTAACTGCTTTGTAACAAGACTTACGGTAGGGGAAACCCTAGCCTTAGGCTGAAAGAAACAAAACTATTGGCTTTCTGAGTCTGATGAGGCTAATAGGCAAGGGACTGTATGATTGACACCTTTGCCATCAAAGGAGTCTAACTGAACTGTAAAAATGAGATGGGCCACATGGCAAGTGGGAAAAGCTAGGACAGTACTTGATGGCAACTGCCAGCTAGAAAGATAGCTGGAGCGAACTTGGACAGCACTGCCTGAATAATTTTCAGTCGTACTGAGAAGAATACTGAAACAGAAGAGAGAAATAAACTATGAAGATAATGTACTTTTATGGGAACTGTTAAGAGTCAAAACATATCCTTGCATATCTTCCTGATCCTTCGCAGTTATAGGAAGTTCTGGGCAGAATGAATTGACAAAACTTTAAGTATAGGAAGCCCATTAGAGTACAAATAACCTGTGATTCATCAAAAGGGCAGGGGGACAGGCGTGGAGGAAGTTGAAGTCAAATGTCACCACCTAAAAATATATCTGAAATGATGAGGTTTCTTCCTCTGATGAATATTTGCAGTAAATTCCACAAAAGGCCATGCTCTTTATGAACTGTGTGATGCCAACCTTGCGTGGGCTGGGGGTAAGACATAGGAATGGGTTCTGAAAAGATGCTCTAAATAACTTATTGACCACATCCTGGGAACTGGCATTTGACGATGTTTCTAAGCCCACAGCCATTTCAGCAAATGCTAGTAGCTCAAGACTTAGTGGATTGGTACTGCAGTTACAGTGAGATGAATCCTGTCACACGTTGTTTCAGGCAGCTTTCAGACACCAAGAATAAGTACGCACAAATAGCGAGAGTGTCTGGCGAGAGTTTGAGCCATGGGAGAGATTCAGAATATGCTTCCACATCTTGAAAATTTCAGCAATGTGACAGGTAGATCGTAAGCCACTTGCGGTATTGATAAAATAATAATAGTCAGACAAAGTGCCCCTTACTAAATGTGTTTCAAAGCTATCTCAAAAAATAATATACCAGGAAAGTCTCTAAGGATGACTGACTGTCTATTAAGGAGACCACAGATGACTGAGATTTTCAGCATGATAAAGGAGCCTGTGAAGGTGCCTGAACTGAATGTCCTGCTTTCATCACTGTACAAACCTGGTGTGTATAAGTAACCACTGATGACCACAGACAAACAAAAACTATCCATGTCTTTTTGAGTTGGCCTCAATAGCCATCAGGGACCTGTGTTCTGCTTGGCACTTTTGTGCAAGAGGGGGAGCTTTTTGTTTACGTGCAGCAGTTTCTTAGCAGTTCCACCATCCTCAAAGGTCAGCAGTTTATGAGAAACAGCCCTGCCAGCTGCTGTAGAGTTGCCACTCACAGAGCTTAACATATCCACTGCCTAAGTAATGAGGCTGCAAGAAAGGTAAAGTGACTGCCATTTACAATGTAGCATACCATTTCCTTCTCCGGTGTTGGCTGACTGCTTTTTCTAGTTTTGTGGAAATGCTGCTTCTCAGTAACTCTGCAATTCAGCTGGTCACAGAAAAGCAATTGCTTTGTCTTCAGCACTCCAGTCTCAGGAGTATTACTTCAAGCCCTAACCACTTTGCCTGAGCTCTGATTGCCAAGAGCTTTGCTGCATCAGAAGGACTTGGTTTTTTTCATCTAAGCTACCGAATAGTGACTACATTACTTCTAGGAATAGTCCAGCTGGTTAGTCAGGAGAAATCCTGACAACTTTGGAGGTAAATTTTCATCGTAAATTGGTCTATATTAAGCACGTGAAGCTAAGATATGGCAGTCTTTTCCTGTCTGTACATTTGTCTGAATTAAACAATATGCTTGATCTGATGGGTCCTGGTAAAAACAGTGATGTGAAATATGAATGTTGTCATTTATTCATTGTGGGTGCAGCTGTAGCAAGAGTTCTCAACAGCCATGCAGCATTACAGGCAAACCATTCAGCCTTAAATACTTATAATGCTTTCCTCTTTTGAATTGTTCTGCACTTAATAGATTGTTCTTCTTCATCTTATGACAAAAGCATTAGTAGTAGCTGAATACTTGATCCACAGAACACTATGACTTGAAGAACTTTTAATAACTGATAATTTCTGAAGGTATAAATTGCTTTGTTGTGTGGTAGTGAACAGGCGGTTGTTATTGGCAGTAGAGGAAAAGGAATGTTGATGTCAATTGCTAATTAACATTTGCTGCTGGAACCTCTCGTAGACTTAAGATTGAGAAAAGAAATGTCCATTTCATGTGTTCATGCAATGGCAACTTGTGTTTGGGACAGGTGTAAAAGTGCATAGCATGGAAACCATATCCTGAAGCTTTAATCAGATTGTCCTCTTATTTTGCCTTTACTTTTACTAATATTTTCTAAAAAGTTAGAAATATTTTTCAATATTTCTCTTATTTCCAAGTATCAGGCCCAAGTTAAGTTATACAGGTTATATGCAGCCCCTGGAGAGCATATGATAGCGACATTCTCTTACCCAAGGACCTAATCTCTTTTGATTTCTGTGGGAGAAAAAAGAAGTGTACTTATTTAGAGCTGTGTTGACAGTTAAGACAAGAATCTGTCCCTTCCATAAGACAGGCCTAGTCCAATGTTTTTAATGCAGTCAATGGGAGTTTGATACTGACTTCAGTGAGCTCAGGATCAGTTTCTCCTTCATGTCTGGAAGCGAAGAGCTGTCACTCTGGGTATTTAATCCTGGAATGTGAAGATGAGAAGATCCAGCAACATTCGAGGAGAGTCCCCGCCCTTGGTCCACATGTTTTTCAGCAATGAGCGGCTATGAGCATTGAGAATGTATGCAGGAATGAGTGTCTTTGACTTCTATGCCAACACACATAAGGTAGGTCCTTCTATAAGTCTTTCTAGAGATATATAGATGATATCAGAATTTTACTGTTTGGCCCAGATATTTTAGGTATTTAGGTTTCTTCTTATGACACGTTCTGCCTTGCCTGTCAGCCCAGTTCTAAATAAGGCAGTCAAACGCAAACGCGCAAATGGAGAGGTTTCTTTAGCATTGGGAAACACATGCAAACTCTCAGAATAGATTTCCCATGCCCCTCTCCCCTTACTAGAGTCTTGTTTCATTTTGGAAAACTGGGCACCTATGGCTAATTTTCTAAGCACTGCCCAAGAGGTACACCAAACCTTCTCCCATGGGCATTGCTGAGAAGGATTTGGGTGGCTACTCCCTTTTACAATTTTGTCCTAATGCCCAGTTGACCTTAACTGCAATAGGATTATACAGAATGGCCCTGAAGTACTCTAGTTTTTAATAAAGATGCTATAATAGGTTGGGGTAGATCTTATAGATCATGATTTTGGATTAGCTACAGTGTTCATTATTGTTGTGGGTTTAGTTAGGTAACTTTTGAAGTAACTTGAGAGTGTGAAGCATTTTTTTATATAGTGTGTAAAGCGGTGAGTCTCAGAAATGCTCTCTTATTACTTTAAGCTAGCTGGTGTATTCCTACTGATGTCATATGTTAGTTCTAGCAAAGTCACGGAAGGTTTCTGTGTATTTTATCTCATAGCACTAATAGGAATTTTATTATAATAAACTTAGTTTGCACTTTGAGAAATAAAACCTTCTACAATATAGCGTAATGCTTTTTGGTAGAATGAAGTATAAACATTAACATATCTCCTTTGAAGGAAGTGTATCTTTACTGTGCTTTTCTGTATAGAAGTAAACTTATATTGCACTCTGAGAGTAATAAATGGTATTTACAAGTTTTCAGTGCTTTACAACACCACTTGGCAAGAATATTGTTTTTTATTTCTGATGCAACTAATGTACAAACCCAAATTAATTTTCTTTTTCCTTCTATTTTGCGGCCTAATTTGTTCTCTCTGTGTGCTCTTAGCAGTAATAAATTAACGATTACTTTGCAATTTTGAGTACTACCTTACATACTCAGTGCACGTTATAACAGCTATTAAATTAAGTGACCCTCCTTCATGCAAAAGGGAAGTATGGGTCCTTTTTATTATAAAAAGGTGAATAGTGAGGTGCACAGATCTTGCACAGTATGCCAAGATCATGCAGGAAGCCTGTGGCAGGGATGTAGATGGAATGAAGGAATCTTTTAATACGCTGTGCATATTGTTATAGCAGCCACAGAATTTGCCTGTGCATCCATAGACATTTTAATTTACAAAGTCTAACTGTGCCTGATTTCACTGTTGCTTTTCCTGGTTTGTCAGTTGACAGCCTAGTGTAAGGCAAAGGCTATGCCAACCAATATATACTGGCAACTATAAAGGAGGTAGCTATATCTGGTCGTTCACTCTTCAGCTAAGCAGACATTGCTCGTTGTCGTGCAGCCGAGTAGACATCTTGTAAGAATGTATGTGACTGTTAATGACCACTTTGCTTGTTGTTTGTTTGTTGGTTATGCAATCACTTGTACGCTGCTCTGTTACAAAATGATTTTCCTTGGTCCTTAATGCTTAACCCACTGCTTAGTACTTGCTTGATCAGTCCCTGAGACCAAGCCTTTGTTAGGTTGTTTCATTTTCTTCAAAAACACCGTGGGAATAATACTATTTCTGACTCCTACAGGTAATCTCAGGGGATTCCTGTAGTGCAGTAGTGTTTTACAGGGCCGCAGAGGCAAAGGAACTACTGTGAAGAACTGTTTCTCTCCTTTCTGAAATCACCACTGTCACTTGCGTCTGAACTGGAGCCTTCATATTCACACTCCCGCCAGCAATACAGGATCTGGCCGAAGCTTTCGAGTATGCAGAACCATTATCTAAAAGTCAAAAATAATGTGAGCTATTGCTTGTACTTAGTATGCCTGCCTTTTTCCCCACTGCTCTTCTCTCCTTATCCCTGTCTAGATGGAGAATTGTCAGCTGTGGCCTCAAGCAGGGTGTGTTTGGTAGCTGCAGGATTTGGATGCCAAGTTCTGGGATATCATTCTCATAGTGGCATTTGGGTCTGCGATAGGCTCTGGCATTGCACTGCCTGCAGCTGTGAGGCTCTCTCTGAGGTGGTGTCGGGTCAAGCTGCCTCCTCCATGGCAGAGCCCCTTGCTGATCATTTGCCATTTTCTGTACCAACTACTTCCTGATATGGTATAAGAAATCCACATGCAGGACTCTTATGGCCACTGTGGGTAGGGTCTGACAACCATATATTGTTTTGCTTTAGAGCTGTACTGCGCCTGTAAAATTCTCTCACATAGTAAATGCCATCACATCAAAAACTTGCACTTCCAGTGCAAGCTTACTTTCAGCAGGCTCTAGGCAAATTCTTCAGGAGATTCTCAATGCTCAGATATTTATTAATTAGGACATAGTTGCTTCTGGAGATCTCTTGAATCTGTTCTACGAATTATAGGGAAATGAACGTTCCCAGCAGTTAGCAACGTATTTTATTACACCTGCTCTTGGTTGCCCACCAATTGACTGACGAATCCCTCTGGCACCAGCTGCGTGACCACGTACAGGAAAATGTTAAATTTCCATGCAGAGAATGTGGCTGGCAGCATGCTCAGGACGTCATCGCCTCCTTCAGAGCGTTTGAGTCTGGCAGCAACTGGGAGCATCCTGCAGTCTTCTCACAGGAGCTCAATACCAGGCACTGACAACATCTCTGGTAATTCCAGTCTTTTGAATTCATCTCAGGTGCTTTTGCTGTGGAAAGCTGACTATAGCAATGCCTGTTTCTACTTCTACTCCTGTTTATTGTCCATCTTGTTTGATTCTGCCTTTGAGATGTGATACACAGATATAAGCTTATGCAGGTGTGTGTTTGTGTAGGTATGCCAAACTGGTGTAATAGACACACCAGGTGAGATAGGGTTAATGATAAAGTGAATTAGATTGGTAAATGCAGTGATTCTGTTCCACGTAGCCAGTGAGGCAGCTGTAGAACAAAAACATAAAATGTTCCCTGGTGTTTATTTTCTAAAGAGCATCATGTCATGGTCACAAGAAGAATGAACCATCTGAGAAGGTCTGTAATGCAGAGAGAAAAAGTTGACTGAAAAAGTAATTTTAATTATCCATCTTCCCAGCCCAGAACTCATGGGATAAAAAGAGTAAAAGTAGCAATACCTGTGATAGATGGACTCCAAATAAGAATCTACGAACTGATATTTAAAATCCTGATCTCTTACTGATACCAGTGGAAATGGTGAGTGCTCAGCAACTCTGAAAATCAGTGAAATCAGATTTTAGCCAGTGCCCTTGTTCCAAGAGATCTGTTAGAATGGCCGTTCTAGTACATGCACTAGAAATCATTTTGCTGTGGGTGAAACAGAGCTATCCCTGGGATGGAAACACAGCAAAAAAACATGGGGAGGATACATTTTTTGACCCTGATAGTGAAGAAATGCCATACCTGTTACTAAGATCCTTTCTCAAATGTTCTCACGTAGCAAGCTGTATAGACCTTATTCATGGTAACAAATGACTTGCTTTATCTTCAGTTATATCTCCACTTCAGACAGCCAAATGACTGTTTCAACATGCTATTTTAACTGCTCCTTTATGTCTGCTAACATAGAGGCCTAATGTAGTCATCTAACATTGATAAATGTCGTAAGTCAGTAATGTGCTGTGTGGCTTCCCCAGAACGTTTCACTCTTGTTCTGACTGTCTGGATACAAAACAGAGCATATTTAACTTTCTTTCTGGATCCTTCTGTGGATTCTAGTGTGGTCTAGCTGATGAAATAAGTATTCACTGTACAGCAACTGGTGAAAGGTGCCTGTCAAAATGTTAAACGTAAAACTGCTTTAAAAAGATAATATCGGTTATAATTAACAGTACAGTTTTAACATGGATTTTTTTTGTCTTTTTCTTTTTCTTAAGATCAGATTGCAGGAGGAAAAATTGTATCCTTAGCAGAAAACACACGAGACTCAAACTACCAAAAAAAATCCAGTGGGTTTTTGTCATAATTGCTGTTGTGAAACAAATTGAGACAACTGGAAAGAGATTACCTACAATAGCACTTGGTTTTCATAAAGCTTTCATGATTTAAAACCCTGCTCTTTAATTAATTTCACTAATAAATTAAATTACAACATCCTGCCAGCCAAATATCATCTCCAAATTGTTGAAGAGAACAATGAGTGACATGCTTGAGGACAAAACCAGAATGGCCGTCATACCTTGGGAGGAAATTTCAGGCATTCCTGGCTTTTAGAGATCACTGGAATATGCCGCACTCTCACGCTGTGCCTCCCCCTGCTCTGCCTGACAGGCAATTTAATATTGCATAACGTCCCTTTTGTCAGAATTATACACGATGAAGGCTCAATCTGCCGAAATGACATTAGCAGTACTGAATCAAGCACTGTCATGTCAGAGAAAGTATGTGGTCGGAGTCGGCCATCCCCACACTGACCCTGAGATGAGGCCTCAGTAAGTAGGTGTAAGGCATGGCTTACAAAAATGAAGGCTATCAGAAATCCCCAGTATCATCGTAAAAGTTGCTTGTGTCAGTCAGCTACTGCTCTGGTGGCAATACCTTTTCTGACAGAATGACACGTACATGACCATGTCGACCCAGGGGCTGGCAGATTCCCTGGGGCCGTCGGGGAAGATCTGGAAGCTGTTTTGTGGGATCTGAGTGTTCCTCACTGCTCTGTGCTATTTGTACTAGAGATAGCCACTACACATTTCCTATGCTATTTCAGTGAACTCCTGCATTTAATCATTAACCTGTGTTGGAGGTAATTGGGATTGTGATGACTATAAAATATAATTTTAACTAGATTAGAATATGCCTAAGGCCAGAATCAAAATTTCAGAGGCTGACAGGAAAAGAAGTTGAAGTGCTGACAAGCTAGTGTAATGTGTAGTGAGCAAGAATAAAAACCAATATATGATTTAAACAACGTGCCAGTTAATACAATATAGATACCGAAAGCCCTGGGAAACTGAGGGAGGGCTTTGTTTCCTTCACAGTTTAGAAACAGCCAGAACATACTGTCCTTGAACTAGATAACAGCAGCTCTTTGCCAAGGTAGGGGAGAAGACCCTCTCCATTTGAATCTCTAGCTGGTCTTTACCACCTTTGGCAAAGAAAGCCTTCCAAAGCTAGCCGAGATAGTGGGAAGTTCAAAAGAAAAGAATAAGATGATTATTTGTTGTTAGTTCATCAGCCTCTTGAGTCAGCAAGTCAAATTAAATTAAGTCAGTTCTTTGCATTTGATGTACTGGGACAGATAACTTTAAGATCTTTTGGACTGATTCTGTGGTGAGCCCTACAAATGAGACTACTGTGCTATTTTAGTCTAATTTATCGTATGAGTGCTAGAGTAAAGTAAATTGCTGTACTTAATACCTGTAGGTGAGCACAATAGTTTGCTTTGTAGAAACACGTTTGAACAACTTCTTAAATGCTAAATGACTTTAGGTGTGAAGGAATTATTGTGTGTGGTATGCTGAACCACTTGCTGAAAAATGGTACCTTTGAAAAGTTTAGGTGTGGTACAGCCTGATGCATTTCATATTTTATTGAGAACTTTCTGGTTTGGTCTAAGGGGAGGTGATTAATTCTATCCACTTTCAAGTAACGTATTTACATCCTTAGGCCTAGATCATATTATATTATATTGTGGGTCTGGGGGTTAGTTCTGGTCTGAGCTATATTTGGGTTTTGAGGGTAAAAAAAAAAAAAGTAATCCCACTCTTGAGCGATTTTTCTTCTTGTTTTTAAACCATTCCTGTGCTTCTAGGATGGTAAAATTTATGACTTTATTAACCACTCTTTACCTGACTGCAGTGAAGGGATCTCTTCTTCCAGAAAAGGTCATTGTGGTATTGGCATGTCAGACAGTTCTGTCTTCACTTTTACTTTAGAGAAAAAAGACAAATTCTGGGACGTGCCTTTGACTGTGTTTTGAGTAAAGGCAAAAAGAGGAAATGGAGCAAGGAGGGGGAAGATTGAGGGAGATGTTCAGAAAAGACAATGTGTGTAAATGAGAGACTAAAAGAATGTAAGACAGAAATTGCTTCTAGGTTTTAATAGGAAAGGGAAAGCTTATTCATTTTGTGTCCTCCAGTGAGTTTGAGTCTGGCCTGGAAGAGGTCAGGGCTGTGCTGGGACGGCCACCCTCACGGTCTAGCAAACACTCTGCTGGTGGTTGCTCACAAAGAAGTGACACATTCCTTTTGAGCTGTTTAGCTTGCGTGCTCCCACTTTGAACACTGAAGAAAATTGTGTGAGGAGGAACCGATGGCTGCAGAATTAGTAAAAGAGATTCACGTGGAACGTACCACAGTTCCTGGGCAGGATCCTGTAATCCTAGATGGGATGGCATTATACTGTGCTTTCACATTGGTTGCCCTTTTGTATTCCAGGGCACTATTTGGAGAAGCAAATGCTGTTTGGCATGAGTCTGACCCTGCATAATTTACATTACTATTATTGTATTTTATAGCATGCAGAGTAGAGACTCGGTTCTGAACAGAGTATATGGAAATGTGGCTGCCATTTGTCAGTTCGGATTTAATAACTTGTTTTATCTGTAGCAGTGAAGATTGAGTGAGCAGAATGTGCCTACACACAGGCAGAAACATCAAGAAACAGTTGCTTTTAATGGAGAGCGGCTCAATTTATAATCAGGTTTCATGCTTCTTATTTTCTGTCAGTGCAAGTCTGGACTCTTATTAAGTCAGACAAATATGGTGTGGGGGGAAATTCCCAGAGACAGAACTCGTACAGCTGTAGGTTACCGTCTGATGCTGCGGCTGTATCCAGCTGTTGTATTAGTATTTATTATAGCACAACACTACAGAAATTAAAAAAAAAAAAAAAGGAAAGAAAAAAGCGACAGAACCAGAATGCCTCACAGTAGTTAGCTCAACAAAGCCTGGCGCAGTCAACCGTTTAAACACCTGCTTAAATCTCAGCACATTCAAAATTCAGCAAATCACTTATGCTTGTGCTCTAGAGCTTTGCTGGTCTGGGCCAAAGGACTGGGAAAAAGGAGATTTTTTTCAATACTGGAAGAATTATGGGCTTGATGCGCCTGGAATTTCTCTAGTTTATATACCTCAGCAAAACAAGTGTAAAAGAGCACTGCATCACAACAGTAGCCTCTTATAGCACTGATGTGTCCATATAAATGACTGCAACGTGTGAGAGACGCAGACTCAGAACATGTTGCTTGGTCTCTGACAGCAGGTATTTTCCTGGAAGTGCAGAAGGGCCAAATTCAGACCTGAGAGAGATGCTTGCAACTTCTTTGAAATCAGAATTACCAAGACATACCCTAGGTCTGAACTCGACCTTCAGCCAATTTATATTTCCAGTTGAAATACATCGGAGAAACCAGAGGGATTTTTTTTCCCTTTTTTGCATGAAATGTTTTGATGACAAAATTTGTTTCTGGTGGCAAAACACATGGCAATATTAAAATGAATGCAGCTAATCATGATTGAACAGGCATGGTATAAACCTGCCTACAATCTCTGAGAAATAAAACTTAGCTGGCATGCTGCAGGTACTTCTCAAGTAAGAGGGGCAGCTTTTCTAAATAGACCGTATTTATTACGGGTGGCTGGGTATCTGCATTCTGGCTCAGTTCCCTGTATTAAGGAACTGACCACATTACTATTTGCAAACACAGGGTTCACTCAAGTGGTACTAAAAAGAGAAGAGGTGGGGCAAGCAGAGCTTTAAAAAGAAAAGAGGAGTCTGTCCAAGTTTGTATGTAAAAAGCAACTGTGTTTGGGAGAAGGACGGTACCTGGAGATCTCGCTCCCTGTACTCCACTGAGGGCTGTGGTGAACACTTTTCCAAATTCGCTGCTTTTAAGATTTAAACAGCAGCTTTGCTTGTTACGAGGAAATTCGCCGTGATCCTTGCGAGCATTGCTTTTAAGCTGTGTTAAATTTGTGGCAAGAGTGTCAGGCATTTCATACTTGGCTTCCAAAAAAGAAAAAAAAAAAAAAGAAACGAAAGAGAGAGAGAGAAAAAAACCGACGTGTGTGGGGAAGAAATCTCCCAGGAATTTCTTCAAGGTTGTAGTCAGACACAGTAAGGGCTAAAGTGACAAGAAAAGCAAGGCAAAGATAAAACTTGGTATTGTGATAAGATGTCTGAGTGTAAAGTGGGAGATTGCAGAAACCTTTTGGGATTACACATGCTCATCTTGTCCTGGATATGACTAATACAAGCTAGTTTTTCTCTAGTGACAGTTCAAAAACCCCTCAAGATTATGTTTCTCTTCCTTGTTGCTTTTTTGCCAGTGGTTTTTAAAATTGGTTTTGTCAGCCTCTCAGCTCTGCAGCACTGGAACTGTCCTAATGGATACAGATTAAAGACTGAAAACTCTGCTTGTATAGGTAAGTTGCTGACCATTCACAGATTAAGAAAACTGCATTTGTATTCTCTTAATTGAGCTTTATAATTTTCAAAGAGTTTTTTTACAGATTGTTTGTGTGTTGTACTGGCAGAATTGATAAATCAGCTTCTTGATATCATTTGCTTCTCATAATGAACAGAACTCATTTTATTTAGTTTGTTTTTCAGAAATCAGTCACTTGTCTGTCAGTTTAACTATCAGAAAGCAGGATAAACTTTTATATGATCATAAAGAGATCTGAACTGTTCCCTAGTTACCAAAATTTCTTGCCATAGCTTTAATGTCTCCGTATTTTCAATACATGTGCACACACGTATTCGTGCTTCTATATATGTAAAATTTGTGTATAGGTGTATTTTTGTATTTCTATGTGCATATAGAAAGAGTATTTTAATGATTGTTTATTAGTATATACTTAGATGTCGGCTAGATAACTTTAAAAACTCTTTCTATGTTTATTGGTGCATGTAGATATGTGTGCTTATATTTAATAATACATCTCATACAATACATGAGTCGCAGGTGTGTTTGATACTGTAGTGCTAAAGTCTGGGTGAAATGTATGACACTAATATTAGTATAATCACCTCCAGTGATTTGGAACATGTAAAATGCAGGTTCCTATTCTTAACAAAGTGTAAGAGAAAGAATGACAGAACCCTTCTCCCTACCCTGCTATCTTGAAGTCCAATTTTTTTTAGAAAGACAGAGCCAATGAAGTCATGGGCTTTGCAGAAAGGAGATGAGGAAACACTCTGTAAGGATTCAAACAAACAGACCTAATACTTGGAGTTAATGCTTTTGCCTTAGGTTGCTTGGGCTTCAGAGGCTCTGACTCAGTTCTTGACACGATTCCAGTGATTTAATAACAGGTGCCTCCTCTGTGCATTCTGCCAAGAAATACCATCTTGTAAGCAGAAAATAGAAGTATGCATGTTAAATGCTCTTGTATTGAGAGAGGAGAAGCTAGGCATTTTTTGTGTACAAATGATAAACCTGACTGAAGGTTTATCTGAGAGCCAGACACACCTAGGGTGCTTCCACACTGATGCTTGAATTCAAATGAGAAGCATATTTTGAAATGAATCTCCATACTGCCAACTCTTACTATGCTTGACTTCACATTGTGGAGCACTCTCAAAGTGCACAAACTGGATTCCCTTTAGGCCAGCCTAAACCAGAAGGTGTTCCTGTAGGAGAGCATCTATCCTCTCTGCTGTTGATGGCCGTTCAGTCCATGGGACCAGACTAGACCTGGTTCTCCGTAACCTCAACCTGAAATATATGCAGTATGTATGTCATATCCTCAGCAACTGTTGCACTTTACACAGCCTCTCCTATAGGTCCACACTATTTGCTAACATGTACGTAGCTTCTACAGCTAATTAGGATGTACATTAGTTATGACTTCTACATTACTGTCTTGCCCAATTAAGAGCTCACGTATAACAGGAGAATCCTACTGACATGAAGGGAAGTGCTTGGCTGTTGTTTAATGAGTCAAAATGCACTCTAAATATTAAATACAAAAGGCTGCAGAGAAGTATTTTTTATTTCAGTTGACATATTTCACATATTGATGTATATCGCTCTTCCATTAATGGAGACATAACCTGCTCTGCATTATGTCTTTTTTGTTGAAAATTGGATACATTCAGTTGCTGTATGGATGGGGGAACTCTAGGTAAAGCACCAAAAGAGAATGGCTGGTAGCTCAGCAAACTCTGCAAGAAATAGTGATAGAAGTCTTTTGCATAAGAGCTAACGTTACTATGACATACTCTGAGCAATTCCATGTAACACAGAATAAATGAAAAATGAGATGTGCTAGCGTATCTTTTTAATTAGAGACCACTGGATTACAGGGGATTAAGCAAAGGTGAAATTTTGACATGAAATGTAAGACTGAAGGATGCTTTGGTAGAATGGATTTCCCCTGTTCTTTCTTCTGTGTGCTGGATACACAAGTTGTGTTCTGACCAGAAGACCGGATGTATGATATTCTAGTTCATTAATTATGTGAGATAGAGGGTGCAGTGGAAGCAAGTGGTAGGAAGCTGGAGGCAGGCTTTGAAGGTAATAGTGGGGATAAAAGTGGTGAGTGGGAGACATGACTCATACCACTGAACTGTGAATAATGACAGCAAGCTGAACTGTGGCTTGGCGACCATTCTTGGTGAGCTGTAATAAATATACCAATTGTAAAATGTTCTTTATCATCTGGGACTGTGGTGGCATCCTGCCAGCCATAGGGACTCCCCTGAATTGGGAAGGTGTCTGCTCTCTGTTAGTGAACTGTTACAAGCAACACTTACTGGAAGGTGTGTAGGTTTTTCTAGATTTGTTTTCCATACTGCCACTACAGATGAAGGTCTAGGTCGTGCCTTTCTTACGTTGCTAAATAGCTCACTTCTTAATTAGTTCCTTTTACTTCTAGGGATATTCAAAGATCAAAGACCTTCTCATCCTGTGGAAGGATAATGAAATCTAACGCTAAATGTCTTACATAATTTTATACAGTTATTTTAAGAGAGATTATTTGAATCCTGACTTGGTATGCCAAGAGAGGAGAGGCCTTTCAGAGGGGCTGTGTGTCCCACAACAGCAGGGTTTATAAGAGAGAAAATATGGGAGAACAGATCATCAGGTCAGAACAAGACTAGTCTGGTGAATGAACATATCAATTTATCAGCACGTTATGGTAGAATTGGAAGCATTTCTGCAATTTTTGACATTGCCATCTTGATTTAATAATTTATTTTAAGCTGATATCAGGACTGGGGACTCAGTTACTTGTAAATAACTCATCTTTCTTAGACGCTAGTGAAAACATAGGACCTTCTACCTCTAAAGAAAAATGGTCTGGGCTACACAGGGGTTATTCCTACAAGGTAAAAATGTGTGCATAGTTGGTCTTGGGAGAGCTTTGATTTCTAACATATTTGACTATGTAAGCATACATGGTACACCTGGGGATGGGCCTTATGCCTGTTGCAATCAGTTGCCTGTGCCCTCCTGAAGCACCGCTTTAACAACACTGTTTTTTATTCTCTCATGGTGTATAGATGCTTTCCCCACTTGAGACCAAAAAGTTTTCCACACGGCACTGTTTGTCTGACAAAGCCCCTAGATCAGCCCCTTGCATTAACAATTTTAGACTAGATACTAGTGCCTGTTAGTCTTGGACTACCCTAGGTAAAGATATTATGTTCTGGATACTGCAAGACTGGAGGTGTACTTTGGCTTCAGGGCTGACTTTGAATACTCACTTTGGAAGTTTCAAAAGTGGAGGAAGATATTTATTTAAGAAAAACCCCAACATTGTAAAAAAGTTTTTGAAGAAGGCAAAACACAACCTGCATTATTGAATTTTTACCTAATCATAGGTTCTTAAATTCTGCATATCTCTACTAACTTCTGACATTAACTGATCAGACCTTGTCACTTCTTCAGGGCTAACGTGCTGCACATTCCTACAGAGCTACAGCCTGCAATTGAAGGTGACAACTGCAGCTATATAGGTCAGCTCTTTTGGTCAGATGCTTCTTTCTGTGTCTCAAGCTTTCCTCCTTTCTTTCTTACTGTTCACCACTCTCCTGCCATGGGGCACTGGTGATGCGGAATATTAAGTTATTCCTCTTTGTATTACATCTTTAAATTCACCTTAATTAGCTACATCCTGGCTTCACTTTGCTCCATGCAGCATTCTGAAGACACACTGTTAAAACTTCTTATGTTGTATTCTGAGAAATATGAAATGCCAAAACATTACTAATTCACAGCTATCCTTTCTTTGCAAGCATCGCATAAGGAGCAGTGAGAGCCACTGAAATGGGGAATTGTGTTGAACTGTCATGACACAGGACTAAACCTGTTGAGACCCCACTGTATCTCTCTGTATTTCAGAAGAGCTGCAGTCGAAGCATGCTTGTTTCCTTGTTTTCAGTAGCTGTCTTCCAGCTAGCTCACTTCATATTATACTGCCTTGGGGAAAAATGCTTGAAAATATTGTTACCAAACAGTAGTCAGGAATTCTTGAACATGGGTCTGAACCCACAGATCAATTAATGAGAAGATTCCCATTGAATTCTCTGGAAATTGGATCCAGCTGAATGTGGACAAATAGTATCTTTAGCTGTAAAATTTAGATCAAAATAGGAAGGAGGTGAATATGTTACAAGAAATGACAGAAATGGCATCACACATCACATGGAGCTTAATCTTGAACAGAGCTAAGGGGCAGACTCCAGGACCAATGACTAATACTGCAAGACTCATCACTGTTTTGCTCATATCTGTGATATGATTACCTCTGTGCCTCTGGACTGGAAAAGTCCAGGAGTTGATAACCACCTTATTGTATTCACATTGTATTTCTTACTGTAGTATTTGAGCATTTCACAACCTCTATCCTCTCAAAAATTGAGAGTGATCAGGTTGTACTTTAAACCTTATTCAAAATTTGAGAGAGAAGATACTGAGATACTATTTTATTGTGACCTGCTGATAGATGGAGCATCTTTTTCCATTTCTGGCTATCTTCTCTTCTTTGAGCTGTATGCTTTTAACAGAATAGATAAAAGGGATGGGCTGCTTTCTTAGTAACCCAGATGAAATTACATGTTCAACCTTGTTGAAAAGATTATGGTGGTGGCTAGATATAGCGGATTGAATTAATCCCCAGTCCAACTCCACAGGAACCAAATTTGAGTGAGGTTATTTGAGTGTGTGTGTCTGCACATGTATATTTTATGTATATAATGTATGTATTTGGGGCCATAATGAAACGCAAGTTCTGGCTCACTGTGGTTTCTCTGTATCCCTGCCAGGCATACTAATGCTTCACCTTCTGCAATCAGAGCATTTCTCAGGACTCTCAATAAAGTAGCATATTTGTATGCAAAGTCATTGAGAGCTGCCAACATCATGATGACATGATTCATCGTTTTTGCTGATTCTCAAGGCATTTTTTGCATAAAGAAGCCTTTGAGAACTGAGCAGAACCTCATTCTTCCTTTCAGGGCTGGCTGTCAGGGCACTGCAGACAGCTTTTGTGTTCACTAAGCCGATTTCTTTCACAGGGTAAAGTTCCCACTGGGGGATGTGGTTGCCAGGACACACAAAACAGCTACAGCAGGATGCAACTCCACGCTTTCCTTTGTCTCTAAGAGTGCAGGTGAAGGCACTGCTAGTTACACCTGATGGATGGTTTTATGATTGAGTTCTCCTAAACCTTAAGAAACAGCTTTTTTAAAATTTTCTTTTTTGGTTTTGGTTTGGTTTTGGTTTTTTTTTTGTACTTTAAGCAAAGAAGAGAGCATGTTAAGCCTAGGACCCTCTTCCATTGTTAGCACTGTAAAAGCTGGGTGTTCACAGCGCTGCAGTGTGTTTTACAATAGCGCTGTGTCTGTGTCTGTTGGTGCTTCCTGTTTACTGCTGGAAGGGGCATTCTCTGGTGGCCGAGCCGCCTGTCGCCGCTGCACCCCTTGTCTTTTATTGGGCGGTTATTCTTCCACTATAGCCTTTCTTCAGCTGGGGCGATTGCTTGCTTTTCTGTACGTGTGGGATCTGCTTTATTACGTGAACTTCGGTGATGATGAAAATGGGCAGATTGATAACCCTGAAATCCTCTCTTTAAGTACAATTACTGGGGAGGCAGCGTAAATTGTTGTAGCCTGATCAATCAGCATGCTCTTTCTTGGAGAGTCAGTTTTGTACACTCATATGAAGCTGGAAAATCCATCCTGCAAATAACAGGTCATTGTCCAGTTACCTTGGTACATAGCTCAGTAACCTGTGCTTGGCTAAAGCATGTCTTCCCAGTCTGATCTTGACTTGAGAATATCCACTGATGTTTTTCACACCTTCACAGTTTTTCTTGGTAGCTAGTTCCCTTACTGAATCACACTTCCTGTTAAAATGTGAATTTAATGTCTAAATTTTATTTCCCTGGCTTCAGTTCTCAGCCATCAGTCCTTGTTAAATCTTTCCTGCAAAAGATTATACTGTCCTTTAGAAAGTCTGGTACATTTTCTTTGTGAAGGTATTTATATACTGTGATCAGTCCTTCTCCCAAGCTTCCTTCTGATAATCTAAGCAGACTGAGCTCTTTAAGTATCTCACAGAAAGGCACTTTTCCTTACCCTCAAATCAGGCTTTTATCCTTGTTGTATACACTTTCTAACTTTTCAGGATCTTTTAACAACCTATAGCTGAGAAATACAAACAGCATGCCAATATAGTCTGACCACTGCCATATACAGAAGCAAAATTATTTCCCCACTGTCATTCATTTCTCCTGTGTTTATATGTGTTGTGATTTTGAATTTTCTTGCCCAGTAACACTCTAAGAGGTCAGCTTTCTGTCCAGTATGAAGACAAATAATTTTCAGAGTAAGCAGCCTTCCAGATAGAATCTGTAGGTCAGGCCTATCATTCTTATTTAATGTGCTCTTTGTTGTGATTGAATAATAGTGCTTTCATCAGTGTTTCACATTGTTTAGTCAAATGACCTCTGTCTTTAGCAATCTTACACCTACACAGTTGCCTTTATTACCTATACTTGTGATTTCCTCAGAGAAATAACATCAGGTTTATTTAACGAGCCACGATTGTCATAAAAGTATATTGACTAACATGAACTATGTTGCAGCCTTTACCAACAGAGTCTTGCACCTGCTTTTGTAATGGTGACTAGATCAGATTAACTGTCCGGCTTAGTCAGCCAGTTACTCCATTTGAAAACCAGTGTATCAAGGCGAGACACAAACAGCGTTCATGCCTGCAGACTCCTTCACATCTCTGCTAACGCTGATAGCAGCTGTGACAATGAGCTGTCACCAAAGCCCTCCCGTATGGGTTACCAAAGAGCCCTTTAGTTTTAATAACTCCTAGCAATGTTAGCCAGGAGTAGGTAGTTTTAAACTGACAACCTGGAGCTCACGGTTTCTGTAGCCCATTAACAAACTTCTAAGCCAGTCAAACCTTTCTAGAGGGGATTTGGAGGAGTTACTCCTTTAATGCTGTGGAGAATGGCATGTACATCCTTAGTACGTGTGGGAAAATATGCTCCTGAAAGCTGATTGTTTGAAGAAGATTGTGGGTTAGAATTAGAGTACTTTATGGAATTAAGTTGCTGAAAATGCTTCTGCTTTGCCTTGATAATATGTTCAACAGAAATCAGTTGCATGTGCTCTGATTATGTTTCATACATTGTCAAATTAGTTCATCTGCTATGTGGAACATAATGTTGTGGGAAAACTCTGAAAACAATATGGAAACATTCCCTAGTCTGTACAGATGTGTTAGGTGGCTCTAAAGCATTGACATTCTTTTTGAACAACTTTGACACCTGACACAGAATAAACCCCTAAACACTTCTGCTGCACATAGTTTTTTAAAGCCGTTAAAGGAGACAGTTTCCCAGACCTATGGGATGTCAGAGATCTGGTTGCTTAGCTCTCCCTAGGTTACTGACAAAGAAAGTTTCTTTCAAAGTGCCGGTGTGAGCTGATTAAATTGCAGTTCCTTGTAGTTATCATGAGGTGCCATTTCTGACGTTTGAACTAGGGGAATCCTCACCTAACACTCACAGACCTCCTGAAGCACTGTGAGAGTTTGCACTTGATTCAAATGGTCATCTAATATAAGTTATCCAAGGAGACGCTCTTCTTCTGTTGCCCTAAATTCTTGATCAGGAATACAGGAAAAAAAAAATTGTTGTGAGCTATACTTGCAATAACTCAATACATATGTGTAGTTTTGGATATGAAATGATGTCCTTTAGTGATTTAATCAAATGTGTCTCTTTAAAATAATTTGTTTTGATTCCTTTTTTCCTGCATGTGCAAAGTCAGACGATAAAACCCAGAACAAAAGCCACTGACATCAAATAGATCTAGGGCAGGGAAAAAGCTGCTCCTTAGAGCAACCCTCACAGTGGTTATACAAGAAATATAGCAGGATATGGTACTGCCAGATGTCAAGAACCTTGGGAATTTACTATCAGATGCATTTGTTTTCAGTAGGAACTGAAGTTTATCTAAATTTTCTGGGACAATCGTCCATAGGACTGCCAAAGGGGTTAATTTCTTTCCCCCTTAGTGTAAAATATGCTCCTCAGTGGCGACCTTTTTTTGAAAAATAAGGTCCTTAATTTAGGACTTAATTAATAGTTACTGCCTCAAGCCCTGATAAAACACTATAAATACATCAAGTATCTTTTAATTCCTAAAGGTTCTAGCCTAATCTACCAGTTTAAAAGCCAAGTTTCTAATTAGTTTGCTTGTTGCCTTGGTTTGGGCTTGTTGCTGTCAGAATATAGTGGGGTTTTTAGCATTTTGTGTGTATTTTTGAGAGCAGACTCAAACCAAAATGAGCTCAATGTGGAACTCAGTGCTGTGGCAGTCTGTTTGCTGCTTTGCAAAGTTTGTTAATTTGTTGGCAAAATTATTACTGTGGAAGCAGCTGCAGGCATCATTTGCATAGCAAATGATAATGCAAATCACAGAAATGGCGTACGAGACAAGTCTGTTCCCTGTGTTTGGACAATCAGAGACCAGAGTGCCCAGACACTAGGGAGACTGGTAATTTCCCTGGACAGTCTTCTAAAAAAACGATAAAAATCACTGTGCATGTGGCAATGGACAAAACAATAATTCTGAAACCAATGCATGAAGCAATACAGCCATCCTCCTCTCCTTTTTTAATGATGGGACGTTAAAATTTGTGACCAGTTTATTATTAGATTACTATGTCAAGGGTATTCTTTCTCTTTGCTGCTTTTGCTAGCTGAATTTTCCTGATCTGTTCAAAAACATGTTTCAGATATCGATGAATGCCTTGAAGGCGGTTTGGGAACCTGTGGCCAAACCTGTATCAATGTTCCAGGGTCCTACATCTGCTCCTGTTTGCCTGGCTACACTTTGGATATTGACAAATGGTCTTGCTATGTGAATGGTAAGGTCATTTTCTTTTCTGATGACTAAAAAAGAGCTTTAGAGATCTAGTTAGCATTATTTTTCAAATGCTTTCAATATTTTCATGCCTGGCTGGTCCCTACTGGACAGTGACTGAGTGCTCTGGTTAGCTGATGGAAAAACTGCCTCTTCTACTTTGTGGGTGAGCCGCAAGGCCAAAAGTGGGTGCCAGAGAGTGGTGGTGAAGAATGGAAAGTATGGTGGTAGGAAGATGAATGAACATATGAAAACAAACAAAACTAAACAATGACTCCCTGTTTAGTAGACATACTCTCTCTGTGTGCTCGGAACTGTAAACTCTCTTATTGCGTCCTTAATACTTCCAGGAAAACATGGCCGTACACAAGATTTTGCTACCTTTGCCTCTTTCAGTGTGTTGGCATTGATGTCTTTCCAGTGTGTTTAGCTTCTAGGGACAGTGCTGTGAAATCATAAGCAGGAAGCCCTTATTTTTGGTTTGGTCCATCGGCGGTTTCTTAATAAATATGAGTGCAGCTGTGAGTTCTTTCTATCCCTTGCTCTGTCCCGAGTGTATAAATTGATTTTTGAATGTGTAAGATGCATTTAAATTTCAAAAGTTTTTAGCCCTTCTAAGAGGAAAATATCTACAGTTATGGCCTTTGAATAACCTTCATTTTGTCTTCAACTGATGCTACCCAGGGAAAAAAAAAATCTAGCTGGATTTTATTGATTGGTTTAACCCTATATTGCATCTAGAGTATGAGGTAGGAGTGCTCTGAAGTTCACCTCTCACCTCTCCACCTTGGTTTCCTGAATGTCTGGTTTTGGTTCTTGTCTGGGATATGCTACAGCTCCCTTCTGATCCAGGAACTCAGGTTTTCTTTTTCTGACTAATGTTTGCCTGGGACTCTCGCTAATGCAGAGGTGGGATGTGACAGGGCATGTTTGTGACCCAAGAGGTAGGAGGTGTACTTGAGTCCCTGTGCATATAGCCTTTGGGACCGTGAACATAACCAAAAATATTCTGTGCAGCTCCTAAATTGGCACCAACATGATTACTTCAGTCAGCTCCTAGAATCATCGTTATTGACAGCAACATGTGACTCACAAAGACCTAAGATGGATTTTTTGTAGTCCTGCCTAAACACCTCTAGCCCCTTAAATAGAATTTTAATTTTTTTTTAATCAAATGTTTTGTAAACTCTTCATTTCTGAACTGAAGAGAAGTGAATACAAACGTGTTACCTCACAGTGATATATGTGCACAGGTATCTTTCAAAGAACAATCCTACTTTAATATTGGAGGACTTCAACTTTTTTTAACATTATTACTAACATTTATAGCAGCAGTAGAATGTAAGTGACGGTTCAGGAGCTACTGTGATGGATAAGGAACCCTTATGCTACGTGTAAACCCTTCTGTAGGGAGTACACCAAGTAAAATACCCTCATGTTTTAAAGACAGGAAGCTCTTTGATGCAGGTGTTGTTTACCTGTTCATTAAACCCCTGATAAAATTAAGTCCCAAATCTCACTGGTGCCTCTGCAATCAAAGTTAGATTTGTTCGGTCCCTGTTCCATTTACAGCCCTCATTCATGGGAGCCTGAAATTCAGAGAGTGGGAAGGACAAAAACAAAGTACATAAATGCTCTTGGTCAACTAATTGGCAAAAGTGCAGGCAGTACAGCTGTCAAATTCCTGAGATAAATCAACCTTGCTACACTTCACCGTTCATTTACCATTTACGTAAAGCAAGTCTTCATAGTTTAAATATTCTCACATGGGGTTGCTCAGCGTAAATAGCAGCAGAAAAAGGGAGTCACTAAAATCCTAGAAGCAGCTGTTATAACTGGGTGATAGCTTGAAAACTTGAGATGCAAAAGTCTGTTAGTATAGAAACAGAGTGCTGATCATCTTCCTTGTGAACAGAAGAAAAATCATATCTTGAGTGCTTGTCAGAACTTTCTGCCTAACTTGCTCTTCACTTGGAGAAATCAAGATTGGTCTCATTCCTCTGCTGTAAAAGGGGTGGAATCAACCTCACAACCATGTTGAAGGTGGAGCAGCTGACTAAAATTTGTAGAAGTGATGTCTGTTGAGTTTAAAGCCTCAGGTTTCATACTAATAGTAAAGATATTTAGTTAAAAGGTTGCAAAACTGCCCAATAACTGCCCAGTTTAATTTTCAAAAGTGTATGTGCAAGAAAACTGATGATAATACATCTTTGATGACATCTGTCCATGATAAATGGAGAGTTGCTCTGCACTGCAGGAAGATCAATTCAACAAGTGGTTAGACAGGCTTGAAAGCTGTCATTTTGTTGGATCGATATCCATAATTGCATTTCAAAGTCACTTGGTTAGAACATTACTTGTATGCCATGATCTATTGTTTCAGGCAACCATGTTATAAATCCCCACCATTACCACCACAATGGGCTTTCTTCTTTGAATGTTGTTTTAGTGGTAAATTAAAGACTAGGCTGTATACCCCCAAATATATATATTTTTTTAATTTCTTTTTAAAATGAGGCTAAAATGTGACTGGTTACATAAAAAATCCTTTCCTCTGCTACACACTTGATAGATATCCATAATATTCAAATTGCCTAAATGAAAGCCATTGTGGTTTGGAAATACAGTTAAGGTTCCTTGGGCAATCTTAACCCTGCCCTGTGGTGACACCCTAAAAATAACAAAGAAGACTTGATAAAACTGGGTTAGTGTAATCTGCAGCCCCAACCGTTATGTCCTACTAATTGTACTTCCGTACTTATCACCTGGTTCTAAGGCTGCATTAAGGCTATTTGGACCACCCTAGTTGCTCATCACTTTCATCCTTAATTGGATTTCTAGAGTTTGGGGCATAATTAGAACGGCTTTCTTCTTAATATATTTTATGTTAAATTACTGATATGGTCTTACCCTTCACTCATTACGAATACAGTTTTTGTCTGGAAGGAGTTGTTGCTGTTGAGCTGTAGGAGTTTCAAGTACAGGTCTTTTGGTTTCCTTCAGCCCTCTGCATCACAAGAAACCTCCACAGTCTCTAGCTTCTTCCTTTGCCCTGTCTTGGGATCTTCAATTTCCCTGTTTGGATAGTTAAAGTGAAACTCCAGACCACCTCTCTGTGATAAATTCTTGCTGTAGCTCAGTAGTTGGAAGTGCTCTTCAACTTGGAGACGCATCAATGGCATAATTCTTCCAATCTCTGTTGGCATGCATCCAATGGTTCTTCTGAACTCTGACTAGGGTGTAGGATTTGGGATTAGTGGTAACAACCACTGCAATCTCAGTTTCATACCTCAGATTTTTGACCTAACTTTCAGCATTAAATGTGAAAGGACCATTGCATTTATGTCTTATTGGTTGTCTGTGATATGCCTGGAAAGTTATCATTAAAATATGAGAGAGATGGTTAGATCCTGAACTTTCTCTTTGGCTAGTATAAAACTGATGAGAACTTAATGCAGCAAAAGTGCAATGCTTATCTATTAATTGGTCTCTTTGTTTTCTCCACACCAGACCCTGCACCATTCCTACTTTTTAGCCATGGAAATGCCATCTTTAGAATTGACACTGAAGGGACCAATCACGAAAGATTGGTGGCTGATACTGGTCAGTCAACGCTTATGGATTTTCATTATACAGAAGACAAAGTGTATTGGGTAGACTCTGAAAGGCGACTACTTCAAAGAATTCACCTGAATGGCACAAAACGAGAGGTAAAGTAATCAGTTCTCTGGAATTCTCCAAGTTAATGGACGTAAAACTCTCCATGGAAACCACCTGCTCTTTAGGTACAATTCTGCCATTCCTGTTTATTGATTAGCACTTCAGACTTATTAAATAGTTTTTGCTGTCGTAATAGTTATGGTCCTGAGTCTAGGCTGTTTTACTGGCATTTAGTATTAGTATTTAGTACATTTAGTATTTTCTGTGGATCGAGCGAAGGGGAGTTAAAAATGAGGGAGAGGAAATTCAGACAAACTAAAGTTTTGAAGAAAATAATGTTTCTATCAGTTTTAAATTAATCCCTGGCATTATGGAAGTTTGTCTTCCAGATTACTGTAACTCAAACTGGCTCAAATGGTATGAGAAGAATGTGCTTGAATTCCTACTTATTTTTTCTCAAACCTTTTATTGGTTTCTATGGTTGCATAAATGCTTCTTTTAGCACTTCATCCTTTGTTCAGAAAAAGTTGTGCAGTTCATTGCATCTGGCTGATTAAGAAGGGCAGACAGGCTGTTGTGGCTGCACTCTAATGCTGTGAGAGCCTTCTTTTGTTTGAGAGGGATTGCCAGTGTTCCTGTACCCATGTGGAGTCTTCACTGATGAATTTTAAGCTAGTTTTTAAGGATCACGGTCCAGCAATGGTGTGTTAGGAAGTCTACCATCTGTAACAGTTCAGGTCTGGGTGCTTCATAGTGTGCCAAATGCAAGAAGTTTTATCTAAAAGATTAGTCCAGTGTATTTCTTATGGAGAACAGTTTCCCCTTTCGCAGGGGGTCACTCAGTTCAGAAGGGGTATGTGTAAGTACAAAGACCAAATGAAAGTGATTAAAGAATAAGAAAGAGAAAAATCTACAGGTCTGAGAGAAAATGAAGCAGGTGAAGGAATGAAATGGGAAGCTTCAGTCTGGCACTCTATTCCCTATGTTGAAAGTCAAGTTTAGGGTAATCATTAGGACGCTTCTTGTTGTCAATTTTTTTTTTTTTCATTTACAGAGACTATGTTACATAGAAAAGGGCATTTCAGGATTTGCTATTGACTGGATAAATCAAGACATTCTCTGGGTCAATAGGCAGAAAGCAACCATAGAAGTGACAGACATGAATGGGAAGAAACGCCGAGTTCTTCTAAGAGATGTTGGTCGTCCCACAAGGATTACCATTGATGCTGAGAAAAGGTAATTTTAACTAGGTTAGTAATTTCATTGAAATGGACTCAAAATATGCAAAGTACTATGATTGCAGTTTATAGGCTGCTGGGCTAATCTGTGCACAGTGTATTATCTATAGTCCAATACCTCCTTGAACTTTGACAAAAGAGGATAAAAGATTAATAAGCATATAAGAGATAAATAGAGAAGTGCGTGAGAAAAGCCCACTGAAGTCTAATACAGGATCTATACCTCTTGGTCATCAGGGAAAATTTTGCCAGTGAGGAGAGCAGAGGGAAAGAGGCATTGCTGGTCCTTTCTCAAAGACAGCAAATTTTCAGGGCAGCAGAAAGCAGGATTGGAGCAGCAAGGGGAATGATGCTTGAAAATGCTGGGAGTCTTGTGCTCCAAACATGGCAAACTTAGAATATAAATTGGTATGTTTTCTGAAAAAAGGTCTAAACTTACAGTTTTGCTCCTGTTTCCCTTGTCTCTTTGTCAGTTGCTCTGAATATTGGTTCTGAATCTACTGTTGCTACTTTGTGTCATTAGTAATTTAGCCTTCATAAAGATGCTTCTTTCAGCTTCAAGCCATTTACACTGAGAACCATGCTCACGTAAGAGGTTTGGCCTCCTCAAGAGTTATCAATATGAATTGTCACGGTGGTCTCTCCATGCTAATTTCTCTTTACACATAAACCTCTTCCATTAAAGTTGCAAAAATAAAAGCTTTGAGTTTTTGAGGAGACTTTGAGATGCTTCTGTTTCGTACAGCAAAAGCATGTTTTTGTTGCCACTTTTGATTTGCAGTAAAGTTGCTCAGCAGTGTCTGAAACTATTTTAATATTAAGGCTTATGTGTCCTTTCCTAGTACATTTATAGATTTACTAGGAAAGGACATTTATACAAACCAATTTTCTGATGCTAGTAGCATTACTAGTATTTTCTGGAGCCTTGCCATTTGGGTAGGATTTAAAGGCCTGAACATCAGCCTATGTATTTTTTTTTTTTCTGATTTGCTTTTGAATGTAGTATTTACCAATCTTGGAAATATTCACAAGTCCTCAAACCCACTGTCAAATGCCATTGAAACACATGTTACAAATGGCATTACAGGGATATATTTGCTGAATTTATGCAAAAATCTGGGGAGACTCAAGTGCGTATATTCACCTAGGTGTGATTCACCATGCATAAAAGCTGTACTCATGTGCTTGCAGGGAGGCCAGTAAGCCAGTAATAAACTGTAAAGAAAGTAGACTCCAAGAAGTTTAACATCATTTTTATGCCCTATGGCTATCTGCTTGTATGAAAATGCTGAGGGCTCTATTTTTAATGTGAAGTGAATTAAAACCCCCAGCATGTTTACATGCACAGGCATAAACATGAGCTAAATCTGATATTAACAATGTCTTCCTTCAAATGTGTGCAACTAAGAGTAATGAAGGTCAATGTGATACCCTAATAATAGAGCTTTTCTCAAAAGATGTGTCTGGTCATTAGCAGTGATAGGATTGTTTTAGTAGTAATAATATAACTATTGCTGTAAGATTGATTTAATTTTTTTAATGGTGCTTAGAAACACTGAAAAATAAGGATTAAGACTAAAGAAAAATAGAGGGCAAATACAGTAAAGGCTGGCAATTACTCAAGCTGATTTCTAATCTTCATTCTTCTTCTGCCTTCCTGTTTGTTCATATCATATCCTGTCCCTACGCTGATTTGCAAAAGTTGTGCATAGAGAATATAACCACCTTTGTTTCTTAGTTTCCCTAACTGTAAAAAGTGAATCCTAGCATTTGTCCAAATTTCCCGAGTAGTGACGTTTCTTAAATAACAGGTGCTATAGAAATGCAACCAGATATTAATAAAGTGTTTAAAAATGGCAGTATAAAATTGGGCTGTCCGTCTGGAAACATGTTTTCACCTATACATTAATAACCTATTATAACTGTAGCCTATGTAACAGTGAGGAAAAGCTGTGAGGCAGAGGCTGATTATTCCTACTGGTTTAGTATAGTCCCTTGCCAGTGAGATCTGATCCATTTTCAGGCCTTTAACAAATGATTAACATAAACATAGTAAAGTTGGCTTTATGCTACATTGTTTTGTACATATAAATTCTGCAATTTTGTAAAGACAAGGCAAAATGATGATGCTTCTTGGAATTTTTGTGCATAAGAAACCTAAGCAAAGACTCTAAACCCAAACATTAAAAAATAAAATGTACATGAATGAGGGATAACTTGCTATTTTGGAAGAACTGTTGTTAACCTTAGTCACATCGGCAAATCTGGGTTCTGATCCATGAATAACTTGAACATGTAAGTAGCTTCAGTGCATAACTGTTTTGAGTATTGGAGCTGTATTTTGACTCTGTCTTAATTTAACGACAGCATAGTCTGGCTCCTATAACCAGCAGGAAGGTAGAAAGAAATGAGAACAATAATAGAAATGGTATTTTTAATTTAAGCACTTAAGTGATGTGTTCAACTAGAGTTTCTGGAGATAGATTCCTCCCCAGATGCAGAGGGCAATGCGTATCTGCCTCAAAGATATGCCTTTCCCCAGGTTTGCAGGAGTTCCTTGTAGATTTGAGAGGTTATTCCAGTTTCTTTCTCTGACTGCATGGCCAAACAAAGCAGAGAGACAGACAATAGTGCTTCATGGTTAAGCTGGGCTGATTCCTGCTTGACCTACATGAGAGAAATTTCTAGTATCTCATTGCTTCCTGAGTAGAGTCATACAGTCTCTGATAGAAACATTTTTATTAAAATAAGGAAACAACTGTAACAAAACTTTAGTGGTAATATTGCTTCTGTTAAACAGACAATGCTTTGTTTTCAAAAATTATTTCCATTCTTAATAGAACTACATTAAGGGGAGATGCATATGGGGCTTTCCTGAAATAGGTGAGTACATATTAAGGAAGTCCCTTGCTTTATTCTTAGCTTTGATTCTGAAAGCACTGTGGTAAGACTGAAAAATTCTATATACAGGAGCAACTAAACAAGGAGGGTGTAGCAGTGATGTGATCTTGCAAATGTGGGGTTTGTTGTGTTTGGTGGGTTTTTTTTTCCCCCAAAACATGCCTCTCTTGCCTGCAGGCTATTATTTTGGTCTTCAGATGGTACAGTTTCCAGCATACACCGAGTGTCCCGCAGTGGAATTGATGTAAGAAATGTTTTAAGGACCACAGAAAAAATAAAGGCCATCTCACTAGATTTGGTTGACACAAGGCTCTACTGGATCCAACATGACCATGGGAAAGAGATTTCCCATATTGGATCATGCGACTATGACGGTGGAGCTGCTCGTTTGCTCAAAAATTCGGTCCGGTGAGTTTTCCTGAGCTTGTCGGAAATAAAACACTCATTTTCTGGGCATGCAGTTAAGCTGTCTCCCTCATTCTCCCTTTTATCTTATCAGTTCATAACACAATAAGGAGTATAGAGTGTCGTGCAAATGGCCTGTAACTGTAAATCTAAAATTACTGACAGGAAAATGGAAGAAAGTCACTGCCACTCAGTACTCTCCATCTTCCAAGCTTTTAGCAAATGATAACTACTTAATCCTTAGAAATCCTGTCTGAGTGTTTATTAGTGGCCTTTTTCTGCAGATAAAACCTTCTTCTCAGTGAAAACCAAAGAGATTAAATGATTTGTCCAAGGTCACAGTGGGTGAGCTCAGGTGTCTGAGCTGTGCTCAAGAGACTGAGCTAGATCAGGTCTTTCCTATCCTTCTCTAAGCCTTCGGATAACCCCCTGTGCTCAGGCTCTCCAGCAAGCATCAGCAGATGTGGTGAAAACTGTCTTATGCAGCAGACTTGGCCCCCTCTGCTCCCCGGTGCCTGGGCTAAGCACAGCTGAGGGAGCTGTTAGACCCATGTGCTTTTGGGTGCCTTCAATATTTGGTCTTCATGCTTTGCGACGGTACAGATGCTCCATGGTGGGCACGTTTTCAGTGAGGTACTCAGGAAAACGTTACCTTATATCACTGCAGTTTCTGGCAGTATGCTGGATCGGCATACACGTAATTGGGATTGCCAACTGCAAAATGAGAAAAATACATGGTTTCACTGGCCTGCAGATTTAAATATGCAGCATGCCATTTGCATATGATGAACACAAAGCTGGTTTCTCCCTACATTGCCAGCTTCACCTTGGATTTTTCCTTACCCTTTTCCCCTTTCTCCCTCGAGTTGGCTGGTGTTCACTAGGGCATCAACACTTTCCCTTTGAGCCTGGATGGTATGGATTCTCCTTTTTCCACCTGGAATATGTACTGGAAAGTGGAGGCCAAAAATCCCTCTCTCAGTATTTTTTCTGCTTTCCCTCTTATTTAAAACTGGGCCCTTTTGTGGTTCCTGCTGGCTGCTCTAACTGACCAGCGAATGGAAACTAAATTCCTGTGATAGCAGAAGCAGCAAGATGGATTTTAGGAACGCCCTACTCCTACCCCGCCATCTCCACCCTGATTTCCTGGGACAGTCAGAAGCGTTAGAGGAGGCACTGGAAATTGGGAAATGGAGGAACTTATCTGGCCTACATCCTTCAACAAAGCAAGTGTCCATTTTAGTTGCTGGGTTCACCAGAAGCAGGATGATACCTAGGCTTTCTCTGTCAATTGAGTCAGTCCTGAACAACAGCTCATATAGCCTGTGAGAAATGCAGGTTATCCATTTTGCATCTATTTCTTGCAAATCTGCAGGATTCTGGGTGCTGGATTATTTGGGAACGTCTCTGGCACCTCATCTAATTCTTATATATATAAGATAATGTAAGATATATATATATGTATATATATAAAAGAATACAAAGAAAGGTTGTTTACAGTGAACGTGACTGAACTAAACGCTCAGAAAATGTATGAGTGAGTAAATATATAGGGATCAGGTAACGTGCCACTTTGTTTTATCTTCTCTTTGTTGTAGACATCAATTGCTTGGCATGTCTCTCTTTGCTGAGCACCTGTACTATTCAGAGTTGAAATCTGGTATGATATGGAGAGCCAACAAGTATACTGGAAAAGTTGTAGTCACAATTAGCCTGAAGCCATCATTTTTTCCACCAGCGGAGATAAAAGTGGTGCATCCCTATAAACAGCCAGGTGCAAGAACAGATTCTCAGAATTTCGGTAAGTAAACTGTAATGAGACAGTTGTATGTGTGAGCATAATAATGTCATACACTCTGATTTTTCGCAATAATAATTTTCTTTGGCAAAATTCCAGGCCTCAGTGAAGTGAAGAAAAAAGTTTCCTTTAACTTCAGTGATCCACAGTTCCACTTGGTGTGTGTAACTCCAGCTGGAGTATCAGGCTGGAAGTGTGCTGAGCATGAACAGCTCATTTCATTAGTCTGAATACACATGCAGATAAATATGATTTTCTCCTTCTGTTCCCTTTGTTTACACAAAGATGTTTTTATACTTTCCTGCTAAATGCACAAAGCATATACAGCTTTTTAATACTCCATGTAGATTATCTTCATCAAATGTCTGCTCCCTTCTGGAAGTTTTATTGTAATGTGCATCTGAACACCTCTGATTATTATGGCACTGAAGGATTTTAAGTGTGTAGTATGTCCTGCAAGTGATACTGTGGATGTCTCAGCTTTGCTGTGAAATGGCTGGGTTAAGAGTCAGCCTGTTTTAGATAGACTTGAAGTTGCCATAATAACTATGAAATAAGAGCCTTGGATCTCTTTAATTGATATCAATTGCAGCCTACAGTTTGAGGTGGTCGTGTCACTGCCTTTCACCGTGGATCAGAAAATGAAGGTAGTTGACTATGGATAGCTCACTCTCCTTGAGGATTCCTGCTGAGGCAGTAGGAAGTGGGGGATGTCCAGGGGAAATAATGTCTTGTTCTCTGATCTCTGGAAAGCAGACATAGAGTATTCTTGCTTTAATAGAATAGCTTTTGTCACCAGTTTTGCTTGGATACGAACAGCTGAGCAAACAGCATAGAGGCATTTGTGTCTCAAGCAATGGTTGAAGAACTCCCAAGGGAAGACGGCCATGGGTTCCCAGAGGTATAGGTAGTATAAAGACATGAAAAGTAGTGTTTGTTCATATGAGCAAAAATGAAACTGTAAATACCTCTCTTGAAACATTTCTAAATATCTACTATAAAATACGCTTTGTCTTTCTTCATGCCAACCAACAGCTTTATACTGTCTCTCCTTCCTGAAACCTGGTCTGTGTGGGAAAATCAAAATCTTCAAGGGAACTTTCCCCTTCAAATGCTTTGTTTGTAGTGTAAAGAGCTGTTGAGATGCAGAAGAGAAAGTATTCTTGGAAATCAAGCTTATACTTGTAAACACAGGGAGCCTCCATCGAGAAACAATACCTGTTCTGTGCTTCCTTTGAGGAAAACAGTCATCCTGGCAAATGGAAGCACTTTTTTCAACTGACACGTTTGGTGTTCTCACGCAGAGTAACTAGGGAAGGATACATTTGTGGTGCAGACAGTGGCATGTCCAGGTATCTCAGGGTTGTTGCAATGAGATTTGGAAGGTCTCATGAAGTCTCTTTGGGTGTCTGTCACCATGTCTGCATACACATGAAGATGGAGAGGAAGAAACAATGACCAAGAAAGGTAGTTCATGATAGTGGCCTCTTGAACCTCAGGGCCTATTGGTTGTGTTACATATGTTCTCTCCAGAAGAGTGTGTAGCATAATTTCATTGACTATGGGCACTTAGTTTTTATTCTTCTCTCAGAAGATTAACCTCACTTCTTCCACCAGAACATGCTGCTTTCCGGTGTTTCTCTTTCTGCTGGAAAGAGGGTTTCCCCACCTTTATTACCCATGTTTTTAAATGCCTTGCAGTATATACCCCTATATTTCCAACATGTTTAGTAAATTTTTGTATGACAGTAAGTGTTGTCAGCAGTAGGCCTTTTTTTTATTCCAAATACCTTCTTGTAAAAATGTCTGGGAAATGATGGAGCAGAAAGAAGCTTAACAGGCTGAATCCAGATGAACCTTTTGGACTTTGCATGTACGTTGCTTGGCTTATCCAGTGCAAGAGCTGGGATGAAAGGAGGACTAATGAGCCTGGAGTACAAATGAGATTTATAGCTGATCTTACAACAGAGAAACCTGGAGATAAAAGCATACCTAGACTAATTGGACGCTCTGTACAAGCTAAGAAAGTGTATGTTGTAATGTAGTGTCAGCTGTAAATTATCAGGCCTTCTTTAAAGCAGATAGCAGATTTCCTTCAGATGAAAAGGGAACTGATGAGAAGTGCTCAACTGACATAATTTGATTTTTTACTGGAATTTGGATTATTTACTTTACTACTTAAAGTCCTCATGTTCCCTCTTCGCTTTCTCTTTCAAAAGACTTTCCTGGATTGGTCAGGGCCAATAAGTACAGAGAAGAGCATTAATTCTGCTACGGGTTTGCTGTAACCCCACACAACAACTTTAGTACGGTAGTATCTGGAATATGGCCTCTAATTTACTTCAGCTCTCTTTGACAGCTAATCCTGGATTTGATGACAGTATGTGTTTTTATAAATGCCTACTGGAATGTTCTTCACACTTTTATTAATGACTCATGAAATATATTAATTACCTTAAAATCTCAAAGACTACCTCTGGAATGTTTTAAAAGTATCTTCTCTGACAGATTAATGATATTCAGTAGGGTCAGGATATTTTTTTTGAGGAATTATGTTGTGTTTCTTTCCAGTGTAAGATACCAGCATCAGGCTATTATCTGAGAACACCCATTTCCATAGAGAGAGGTGATGGGAGAGGGGGAAAAAAAAAAACCCAAACCAAACAAGCTAGAAAGTATGGTTCATAGCGGTTGTTCTTCCAGAAAAGATTGCCAAAAAAAATTTGTGATTCATAATTTAGTCACCATTCACTTTAAGTTTTGAAATGTGATTTTTTTTTTTTAATCTTGATTTGGCAACATTGAGTTCTAATAATTATTCAGTTAAAAAAGAATATCTTCTTAAGAATGCCCAGATGGCAAAATTATTTCTTCCATTATTGCTTCTGTTAATTCCTGGGTGTCTTAGGTCTCATTAGACCAATAATGGTACAAGCAAGGGGCAAAATACCAGCACCAGTGATAAGCATAAGATGCAGCATTGAGTATGGTCTTGTTTCTGGTTTGTATTGTTTTGATTGCATGTGCTTGCACTTTTGTCATGCTAATGAGTTCTGTATTTGAAGATTAGACACCCCGCTACTGTATGTTCCTGATTCAGTTGCAGCAGGAACAAAGATTAAGAGTCCAATTCAAAACTAGTTCTACAAAAAGAGAGGCTCAGCTAAAACTATGTAAAATTCAAGTCTCTCAAAAGCTAACATGCTTAATACCATAGATAATATCCATCTAGTCATCCATTCATAATTTTTCATTTAGTGATACAACTTTTGATAGAGAAGAATTAATCGGTTTGATGCAAATAAGTGCAATGTTGATGATTTCAGCCAAGCTGAAGTGTCTGTCTGGGAAACTATTTCAGTCTTTTATAGATGTGATCTGTCATTCCACCAAATGGCCAGCATTTTATCTGTTGTGGCTAGCAGAAGACTAAATGGTGAACTTAAATATTATGCTGCTTTCCATCTCTTGGAATTTAGAGGGTGAATTAGAAAGAGCACAAGAAAATTGCTCACATACAAAGTTCTTTGCCCGTATGAGCCCATGATTTCTTATATGGTACACAGACAGCACAGGGCAAAGATGGTGTTGTGTGTGGGTGGCTGCATACCCACATTCAGTAGCAGCATTTCAGCTATTTTTAGCTTGGGAAAGGGGCAAGCAACCCCAGAAGAAGATTAGGAAGATTAAAACAAAAATAATAGTTTGGGAGACAAAAATAAAACCATAAGTGTTGTATATCTGTGAAAGCACCAGCTCTAAAAGATAGCTGAGCACAGACATGAGGCTCTGCAAATCCTTCCCATGAAAAAGATACTTGAATACCTGTTTGCCTTTTTCTGTGAAGCAGGAGAAGTAGGAAGGCTTCTGGGGATCTGTTGGGTGCTTCTTCCTGCTTCCTTTGAAGAAAGTTTGAGCATATCTTGTTGGACATCAGAAACATTCTGAGTTTAAATCTGAGTTCAAGATTTATAACACTTGTATTTCTCGTAGTCAGAAGCCAGGATCCACTCCAGTACAAAGATTCTCTAGACTGTGCTAATACTTTTTGTCCAAATGAAACGTATGGTCATTATGATCTGTCCAACTATTTTTTTGTTAAATAATGTGAGACTTGAGCACAGCTTTGTGCTAATAGTTTCCAGTCTTTGTATGCTCTCTCTCTTTTCCAGTCTCTCTCCTCTCTCTTTTTGTGTGTGTGCTCTGTCTCTGTCGCTCTCTTCTTTCTGAGTGTTTTACAGAGCCTGGTAACATATAATACTGTGCAGGACTGGTGGCATATGAAGCCTGCTACACACCGTTTTCCCTTTCATAGTCCCTGTAGGGTAGGTATGCACCCAAACTAAACGATCCCCTGCTTCAGGCTCTCTCTAGATCTGCTTGTGCTGACACGGAGCTAGAAATGATCATTTGTACAGACCTACTCTTAGTCTTCCAAGTACTTTCATTTTTATAGTGACTTTTTGGCCTGATTTTACCAAGAGAAAATAATAGAAGTTGTTTTCTATTACTAAGAAGTTCCTCAGTTTGAGCAAGTAGCTGTTGAGAAGAAGACACATCACTGAGCATCTTTGCTCAAAATAGTTTCTCCTGGAAGGTTGTTATGGTAAGAACTCCATTACATTTACACTATGTTTATTCTTCCAGAAAGAGGAACCTGTGATTTGAACAAAGAAAAGTGCAGAAGAAGAATCTGCAGGCCAGACTCAAGGACTCATCAGTGTAAATGTTCTAGTGGCTTTATTTTAAGTCGAAATAAACAGTTTTGTGAAGGTAATATGTTAATCTCCCACCAGCTTTATTCCATCAGATGAAAAAATTCTTCTGTTCTTTTACTTTACTCATATCTTGAGTATGAAAACACAGTCTGAGGTCTTAAAAAATCCAGTTGTGCTATTTCAGTTTTGTGTCCTTCCAGGTTCTGACATAGTCTAAAAGGAGACCTATGAAAATGTCATGAATGCTATTCTTGCGAGAAATTTTGGTCTTAGCCTGAGTAGTAGAAGGAGCTTCGGTCAAGTAGAAGTGCTTATGGGTGCTTATTTAATTTTTAAATAAAAATTAAACCAGATATATCACCAAAAGTGAAACATTGAAAAATCCTGCAACAAGATGGCTGTCTTAAGTCCCACCTTCAAAAAAGATACAAATTCTTAACATGTTTCTAAGCGTTTTAATTGGGATTCTTTTAATAAGAATCTAACATTACTGTTAGTAATAGTTAACATATCACTTTTAGAAGCATCTTTTTCACTACATGACCAGATTTGAAAAGACAGAAAGGCGTCAAAATTCCTAGCTTACAGGAATACAGACCTGCCTGAGCAGCCCATCCAGTTCTCAGGAAACTCACCAGGATTGCTTTCTGCATTTCAACTTCTAAACGACTTCTGTGTTTTGAGAATTTTACTTAAGTCATGTTGGAGCCAAATTTTTTAAAAGAATTTTTGTCTGAAGAAAGTGTGTAATGTAAATTTTTTTGGGTGCACACAGGATTTAACTGGCACTGGAATCTGTATGGGAAAGCGTACTAGGCACCTCTGCTGGACACATGCAGCCTGAGTGGGTTTTGCTAGAAGGTTTTAAAGCTTATTTGAATAAGGTCTGCAAACTTGCTTTTTTATCATTTATTAGGACCAACATATTTTTGTAAAATGAATGGGAAAAAGAGGTACTTCTTGAAGACTGTTAGTTTGTTTCATTAATCTAATTCCCTGACACTGGTTGATGACGTTATTCTGACACAGCAAGTGCTTCTTTTGGCAGATATCAATGAATGTGGCTTCTGGAATCATGGCTGTACTTTGGGCTGTGTGAACATCCCTGGTTCCTATTACTGCACCTGCCCGAGAGGTTTTGTTCTGCTGCCTGATAGGAAAACCTGTCATGGTAAGTAGCAGTAATACGTAAACGCCTCCAGTATGATATTGGAGAGAGCCCTCATTTAACACTGGAACCGCTGAAAGTTTTGTGTGTTGCATTGCTTGCTTCCAATCCCTTATTATGTAAGCAGGATCAGCTTAAACTGAGTGAACCAAATTCAGAGGTCATGTTTAAGGAAGTGTAAGTTACACGTGAGTAATCAAGTGTGAGCCTCTTCAGGAGAAAAAAAAAAAAAAAAAAAAAAGAGTCAGGTCTCTAGAGAGACCTCTCTGCTCAGGTTAGGCTCTGTGGCACGTTCCAGGTGGATAAGCAGTTACATCTTTTTAAATGTGGTCTCTGAATTTGGCTCACTCTGTCTAACCTGCATAACAATTTGCATAGCCTCTGAATGAGCAGCTTACAGCATCACCTTTTTTCTCTTCAGATCAGAGTTGATAGCATTGCTAATGTGCAATGAATGAAATTCATAATTAATGAAATTAAATGCATGTGCATCTATTTACAATGAATAAGACACATGGAAGTACTCGCAAAGTTGTTTATTCTGGGGGACTGCTGCACTTGTGGTTTTGTTTTTTCTTTTGTCAGTTAAATTGTGTATAAAAAGTATGCCTGAGAGAACTTATCTATATAATGTAGGTACATAAACCAGGAAGCTCTGTGAAGCTCAATAAATGTGAATAAACTAAATGCAGAGAACACAGAGAAGTGGAGGGAAAAACCAAAGATCTGTCAGTCAGTAAGCTTCAAGGACCATATTTTAGTTGCAGCATTGTGTATATTCAGCCTACAAATGAATTAAGCCTTTCTAAAGTAAGTCTAGAACATAAAATGTGAAATGCATCCAAGTTGTGAGGTCCTGGGATATTCCTAGTCACTTATCTATTTCATAATGAAGTGAAACGTAGGTGTAAACAAAGGGTCCTTCTGCCTTGTTTCCACGGAAATAAAACATTGGTATATGCCCAAGTAGAAGTGCTAGCACACCAATGAGTTCAGTCTGGATCATGGCAGGATCAGGACCTCGGTCCTGATCAGTATATTAAATATCGCTACTAGAGAGTAACAGAGTCTAACAAACTCTAGCAGTTAGTCTATTTTAGACCTCCAAGAGTCACTTCTCCCTCTCTATTAAGAGGGAGCCAGGAGTAGGATTCAGCGACCCAGTCGTGGGGGTCCAGGGTGTGTGTGACAGCTGCAGAAGGCAGCCAGATGTGACAGAAGACTACGGGAGTCCTGCAGCCAGAGGCTATTGGGAGGTGGGATATCCTTTTGTGTGCAAAACAACACTTAGACACTGTGCAACTCAGTCCTACTCTGGATGACTAGCTTGAACTATATGCCTACATTTTGAGTGGCTCAAATTAGATAGAAAATAATGTTTTTCTAACACAGGCTAGGGATGCAGCATGGACAGTATAACTCCTTAACTACTGCAGCACAAGGCAGATATGTCACCATCTACGCACCTTGAGAGAGAGAGAGATGCAAGGTGAGAAGTCCACGTGCTGACCAGACATTTTGATGCTTTGTCCTCCAAGTCCTGTACGAAGCTCTTCATCTAAAGCCACAAGCTCTAGTCAGAAAGAAACACAAGATCAGTTTCTTGACCCTCTTCACTGTGCTTAAGGGGTTAGAACAATCCAGTCCAGAGTGCAGTTGCCCTGGAGAAGCAATATTTGCAAGAGCTATGCACCATTTAAGCCAGTACATGCAGCCGATTCAAAGAAGCAGCTGTGGGAAACTTGCATTAGTTGCAGTCTTCCAGCGGCTGTTGCCATATGGCACTAGAATTGGCATAAAGAGATGCAGCACTGCAATACAGAAGGTGGAAGGAGGATGTCCTGTGAAATTGCATTAAAGAAATACTCAAAAAGATGTTGGCACTCCAACAATTATAACAGAAAGTAAAGGAAAGCTATTGCCAGGTCCTCACATGGTTTTGCCCCTACAGCTTCAAAAATTGCCACTAAGGAACATAGCTTTATTTCTGGAAGGTTCATCTCCTGTTTTCATAGATTCTAGGTCTGTTAACCTTGGAGTAGTAGGAAAGTAGTTTTTCCTCATTCTCTTTGTGTTTTATACTTATTCTTTCAGTATAACTTCCTTGTAGTTTTCAAAACCTGATCTATTTTTGATGAAATGTAAAAAAGGAAGTTTTCTAAATTATTTCTATTTTGATAACATGTCTTCATACAATTTTGGAAAATTTAAAGCTTATCAGTATAATGGCTTCAGGACCCAGCACTTTTGGCTTTCTTCTTTGCTATAATTAGGAGAGGGTGGGGGAAAAAAAAATTTTGGAAAAAACCAAAACAAACCCCAGAAAGACCACTGTAGTGTACTCTCAACATCACACTTTTCTTTTTTTCTTTTTTCTTTCTTTTTTCTTTTTTTCTTTTTCTTTTACTATTTAAGAAAATGTTAACATTTCTTTTGGGGGGATTAGTAAAAATTTTTGTCATCATTTAAGATTTCTTTTTCCTCTTTAAATTACTGTAGAGCTAATTTCCTGTACAAGTAATGACACCGAATGTAGCCATGGTTGCCTTCAAACATCTAAAGGGCCTGTTTGCTTTTGTCCTGAAGGATCTGTACTCAAAGTGGATGGCAAAGCATGCACAGGTAAGTAACATTTTTTTCTAGCTGTAGTGACTGCCAAACTGTCTTTGTTCTTGGCACTGAGAGCCAGAAGTGAATGGTAGCATTTTACACTCATTTTGCACAGATGTAAATGATTGGACAAGATAGGAGGCAATGGAATGTCAGGCACTTTGAGTGATGAGATGAGCAATACTCATCTTCATTTTTTAATGGATGCTTCTTAGCAGCAATATCCAATGTTTGCAGGCCAAATTCTTTTGTTGTCAGCACAGATCAAGGCATGTCCCAGATGTTTGTTGCAGGAGACCTCTAAAATTTATATTTGAGGGGTAATATAGGTACAAAATTAGGGCTTTGGTGAAATCTGAAGAATACTTTATTGACATCGTGCAACCCAGGTTCAGAGTCACTCTAACTTAGAGCAATTTCATCTGATTACCCACAAATGGAATTTTTGCAGTCAGAATATTTGAAGCTACTACACCCACTAATCTATCATTCCCCATTTCAGCAAGCTTTCCAAATTCAGGGGACTGTAGCTTTTCAACTGTATCTTTTCAGTCTTAGGGGTCAAGATAGCTCCATTAATGCCAGCCTTACACCTTGAAAAATCTCCTTCCCCTTTCACATCCCTGACATACTGTGGACTGTACTGTATACATAGATTCAGTCAGTGTTGCTGTTTTGCTAGGGACACTGCACTGAGTCAGCTCAGGTTGGCATTGAGGCTATAACCGTTGTACAGCCCTAAGAAGAAAGAATAGTTTATTTTTGTAGGAAATCTTGGTGGTTGTATTAGAAAGTATCAATTCACCATCCCAGCCTAATTAACTTCTGGGGAGAGAATGGCATTAGTTTGCTGTTTCTTTGCATGGAGTACAAAGGCTGATAAAATTTGTTACTTTGTTGTAGATGTGATGAGATTTGCATGGGAGAAAGAGTTCTCTGAAATAATGGAAGCCCTCTTCATATATCCCACCCCCCAATCCCTAACCCCCCCTTCTTGTGTTGTGAATTTTCAGGAAAAACTCTAGAAGAAGTTACTACTAATTTGCTTTCACTTCACTAGACTTCTGCTTTCAGCAGGAGGCCTTTCAGTAAATCTATTGGTCACTGAGGCGCCTTGCACTGTAGAAATCCTAAGCAGAGTGAATCGTTCTCTTGCTTACACCTCTGATTTGTTGTATTTTTTTCTTAGAATGGCAAAGTTAAATTTTTCACATGTTCTGTTTAAGGTTGTACATCTCCAGATAATGGCGGCTGTAGTCAGATATGTTCTTCTTTAAGCCCATCCTCCTGGGAGTGTGCTTGTTTTCCTGGATATAATCTTCAGCGAGACAGAAAACACTGCACTGCTACAGGTCGGTATCTTGGTATGCCTGTATATTTCTGCCAATAAAAGCAAAAACATTTTAGAGTCCTTTAAAGTGGATTGCATAACTGGGATCCAATTTTGCACTGGTTTTAGGTTACTTTGTGAAACTTGGGAAGTATTAGATTTTTGGGAAAATAACCTATTTTGGAAACATACCAGAACAAGCACCAGTATATGGTTCAGTCTCCCTCACAGAAGATTCATTCTATTATCCAACTTCTGCATTTCACTCTGGGCTCCTGTACTGCGGAGGTCTATCTGCAGTATGCAGGTTTTTGTGCCTTCGTATAAATGTGGGTGTAGTTTCTGCCCAGTGTTACAGAATTGGGGTTGAGGTGTCTACATTTGGAGAACAGGGCAGGGAACAGTCTGTCGAAGGACCTTCCCTACAAGGATATTTCTCCCCCACTGGCCCCAGGAAGCCCAGGTATTTGATGTGATGTTTTGATTCCAGACCCTTCTGTTTCTTCTGAGAAAAGGGCAGACCCTGGTGAGCAGCAAGGTATAAGCAATTGCACGAGAGAGAGGAGGGAAGAGAAGTTTGTGATTTGCTTCAGGAATAAGGGAAAAGCTTTATTTTTTGGAGGACAGCATTTTTCTTGCTTTTACTGTGAAAGGCTTCTCATGTGCAAAAGTCAGCTGTTCTGGCATTTATGGTGATGCTGTGAAATGCAGAGGGAAGATTGTCTTGAGTCATCAGTGTGAAGTGCAGTGGGGCTAGTGACTGCCTATCACAAATTTTGAGGCTGATCTTGGGCAAGGCACTGATGCTGAAAACCTATATTCACATTTATCTTTGGTTTCTGAGGCAAGTGGGCAAGTAGGACAAGGGTCTTCATTTCTTCATGCTTCTGTTCCTCATTTTGCCTTCTACTGTTACTTACAATGTTAGCTAGGTAGTGATGCAGGCTAGAGATTGCTTTGAACCTAGTGGAATTAACATATGTGCAAATTTTCATCAACAGGTCCCAAGCCATTTTTGTTATTTGCAAACGGCCAAGATATCCGTCAGATCAGTTTTGATGGAACAGATTATGCAAGTTTACTTGACTGGCAGATGGGAATAGTCTTAGCACTAGACTCTGACCCGGTGGAAAATAAGGTAAGGCATTAAAAATGAGAGGATTTTGAAGTGTTGCAAGGACAAATGGATTGGGCTTTCATGTGCCTTAACCTTTCTGCTGTCAGTAATCCAGATTACACGTTGTGCTGCTCGTTGTTCTGTTGCCTGTCCACGAGCACAACTGGTACAGGATGCCAAACACTAGTTGAAGAGTTTCATCCTTTACTTACCAAATGTGCTTTGTACATTGACATGGCTAATTCACAGAGAATTTGGATCTCTAAGTTCACTTCAGGCATGATTTCAATTTCAAGAACTTTGTGTGATTGATAGTTTTCTCCCTTAAAATTTCAGTACTGTTTTCTAGAAATATATTGTGGGTTTTTTTTCACTGGGTAGTGGTAAAAGCAACAGTATCTTTTTTTTCTGTACAGCTACATCCCACAATCCCTAGTAAATGTAGGAGTAATCTTAACAAGAATTACTTCCCGTGTCCTGAAATTATTGAACAAAACTGCGGAATGCTCTCTGGGTTTATTGCTCTTATGAAATGTATTCCTCACATTACAAGATATTGCTGTTGAAACGGGCATCTTCTCTGCATAAAGAGCTGTTTGTCTGTGTGGCCGCATCCCAGTGCCCTGCTCCTTGCCTGCAGAGTTGGGAAGAATAGGAGTTCAGCTGTGCTTTGCTAAACCTTCTGTGGCGAAGAGTTATTTTTTTCCCATGATGAGACTTATTTACACTGTAAAAGTGTTACAAAAAGATACTGGATGGTACAGTGAAAGCTGATGAGGAGCTCAGTTAAGTTGCTGGAAACATCTCAAGGCCTGGACGGACACAGCCAAACAAATGCAAATGTTACCAGATCTGCCTTACAGGAGGATTGCTGGAACATCGCCACTTGCTCCTGAAATAGGGCCCTGCTGGGGAACCAGCAGTTGTTCTGTGCTGTGCCAAGTGTAAATCAGCTGCGCCGGTGACGCTGGGCGTGCGCTCTTGTCCCACTTCTGCAGGGAGCTCTGCACGACGGAGGGGTCAGCGGTGTGGAGGCGAGGTGACGTGCAGTGGGCTAGGCAGGCTGCAGCAGGCTGGTCCTGGTGGCACAGGGCTGAGGGGCAAGGCAAATTAGCTCAGCGTCGCTCTGTGCTCCCATGGTAATTGAATTAGATGCTTTAATGCTAGAGGCCTCCCTCCTGCTTTGTTTGGCCTCATGGTTAGCATAAAAACAAAGTCATTTGTTTTGTTGCCGCCATTTGCAAAGAAAGCCTCAGCATTGCTTTGTATATAGTTCTGCCATACAGTGTTTAGCTCCCTCTGAATATCAAATACAAGGCTTTTTTTTTTCCTCATCCTTGGAAAACACAAACCTAGTTTCCCCACCAGCAGAGAACTTTTATTTTGACCCCAAACTGAGAAGCCTCTTCTGGAAATGTTAGAGCCTTACGGAATAGACACCTGGTAAAAAAATTAAGGTATGTGCAGGCTGAAAGAGGGAAAAAAATAGAAGCAAATTATGTAACTCCTTTTCCCTTCCCAGCTGCTTGACACACATACACTACTACTCTCTTCTTCCCTCTCCCCCCTTTTTAAAATGAGCAGCTAGTGAAATGATAACATGCTGCTTTTTGCCTGCTCCTCCTTTTGCTTCCTCAGCTGTGCTTCATGTGAGGTAGCTGCTCGCTGAAACAAAACCACAGGGTATTCAGAGGGCTGTATATAGGGCAACCAGGATTTACAGCTAAGCACAAGCTGCCTGTGGAAGTCATCCTGGTTGAAGGATAAGTGCCTTTTTATTTGATCAGGGATCACAGGTTACCTGTGCAGCTTTTTGTGAATAAGCAGTTCAGGGAACTTTCAAGATGATAAAGTTATTTCAGAAGTGGAACTATTAGACAAGGGAAATAGAGCAGAAAGTGAGATGGGAACTAATAATACCTCATCTGTTATTTCTTCCAGATTTACTTTGCCCACACTGCCTTGAAATGGATAGAACGAGCTAATCTGGATGGCTCAAATCGTGAAAAAGTTATTCATGAAGCTATAGATATACCCGAAGGCCTTGCTGTGGACTGGATTAACCGTAAATTGTATTGGACAGACAGAGGGTACATGCTCCACAGTGCATTTATGTTGAAGCATGCCATAAAATATTTGGAATAAATGACTGGTGATACAGAAATAGCTGAGATATCACTCTAAATTCAGTAACGCTTCACATTCTGATTGGGTAGCTGTAATCTCAAGTATATACAGTTGGAAGGTTCTTTAAAACTGAAATGCTCTAAGATCACTTTGAGTCTGCTATTGTATTTTTATCTTTGTCTTTCCAAGAAGCAAGGGTTTGGACACAGTTGCAAGGAATCTAAAGCATGTACTGCATGTATACATATCTGTATGCGCACATGCACGTGTGAATATATATATATATGTATACACTCATATTTATATACATACCCTGCATGTGTGTATATATAGGTATATCTTTATATATATAAAAATAATGAGTATTACTGCACCGAGTACAACTTGGACAGAAGTCAGCATTGCTGACAGCTAGAATCATGCCCCTTTAAGCAAATGGAGAGACTTTGCCAATTATCTCTGATAAAAGAGGAATGGCCACTGGCAAACAATATGACTTCACATTTCAGCTAATACCTAAACTTACACACAGAGAGACACAAAATCAACCTTTGGTGAAAATGCAGTGTCAGATCAGAACACCTAATGAAGACTCCTTGGAGAGCGGTCATGAAACATCAGTATGACCCATATTTTATTAGTCAATAAAAAAATGGTTTTTGAATGTACAGATCACCCTCCTTCTCCCTTTTAAATATGCTGCTAGCCCGCTTCCTTGCTATTAGGTACAATCTTGTCTACATGATTGTGCTCCTGTATAAATGTGCCAGTGTTTCTTGTGAAATTGGAAATGGTGGTGCTCGTGTCCATAAGACAAGAATCAAGGGTGAAGCTGTGAATTTGTATCTGCCACTTCCTTCTCACTCACTGCATTTGCCTGTTTGTATTCCACATTGGCACAAATATATTTCTCCTTCCATCTTTGTGTGGCCTTTCTTTGCAGGTTCAGGTAGGCATGGAAGGCTTGCTTTCAGGTAGAGGCTGATAATTGTTTGGCAAGGTGAAGTTTGTAGCAATAAGTACAGTTTTCTGGAAAAAAATTGGATTGGGAGACTGGCAACATAGATTCTATATTTGACTTGCCATAGATTTTAGGAGTGATCATAAGGACCTTAGCTTCATTCTTTCCTGTAAAATAAATATAATATGTAAATTGCTTGGTGATTTCTGGATGAAAAATGTTATATAAAAGTACTATTTAAAAAAAAATCTTTATACATTTGATAACACCATTCAGTTAGGAGCTTGTTTTCCTCCTGACTCCCTTTAAAGCTAACATTCATCTATTAGTGATCATACTTCCAAGTCATTATTTGCCCAAAAAAGGAGAACTTCATGTCTCCTGCAGAGCAGCAGGTATTTTATCATCATGTCCTGGACCAGATAATGAGGCTGTAACATTAATTACTTGTTGATGAAACAACTAGACATCCCACATCAGCAGGATTATTTCCTGTCGTTGTAGTTATTTATTACAGTTTTGTGCTAAACTAAAGCAATGCTAAAACTTAGTACGTTCTGCCTGAGAAGGTAATTAAAAAGATAGCAGGGAGGACCTAACAGTGCCATGTGTGTTGCAGGAAGGCATGCATCGAAAAGAGCAATCTGAATGGAATGCAAAGAAAAACGATCATCTGGGAGGATATCTCCCAGCCCCGAGGGATTGCCATTCACCCATTTGCTAAGTAAGGAGTGATAAACCCGGTTAATTGTGTAATACTTGGGGAGGCTTTTTAAAAGTGAGCATGCCAGCCTTACCTTTTTGGCAGTCAAAAAGTGCATTAGTGTCGTGTTAGGATAGTCATTGCCTTGCAGAGTTGTGCGAACTGCAATGTTTTATTGCTTGATTTCTTTTGTGAGTTGGGATGTGTGCATTTCTCATAAAAATTTAAAAAAAAATACCAGAAGCATTAAAGATATTGTATGCAGTTTAAGCTAAAGAAAATCGCAAGTGACTGAAGTCACCCTGACAGTTGTAAGCACCACATTACAAACTTTGATGGTTCCATATCTATTAGTGTGAAAAAGGTAGTCACTTTTAACCAATGGTGCTTACAAAGGATTTTTGTTGGCCATGTTTCAGTTTCTGAGGAAACTAAACCAAATCTACTGTTGTGGAGATGTGTTGATTTAAAGGCACCTTATATCTTCTTATCTAGCGCTGAGATGATCAAAGGAGTTTTGAATGTTTAAACTATTGATGAAATTCTGGCCATTTTAATCAATGGCAAAGCCCCATGGATTTCAGTCAATATGCCTCTGGTAGGATGGTTTTAAATCTGTTAATTTTTTTTTTCTTTTTTGATGCTCATATCCTGCTGTAACTAAGTACTGATGAATGAAGCTGAGTTGGGGAGGGTGTTTTGTTAGCTTCACTCTGTACATAAAAGACCTGAAAGAATCTTTCAGTAGAGGTTGAAAATGATGGAGATGTTTTGCAGGAAAACTTTTAAGAACAGGTAGGTTCAGGGAGATTGTTTATTAGAATTAGTGGTAGAGGCAAGGGCTACAAGAGGAAAGGGAGGAGGAAACATCACTAAAACCTTCCTTATTAGAAATTTAATGGTGAAAGGAGGAACAGACATTATAGCAATGCCCATAATTGTAAAGTCAGTATTAAAGAGAGATCTGAGACACAATTAAGACTATTGAGAATACCGATCCCTGCATTGGCTACAGCAAAACTGCTCATGTAAATAAAGCTAAGTGAATCTGTGAGTTATCTCAGTAAACCTGACAGACAGCTGATGCCTGGGAAGACTGGAGTCCAAACTTCAGAAGTAATTTGTGGGTTTGACTATTTCCATTTTAAATGTCCATCTTGCACTGTCTGTTCTTTGAAAAACAGTAAGCACTCAGTGAGTAACATTCAGAACTCTAGAGAGAGACATAAAAGCAGAAAAGAGGCTGGGCCTGATACTGGTTTATTTTTTAAAAACAAAATAACCTGAGGGCTCTTGCTTGCTTTCCATGGGTGGTGGGTATTTTTGGTTCCATTTGTGCATTGTTACACCCTTGTTTAGACAAGGGGCTGGCTAATGCATCGTCTTCTATTGTCTGGGTTTGCTAAACTGCTATCATCAGTCATGTGGAAAACACAAAAAGCAGATATGAAGAGTTGGCAGTTAGCATAGGCGGGAGGAGTTGTTTTTCAAAGGTTTTGTGCCAACGAACAGAATGGGGATTCTGCATAAGTCCCAGTGTAATCACCTGGAGTCTTACGGCAAGTGTGAAAAGATGAGCAGCCAATATATTTGCTTGAAGCATGCACTTTTTCCCATGTGTCTCAGGCATGTATTTCTCTGATCTGATCTTTCTGCTTTGAAAGAACTCCATGGAGAGGAGGACAAACATTTACTTACTCACTTCCTGTATACATTTTGTTTTCTAAAGGAGATTATTCTGGACTGACATGGGGGTCAATCCCCGGATCGACAGCTCTTCATTAGAAGGCATTGATCGCCAGGTTATAGCCAGCACTGGTCTGGTGTGGCCCAGTGGAATAGCTCTCGACTACTTAGCCAACAAGGTGTACTGGTGTGATGCTAAGCAGTCAGTGGTTGAGAGCGCAAACCTGGATGGTTCTGGTCGTCGAATTCTTGCACAGAATGATGTAGGTGAGGCTTTGGGGTTGATAATTACCTACTGCTGCTTGTCAATGTGTGTGTGTCTGCATACGTGCATATGAATTACTGGCCAGTGGCTGTGCTGTATATCCCCTGCAACTCTGTGTTGAGGTTAATGGCATCACTTAGTTCTTCATTCTGTTACCCAGTTGATTTTTATTTATTCATTTTAGCAAAAGAACACCTTTCTAACACTCTCTGCTTTTACTAATCAGCCACTTTGCATTGTACAGAGAACTTCTCTGCCTTCACAGAAAAATGAAAAGAAGGAAAAAGTAAAAAATGTGGTTTGCTTGTTCCATGCATGGCTGCTTAGTGTAATTCAGGTTTTGCTGTGTTTATTACACCAGTGAGTTATATTGACATAAGCTGGAAGAGAATTAATCTTGGCCATTAAGGTCCTTGAGCAAAGAACCTGCGTCTGCACAGTGTTGAACACTGGGATGATTCTAAACACACGATAGACACTGAATGGAAAAATGATTTATGCAATATGCTGGTAGTAATTATGGCTGAGACTTCTATTGTTTGTCACATAACTGTGTTGTTCTAGAGCAAGAGAACAGAAGTATTAGCAAGGAGGAACTGATGTTGTACCACATCTAAAGTAAACCATGTGTGTAAGAATCCAGTACATAGCAAATTAGTTTCTGGAGAGGACAATTCCCTTTGTACATGATACTTCTCTGAGGACCATTTTGTAGGTGTGCATAGAAAATATGGGCAGAATGAGGACTTTTGGCTCAATACCACAACTGCCATGGGTAAAGACTTTACGGTTACTCTGTCCTAGTCTGTGCTCTGGGAAGGCTTGTGTTCATCTCCTGAGCCAGATGCCCTCCCACTTGTTTGAAGGTGAGCGGAGTGAGGTCTTGGAGGGAGCAGCGTTCTCCAGATCATAAGACATCAAAAGCCCTGAGCAGAGTGACTTCCCAGCGTTACTCTCTTTTCCCCTGCTGTGCACTTCACCTTGCAACTGATCTGCAAAGGAGGACCTTGAAGCCTGAAGTTTCTCCACAAGGAATAAGATAGTGTCTTATGGAGAGAAAACAGAGAATGAGAGCTAGGAGCGCTGGAGAAACACAGGGTATGGGAAAGTGATATGGCTGTCAGGAGGTGGGAGAAAAGGACATCAACGTCTGTATGGAAATAAATGAAAGAGATGAAGTGCAGACCTGTAGGGGTATGAATTTAGAGAGGCAGAGAGAATTGATATCCTGATGTTTTCCTAATGCTGTTAGTGAGACTAGAATTCAGCTTCAATTCTTGGACGGCTGTACACTGGAGGACAGGAAGGTGGCATCTCTGCTTCATAGGCGTCCTGCTGTATCATGAATTTTTATTACAGCAGCTCCCTCTAGTGCCCCTGTACTGAGAATTCATTCAGTATAGCTGCATGCAAAATAGGTAAAGTTATTTCTGTTTTTCTGCTAACACTGTTTTCAGCCGTAAGTAAAACAGCCTGTAAGCACCTGCCCAAGGCAGTGAACAACACATTTTGTTTATGCAATGGGTCGGGTTTGCACAGTTGTGGAAAGGGTTCATGTGATTATTCATTTTTCTGTTGCTGCTATCTCTGTTGATGACACTACACTTCTATTTTTAATCCTTAATGTATTTATAAGTTAAGAGGTTAAGGAATTGCTGGTCAAAGCGGAGTGTTGTTTGTTCATAGTGCAAGCTACAGATCCTAAAATTGTGAGTCAATGTTTGGATGGGGGCAGTATCTAGACCTTGGGCTGGTTGCTCAAATTTCATGGAAAGAAAAACTAAGAACCACGCCCAGCAATTAAGTATGGTTCAGTGGAGGTAGTGAAGTGCTAACAACAACAATATGCTCTTCAACTTAACACTTAAGAACACTTAAACAGTATCTTAGAATTTTTCTTATGTAGGAGTGGGTTTTTTCAGTTTATTTGTCATGTGTATTTAAGATATACCAACACATACTCCTACAAGGTTCTAATTTATCTGTTGTTTTGCTTGCTTGTTTGCTTGGCTTTGATTTTTTTAAAATTATTTTTTATTTTTTAAACTAATATCTTTTGGGATCCCAATTTCATTACTGAAATTAAACATCACCTAGTTGAGGTCTACATCAAAAGCCAAAAACACAGATCATAAAATCACGTGCCTACAAAACATACCTTTCAGAGGGGCTCAGACTGCAGTGGTACAAAGTGAAGGGCATATTCAGACTGTGAGTAAGGACCAGAACAAAGCAAACCTGCTTGAGCCAGGAAGCACTCACTCTGAAACCAGGTGGACATCCATGGAAGAACAGTATGTGTTCTCACCTTCCATTGCAAAAAGCTTGCCCAAAGGCTATCTTGAAAGCAGGAGATTTCTAAATGTATAGAAAGAATGCATAGTCCCATATGGGCTAATGACAATTTTCTATCATGACAGAGATATTAAAAAGAGTCAGAATCATTTTGCAAAGATCTTTATATGTCTAAGTAGGTCTGCCGTTTTATATAAAAGTGTCCTTTGGATTCTGAATTGCTGAGCTTCTCTCTGGAAGTCAAACTAGGGATCTGAGTTTTCCTAGTGTAGATAATGTTGTGCTACCAAGGAAAAATTGCTCTGCTCTGAACTTGGGGTGGGATTTCTCTCACCTACTGTTAGTCATGTATTAGGTGCCTGGTCTAAGCTGGTGTCTAGATTCCTGTTGTAATCAGTGAAAAGAGAGGAAGCTACCTGGATGATCTATTGCATCCTGTGGTTTGTGTCAGCTGTTACTGTTAGTTAGCTGGCTAACAGACAAAGACTAACTAGTCACAGCCTACTGCTGCTAGTTGGCTGAAGTGAGGAAAATTAATTCCCCTCTTGAATTTTGCACTGTGATGAATAGGCTAGTGAATGTCTGTGCATGTTTATATGTATGTGTGGACCACTGTATTGCACTTGCGTGTACTTTTGGCACTTGCAGAGACTACACACTGGCTTTGAGGTCCTACCATGAACCAGTGGCTATAGTGTTTGTAGCTCCCAGGCTGCCCCGTGCCGGTACACTTGTTGTCCTATGCAGGACGACACATGCTATGAAGTCCTCTCTTCCCTGTTATGTGAAGACTTCAAAAGGAGCTGTGTACCTCAGCAGCTCTGTGCTGGGCCACTTACTGGCAGAGGAGGGAGGCACTCCGCTTCCGAAAGGCTAGTCCCAGTGCTGCTTCACAAAATGATGATGTCTAAAGTAGAAGCATCTTGTGAACTTGATCTGGTTGGGGGTCACCAGCAGTATAGAGACTGTACTGAGCCAGGCAAGTGTCATAGCCTCCTCTGCTAAGCCCATAAGTAACACATGCCCATGGTCCATCATTCATGGACACTCATCCCTCCCCATGAGATGTCAAAGCGGAGAAGTGGCTATGGCTATGCCACTGTGTTAGAAGTAGACCTGTATGCAGATACTGCTTTTGTTTACATGGTTTCTTGTGTATGTTCTACAGATGTGGAAATGAGAAATCTAATTTCTTTGTAGGCCACCCTTTTGATGTAGTGGTGTTTGAGGATCACATTTGGTTTTCTGACTGGGCTAGGCCATCACTAATGAGGGTGGACAAGAAGACCGGCCAAAACAGGGTACGTCTTCGAGGCAGCATGCTGAGACCCTCATCAATGGTTGTAGTTCATCCTTTGGCGAAACCAGGTATACTGCAAAAATTAAGCAGTCATTCCCTTCCAGCGTCCTCTTGTTCACTGATATCAGTAGAATAGATGTCCTTGGGGAGAAGATAATCTCAGAAATAGGCTCTTTAAAAGGCCTTGCATAGTCAGACTGGCATTTATGGAAAGATTGGCCATGTGTCCCAGGAATGCTAATTTTGTATATTTATGATCATGCCCAAGAATAGATGCTGATCAATTGCCACAAGGCTACCATAGTCTCCTAATTCCTATTTATCCTAATTTATTAGCACCCCTCACACACACAAATAATAACAAATGACATGGAGAAAGATTTTGTAAGATTTATTAGTTTTGGATCAAATAATTTGATTTTCTGTTGGGAACAAACTCCCTGTAAGCAGAAAAAAGTAATTCAATAGACCAGGATTGAGAGAAGGTGATCACAGGTTCCCTATGCCCTTGCAATGTTCTTTCAGAGAATGTTAGGACTCTAAATATTAAAGGAGAAATAATAAAGGAAATAAAAAAAAAAAGCGATACATTTATTAGATAGAGAGTATGCGAATCTGCTTTCCTGCCAGAGGCTAGGTGATAATATCTATGCTTTAATATATGCATCTGTTTTTAATTAAAAAAAAAAAAAAAGGATGTTCTAGTTTTTGTCAGCCTTTATTCTTTTTCCAACTGCTTCAACTCTGCACAGCTAAAAGGAGATGTTGACTGAAGAAGCAGCTTGTTAAGTTGCCTGTTTTTCTGCATTAGGGGCAAATCCTTGCCTTTATGAGAATGGAGGCTGCGATCAGATCTGTGAAAACAATTTTGGAGTTGCCCATTGCATGTGCCATCCAGGATTTCGGAAAACTCAAGATGGAAAAACCTGTCATGCTCTGGATGCTTCCAACAGAACAGCAGGTACAATCCTCCAGTTCCAAAAAAGACCCTCCCCAAACCTTGAGGATCCTGACAGATTAGCATTAGAAAATATTAACCTTGCTCTACATAGTAATTGCTGGTTTCTCTGAAGAATGAAAACACTGGGGTGTTGTCCAGGGACAATAACGTGTTGTCTGACCATTGTAATTTTTCCCTTGGCATAGTAGCAGTAAGAGAGATGTGTGCAGTGTTGACAAGTATTGTGAGCAATGAGTTGCATTCCTTGTCTTTTGTATTTGAGAAAACCCACCAGTTGAGTGGTTTTAGGAATAATTTGAGGCCAGAAACAGGCTAGTCTGGAAGGATACTGATGTTTATTTTAAAAGGAAACCACCATGATTATTGGAAAGTAGACAAGTGATAGGAAATCAGAAAGTTAGTTCAGTAACTTTAAATAGTTTGTGTCACTTTTTTCTTGTCTTTTTCAGGAAGTGTCTCTGTGCACAAGGAGGTAGTGCCGATGCCAACACCAGAGACCTTGCTCCGGAGCACACAAAGCAGTGGGATATTCAAGGATATGGACAGTGGGGAAAAGCAGAAAATCAGCATTTTGTTGATGGCTGAAATCATGGTATCAGGTAGAGTCTGATGATTGTCTTCCTTCTATTTACTGTGAGGCTCTGAACAGGTTTATAGAACAGAAAGAAATCATAGGCCTTAAAGGAAGAAAGGCTCAATGTCAAGCCTGGTGGCATTCATGCTCTTAACCCTCTTACAAGAAGTTGGGCCTATGCAATTATGCCAGGTAGGACTGCCTTTTTGTTTGTTTGTCTCTGTGTTCCTTTGCTATGTCAACAAAACTTGATAATATTATCCAGGTCTAGAGAACAAACATTTCTAATTTGGAACACCTGTGAAAGTCTCTCCCTTAGATTTTATAAGTATATTAAGTTCCTCTGAACAAAATTGCAGTAAACCCATTGAATTCTACATATGTTCAATGACACTAGATCATTAAATTTTGCAATAAGTTTTGCATACAATATTCAGAAATCCTGACACTAAATGACACTTCAACTCCATCTAGACAAAGACGACAGCCCTAATGATTGTATTGGCTTGTCATCGTTAACCCTGGAGAGCTATGTTTCAAACTTTGACTGTATGTTCTGGTTTTCTTGTTAGTTTTTTGGTTGGTTGGTTGGTGGGGTTTTTTATATACAGTACCTCCTTTGACCTGTCCAAATGCATCTAGTGGGGTTTTTTTTGTTTTTGTTTATGCTATAGATCAAGATGACTGCACGGCACTAGAATGTGATGTCAATGCACAGTGTGTTTTGATGGAAGATGGTGCTATATGCCAGTGTTTGAAAGGATTTACCAGGAAGGGGAAATCATGCTATGGTATAAAAGACATTAATACAACCTTCTGGAAAACTGTAGATTGGGGGAGAGGAAGAAAATCTGTCTTTTCTCACATTGGCAGCTCTGCTGCATGAGCCATCACAGAAAGGTCAATAGTATTGCTTGTTTTGAAAGGGATGATGAGCAGAGAGCATGTGAGATGAAATGGCTAATTATCACGTCTTATTTTCCCCTGAGTCATGAGTGTTAATCCTATTAATATTAACAAGCAATAATGGGGATAATAGGAATAAAAGCATAATGTATTTATTTGTAAAAATTGCCTAATTATAAAAGCTCAGTCCATAGACATGATAGTTAATGTATAGTTTAGAGGTATGTATTAAGGAATCTCTTAAAAATTAGTATTCCTGATGTAATGTTTATATAAAAGTGCTGCTCTTGTTTCTTTCTAGCACTAGAAAGAGACTCGTAACAATCAGACAACACATTGCTCAGAGTGGTCTTTAAATTTTTGGACTCACATACAACATAAATGGAAACACTTTGTTCTCTCATAAAAGCCAAGACAGGAAGGCATTAGAAACAGAACAATTTACCATTTGGTGGCTAAGCATGAAGAATCACAGGAGTCTATGTTGCTATGGAAAGGAAAAAAGAAACTGGAAGGTGAAATGGGTGTAATTTTTTTTTTCCATTGTGGTACCCTTTTTTTTTTAAGCTTAGGTGTTCTTTCTCAAAACAAAGTTTCTCTCTGAGTAGGGTTTAAGAATATAAGGCTAGTTTTGAATAGGATCATTCCATCCAAATGGGATTTTTTTTTAAGCAAGTGGTATTTGTGGAACCTCTAAGTCTCCACTTGAAAGTAGCTGGTTGACTGTCTTAGGCTCTTTAGAACATCCCCATCAAATTTCATACCAAGAAAAGACCACAAAGCCCTTCTCTTCTCATTTGCTTCAGATGCACAAATGAGAAGTGACAACATAGTCTGAGGGAGATTCATGATGTAGACATTTCTTTTTATTGATTTACTTGATGGTTTCAAGACCCATGTGTCCCATCTCCTTGTTTTGTCTCACAGATGTTGATGAGTGTGCTGTAAATATGGACCGCTGTAATCGAAATGTGTCGGGCTGTATCAATACAGAAGGGGGCTACGTCTGTAAATGCCTGGAGGGCTACACTGGAGATGGAGTCCATTGCCAAGGTACAGGCATGTGTGAGGGCTGTGCTGTGCCTGGAAGGCTGGTGCAGGACGAATGAGCAAGAGACGTCTTATGATTTGGGCTAGCCTTGCATCAAGCTGTGAAGCTGTCAAATGAGCCGTTCTGGTTCTTTTTGAAAAATCTCGTAGGGGCATGGATCCTAACAGTGGCTCCCCCAGACAGTTGACATTCATCATTTCTTCCTTTTTGATTCTCTCCTTCCTGTTTGAAGTGTGGCAACCTCAGCAACTGATCAATATGCAAAGCCTGTAGTTCTCAGTGGATACCTCCTCTCAGTGTTTGCAGTCTTTTTAGTAGTTACAGCAGGAGAGAGAGGAAGAGTAAAGGGGAGGAGGGAAGTGGAGGTGAAGCAGTAGAGCTTTATTGGAAATCGTTGCCATGAATATAAACGAAAGCAGGATTGAGTGTGTCATAATACTCATCAAATAATTCCAGGGCTGTTTAATAGGCATGAAGTTCAAGGTGTTGACACTGACAACTTGAGTACATTTAGAGTCTTGTTAATAATCAGACCCACTGATTTTCCCATCCAGCTCTAATGCTAGGTCTTCAGTTCATTCCCTACATTTCTTAATTTTTTAATCCATTTTGGCAGTAAATATGAAGGAACAAGAAGCTTTTTCCCCCCAGTATTTGACTAGCACACAGTTTTTTCAGAGCTTTATGAGAGTCTTGGCTTCTCTTTTGTCCTTTTCTTTTTCCTTTCTCCTTTGTAGCCTAATTCAAAGCCCATTAAATTTGACCCAGTTCTTACATAGTCTTTAGTGGACTTTGGTTCTTTGACACAGATAAGGATGACTGAAAAATTAAGAACAATGTCATTATTATGGGCAGGGTGTGGAAAGTATCAGAGGCAGCAGATTCGAGAAGGCATTCTGCCTACAGTGGTCAGAGAGCTAGAGCTCATGTCTTTGAGGATGTTTGGAAGTGCAGGCAGAAGTGACAAGCTCCTCTTGCTGTCCCAGCACCACCTACAAGGCATGTCCCCAGGCAGCCCTGGGCTCTCGCTGTCTGTGGTATAGTTGCTCAGCTAGAATGATCGTGGTACCTACCACTATTATTGAAAAACAGTCCATTATCTTCCTGAAGTCTTTAAGTCCAGAAGATGGTAAGATATGTCTTCACAGCATTTTATAAATGATGCAATGTTGTTAAGATGTAAACAGAATTGAAGCTAATTTTGTGTTTGATGGCTTGAAATGTACTATAAAAACCAGAAAGTGGTAAGTGATTTTGTACTTCTGTTTTAGATGCCTGCATGCATGCACAGTGTCCAGAAATGTGTCAGTACATCCAGAGATGGTACAAGATGAATTCATGCTGTATTGTTGAAATCACATTTCTTGGAATATGCTGCAAAAGTTTTGTTCCTGTATTTTTGCCTTTAAAAGTGATCTAAATTTTCTCTACTGTTTTGGGCCAGATCCTGTTAATTTTACTGTAGAAAAAGTCCCAGTGGTTTAAGGAATAATTTCACACAAATTGGGATGGTAGATCTGTGATTTTGTTTTCCCAAAGTAGATCTGGTACAGGTATTCTGGTGACAGTTCATAAAATGAATCGGAGGCTCCCAAACTCTGGTACGTGAACCCTTTCAAAGTTGCCACCTTTGAGGGTGGTGCTTAGGCACTTAGCACCATGCAGGTGCCAGCCCAGGGGGTGAGTGCCAGACTGGCTAGAGCTGCCGCCATGGGCTCTGCTAGGGAAGGTGTGGAGGCAGGGTGAGGGTGTGCAGCAGGATGTGGATGAGAGGTATATATGCACCTAACACAGGCTCTGAGCCTGGGAACTCTTGTTGTAATCAGGGAGCCTCTTCACAGTAATTTAGAGGCACGCCTCATTTAAGCGTTTACACAAACTGGATAAACCTGTAGGTTTCTAGACCCTTTCCTTCTGTCTAAACTTTTTGTCTAGGCTGGACCAGGAGGATGGTACAGGGGTGGGCAACTCCCCATTCCCAAACCCTTCTGCTGTCTTAATGCAAGAATGCCAACTGACAGTACTCCAGTACTCGTCCAGGGTGCAAGCTATGACTAGCAATGCCAGGAGAATATATCTAGTAAAAAAAAGTCTTCCTTTCAACTCTGCTGTACTCATTATGTTTCATGGGGAAGCCTTTCCTTCCTTCTCCGTGTGGAGAGCTTGTGCTGCAGCATAGCATGCTCTGAGAGGCTGGGAAGTTGTGATTACTTGGCATAGAAAGTATGCTGGTTGCTCTTCCATTACGTTTTCCATGAAGGCGTATTTGCAGAGGGAAGGTCTTTGGTGTTTTTCCCCACTGCCAGGAGACTGCAATGCTGCAGCTGCTGCCCTTTTAACCGATGCTCTGAGGCATTTCGTTCTTCTAACTGCAGACTGTTTGGGTGACAGATATTGATGAGTGCAAGACAGGGTCCCATACCTGTGGAGAGAACATAACCTGCACAAATACAGAAGGAAACTTCACTTGCTCGTGTGCTGATGGTGCTTCTGGAACTGGCATCAGTTGCAGTGAGTACATGGAGTGAGCAATTAAAATGAAGTGGCCCTTAACTAAGAACTGTGCTCTTGGATAAATTTTATACCTGGAAGGAAAGGAAACCCTGTATAGTGACATACTGGGCAGCTTGTGGATCCATTTAGCATTGCTTTATGGAGGCTGTTTTGAGGTGGGCTAAGGAGATCAGATCCAGGTTTAGTTTAGAAATTTCTACATTAAGGTTCAATGCTAATTTTTACTGTCTAAATGTAATGACACATCTATCTAATGGCCTTTACAATCAATAGCAGAAGTAAATGCTCCTTAGAGGTAACATTTTTGGAGGTCATTTCATTCTGTGTCATTTTTCAGACTCTCTGTGCCTTCTTTCCCTCTGCAGAAGGCTAGCATAAGAACTGCGCATACTTTAAGTCCCATTTAATTCTTCAGAATAAGCTAGTCTTTCAGAGCCAGTGGTTAATTTTTCAAAAGGGCTCTGAAACTCTTTAGAAAATCTGGTTACCAATTTAATGGAGGGAGCTGCTGAAGGTTCAGCACTAGTGACTATCTGACCCTCATTTCAGTGCCTCAATGGGACAGCAACATTCTCTGAAAATGTGGAGCTGAGTGACTCATCATACTTCATCGGGGGGAATTTTGCCCCAGATCAAGTGACTGTCTGATGATGGAGGGACACTGTGTGATTTTCACAGATCTGTTTCTGCAGAAAACCAGAAGGAAATTATGGCTTTTTAAAGTAAAACACTACCAGGATCCCCCCCTCCCTTTTCAGTTACTTAAGCTTTCAGTAGTTTCAGGAGTCATGCAGGAAATGATGATTTTAAATGATGCATGACTTGGAAGTAATGCCTTCTAGGTCCCTCAGCTGTAATTCTGATCCCATGTCTTCATGTGTGTTAACACACTGTTTTAGTTCTTTGCCTAATAAGCTCTTTTAGCAAGCTGAAATTTTCTTTGCAGAATGTTGTGACACCTGGGGCTCACTAAAATCACCCGTCCCTTTCCATTCAGGCTCTTTGCCATGGCAGTTCTCCTGCAAATGAAATTTTAAAAAACAAATGTCATTGAAGGTCATGTTGCAATAAAACTGGTGTGAGTCATAAAACTGATCCCATAAATGTATGAGAGCGATTAGGCGCATTTGTGCTAAGCCATAGTGCTAGAAATTCTTTGCCATGTAGATGTTTGGTTCTGACCTATAGATTTGCTGTAGCATCAAAGTAGGCAAGAAAGCGCTCCTTTTCTGTAAGGGCATGTCTGTGCTGTAGGTCATGCTGTGCAGAGATATTAGAGCTCCCTTTAAAACTAGCTAGTTTGGATATCTACGTAGGTGACTGTGTGTGCAATTCAGAGCAAGCTACAGAACCCTTTGAAGAATTGGGTCAATAGAGTTCCCTGCTTCCCCAGTGATGCTGTTATCTGTACCTGAGCTAGCTCGAAACAATAAAAAGTGATCTGCAGTCACACACAGATGCAATCAACTGGATGGCAGCAGAGTAGAAATAATCTGCGAAAGAATGACAAGTTGCATGTGAAAACTTCTCAGTCTGAGATCCAAGTGCGTGAAATACAGTCACCCTTCACGTCTATATCTGACTCTGGTACTCTGTGCATGGTAGAGATTTACCATACCCTAAAGCTGCATAAGTTGCAAAAATCCTTTAAACGTAAGTAACTAGACAGCCAGTGCAGTTTTTCTTCAGAGCTGTACTCACACATCTAAATAGAATGCAGCCAGCCTCTGTGGGTCTTTCATTGCAAATCTAGAATCAAGCATATTTAGTATTTTGATCTGAAGTTCTGTGTGCCTAAATTTGTTAAGCAACATAAGCAAACAGGTAAAACACAAGTAATTAGTCAAAATTAGAGATTTTTACCTACTTCCCTATCTTGAAGTTCTGGAACACTTTCGGAAGATCACGTTGCCAATGTGGCCGAAAGTTTGAGATGTCCTTGTGAAATCCTATGTTTCAGAATCTACTGTGTCCCCCACCATGGCCAGCAATGAATACTCTACACACCCTGCACAAGGCGGCACTGTAGGATGCCCTCCTTCGTACGAGTCGTACTGCCTCCATGGTGGAGTGTGCAATTATGTTTCTGATCTGCAAGACTATGCCTGCAAGTAAGTACAGAAATTTGTATTGTCTGTGCTGATGAATGGTATCCTTAGGGCCCAGTTGAGTGCAGACAGTGAAGTGTTTCTCCATAAATTATCTGTTCATCACTCATGCTAGCAATTATTGTTTGACTCTGCTCTTTTCTGTAAGTGATCACTGTAAGTTTCTGTTAAGTGGTCCCTCCATTCACACCCATTGCAATTAATAGTAGGATTGGATTTGTTCCCTAAGCACACGGTTCTTTGCTTTGGAAATGTGAGATAAGTTGTTAAAGGACTTGGTGCTCACGGCTTTATGAAAGAGGTGCTTGCCGTCTCTCCTGTACGTATCGTGCTGACTTGTACCTCCCTGTTGGCCTTGCTGTTCATGTGTACCACTCACTGGGATGGAAAAGGACACCTCTGTCTTGTCTTCTCTGATTGGGACCAGGGAGGAGAAGTCTGGTGTCAGCATCTTGCCTTGCAGTTTGAAGAGTCTTGGTCACTGGCAGAAAGGGTACAACATGATGGTCCTCTTAAAAACTGGGAGAGTAGCAATGGAACCTCAAAAACGAGACCTCCTTCCTCCTGTCGATACTTTTGTGAAGCCTAATTCCAGTTTCTCCAAATGCAGTTACTGATAAAAGCAAAAAGAATCTCATGTTTCCAGAAGTCAGCCTTGGCCTGGTCAATGTGACAGCCTAGTCCCATGGGGTGATAATTTCTTCAAAATCATTAGTGCTGGAGTTTAATTGTGTAACTTGATTATATTTGAATCTGTGTTATATCTTTCTTCAAAATCAAGCATACAAGTGTTTACAGTGCGACAAACCAATACCTGCCTCGTCCCCTGGGGTCTCACCTGGTAAGTGAGGACCCGTTCCGTAGTAGGCAAATCTCCCTCTGTGTCTCAGTAACTTGGGTGGCCCTGGTATAACCCTGGAGTGAGAAGAGCAAGCTTTGTGCTGAAGGATTTCTTTGACCCACCATTCCCCCAGATCTTCCTTGTACTGCACTGCAGGAACCTCTGTGCCAGGCCGTTCCTGCAAGCACTGTCAAATCCTAGGCTTTCTTATTTTTAAATATGAGTGGTCTCACCTGCCTACAGACCTCTGTACCTGCAGGAATATGAAAAGAATGTATCTCATGTACATACATGGGAATTAAGTGGATGCTTTGTGCTATGGATTTCCTAGGCTCAGAAAAGCCCTTGGGCAAAGCCATTACAGGAGATGGACTCATGGTCATCTCTGATATTTGTTATAAGTTTTTAGCGTAAATTTTAGAGGCATTGAAAACTATCTTTTTTCACCTCATTGAGTTTCTCCTATTGAAACTGAAAAGTCTACAACTGCAGAACTTTCAAATTGGATCACAGCTTTTTTTCTTTTATTTGTTAGATGTTAGTGCTTAGTAAGAATCCAAATGTATGTATTCTTCAATGCTGGAAGTGGAAGCCGTTCAAAAAATTAAGAAGCAACCGTGCTTAGCCTTGTTCGTGGGAGCCAGGGTTTGTGTGTGGAAATTGCTGAATTCTCACTAGATGGCAGCATTCATTCATGTAGGCTGTAATATATTAAATACCAAAACGAAATAATGGAAAAATGTTATCTAGCAAAAATCACGTACCAAATGTGATTTGTATTTGAATTAATAAAAGCTCTTATGCTAGAAAGTAGATCTTCTAGCTTGCTTGGAATTTATTGTGAACTTACATTAAAAAATTAGCATTTTTCTGCCTTCCAACATATATGCATTCTAATTTGTGACAGAGGGAGAGTGCTTGTGCCTGATTTAATAATGAATGCTGATAGAACGTTTTCAGGACATTAGGTAAAAGCTGCTGCAGGTCAAATCCTGCTTGCTTTGCTCATTTGACTAGCTCTTTTGACTTCAGTAAAAATAGACCAATAAGAATTGTGAGAAGGATTTGAGCCTATGTTGCTGAGAGTTTGTTATGAATTGAGTAGACTTTTCATTTTTTATGTTTATTATTTCCTTTTTTACGTCTCTCACTTTGGACAGTAAAACTAGGCTGAGATCCTTTCTGATGTATTTCTCACTTTCTAGTATTTTGATTTGAGGGTTTCGTGCACTGATAAGATATTTCTATGTTTTATGTTGGGTTTCTATGGGTTGGGTTTATATTTCTATGGGTTGGGTTTATATTTCTATTTTTATGTTGAGTTTATATTTCTATGTTGGGTTTTACAGTGGTAAAAACAAACAAATAAACAAAAACTGCCTACAGAAGCAGCTTGTATTAAAACTCAATTATGAAGATATTTCTAACCCATACAGGGTTTTTTTAAACACTTTCATTTGTCTTTTATTTTATGTAAGGATTCAGATTAAAATTTGATTCCCTTAACCAAATCACTCTGAAAATATGAGTACATCCTATATTGCCTATTTCAAAGAAAGGGAAGCTTGCTGCTGGAAACAGTTAAATGGAAAATCTTAGGGAAACACTAATCACACAGCAGGAATTAAAAGAAAATGATTTTTTCTATTCTTTACCCATTAGAATCTGGAAATTATAATCTTGCTATATAATTCTATAGCTTTACAGTAAAAAAAGACTTTAAATATTGAATTCTACAGGTTTTGACAGCTATTCCTTTAAAGTCATTTTATCTTCACCACTACTAAATTCAACCAGATATTTCCGTAGTGGTTGCCAATGGTAAATCAATACACAAGGTGACTGAAGTGATGATCTGGGGTTTTTCCTCCGCTGCGAGTTACAAAGTGTGTTCACTTCCTTTTGGCAGCTGTGTGACGGGCTACGTTGGGGAGCGGTGCCAGTTCAGCGATCTGGAGTGGTGGGAGCAGCAGCACGCTGAGCGGGTGAAGATGCGGAACATCACCATTGCAGTGTGCGTAGCAGTGCTGGTCCTCCTGCTCCTGCTGGGCTCCCTGGCCGCCTACTGCCACAGGTAGTGCTTCCAAACAGGTGCTGTGAACGTGGGACTGAGGTGCTGCTGGCTTTCACAGAGGGCTCATGGTGAAGTACGTGAGCTGTTCCTCAGCTGGTGGAAATCGCCGTATCATCCTTGCTACTCTTTTGCCTTTCAGTAATTGGGTCTATGAATAATTCCGAAAGTTCTGGCATGTCCCTCGCCTGCAGTACTCGCATTGGTGTTAGTGAGTGACTTGTGTCTGGGGGGAAGAAGAATAGACCTTATTAGGTTTGAAGAGGAGCCATAATTTGTATTGATGAGAGAGTTCTGGAGCATGCTATTTACTTCTTCCTTGGTTTCCATTAAGAGCTCTAGATGTCTGAAACTGTCATGGTAGGGTTTGGCTCTACTCTGCTGGCTATCCCATTAGTTTGGTTTTGCTTCTCTTTCAGTGTAGAGTAGCACCTGAAAGTTTCCTTGTCATTGAGAAAAGCAGCATACTAACTTTCCAATAGCAAACTTCCACAGTGATGCCTCCAGCAATGAATGTGAAAGCAGTTTCCCTGGCAATAGAAAGAGTAAAAATCAGGGACGTGAGCCTAAGGCACATCTGTTGTAAAAGTACTCGCTGGCATTTTCCATGGCTGTAATGAATTGTGGCAAAAAGAATCTCTACAGTCACTATTTAAGAACCCAGTCTGATGTGAAATTAAATGTCATCGATGTCCCTTGGACTGGAAAGTATTCAGCATTTAATAAGTTAGTCTTTTGGCCATGACCTTGGCAGATAACTCTTCTCAGAGGCTCTTGTTTAAATGCATATTTATATTTTAAAGTAAACAACAAAAAACCAAACAGCAGCCAAATCAAGAGTTTCCTGCTGCATGCCAACCTGCCCTCTGTGTGCAGGGGTTTTGTTTGTGGTTTACGTTAATTTTAAAATTAGACCCTCCCAGGCATAAAAAGTTAAGCTACAAAAGAAGTTAACCATGGAAGCTAATATTTTTCATTCTTATTTAATGGTTCCTAGCATATTTAGTCCATAAAAGTAGAGAAGCTCCCACGTTTCTTATTTTCTATTAACTAATGGTAGAGGTCCAGAATTAAAGCTAAGCGCAGCCTAGTTTGTTCTCATGACCTGGGATTCAGAAGGTAATCAGGGGAATGATACATACAGAATAGACAAATTGTGAGATTCTTGTATTTTCCATATATGTCATATAAACTGTCATGAAAAATAGCCAGAATATGGCTGGTTTTAAGGTGTGAAGATATTAATTCTCTTCCCTTCCTCTCTCTTTTGTCATTTCTCCCTGATTTACCTTTTTTTCTTGCCAAATGCTTTTGATCAATGTAATTATTTACCCTGACAACAAGTTTTCAATTACATACTTGACTGAATTTGTACTTCAGCTATTACTAGCCTAACTAGATCAAAATGAAATCACTGACATAAAATCCCTATTTAACTAGAGTCTGGAAACCAGTATTTGGGTTGAAATTGCTATACTGCTTTTTCACATGATCTACTGTATTTTGAAATGTACCGATTAAGTCTGTAATAGTTCCTTCCCCTGTAAAATGGAGATGCCTATCTCCTTTTAATTGGAGGAAATGAAGTGGGAGATCTACACCTGCCACTTCGAAAAATGTGTGAACTGGAGGCCAAGAATACCAAAGTATTGTGTTGGTTTGTTCAATGACTGTAGTCTGCTGAAGAGCATTGTGTTATTCTTAATGTTAGGTTTATGTAGTCTGACTGTATAGTATGCCAAGTTTCCTATCTTCCTAGGGAAGCAAGGAAACAGCTCTTTTCCAACAACAAAAAAAAATCTGAATCACAGATTTAACACCCACAATCCCTCCACCTCAATTGGTCAAGGCCGTGCAAAAGTTGACAGTAGGACTGGGATTAGGACTGAGAAATTCCTGGCCTCTTGCCCATGCTAAGTCAACTAGATTTCACTGCCTTGCCTGCTTGTGCTCAGTTGCACACGAAGACTCCCATGCCCGCCAAGTCCATCTGGCATCTGTTACTCTGCGTGCTGTAAAGTAAGATGTAGAATTAGTGATCCTCTTGAGCACGGCATCCCACTGAGGACCATGCCTGTGTGCTGTGTGCAATGGATTTTATAACTCTTGAGTAATGGGCTCGAGTTTTGTCAGTGCTATGAGCTGCAATGCAGAACAGGCACATCCAGGTGACTAAGCATGAACAGCAGCCTCGCCACAGTGTCAGGAAAAGTCAAAATGGACTAATTTACCTTATTTCTCAGCATTCTGCTCTGTGATATACCCTCAGATCTGACACTTATTTGATTTCGTATTAGCAGTCCCAGCCTTCTCCTCTACTGGAGACAATTACTTTTTTTTTTTTCATATTTGAATACACAGGAACATGTTATAGAGAATCTGGGGAGAAAATCCATGGTGGATGCAGGTCTTTCTCATTTCTAGCAAAAAGTAGATTTTATTTACATTGTATTTTCATAAAGGGAGCATATGATAATTATGGGAGATGCACTTTCCCAGTTAGTATATGAATGTGATACAGAAACAAAAGGAAAATTCCTGTTTTCTTTTGTACATGTCTATTAAATTTCATTTAAAATAGATCAAGTAAAAGGATGTTATAACTTGAGACTTCTGGAATTTGAAGAATGTAACATAAATTGTGTTAGCTGACGTCTAGGAGGAGAAAAAACATGTATGTAAAAGTGAGTAAAGAGGTACTGATTTGGATCTCAAGCAGTGTAAATGAGCTCTTTTTCTTATGACCGTGTTTTCTATGTCAGGGCCTATATGGGCTTTTAATACTGCCTTATAAGTGATTGCTGTTTAACTGCAAAAATAACAATTTTTGAATTTATGGAACTAGCCACTTTGAGCTGATTATCTGCATCCTTTTCCAACTCCAGGTTGTACTCTTGGCTTTTTTCCCCCTTGAGCTAATTCTGTTGGTCATGCTTTTTCCTGGAAATGTCTTAGTTCCAAGCTTTTTGAGGTTTTCAGTTTGTTTATTTGATAGTAATTTCTGAAATTGTTGTTTTTCATAAATGATGCAGATGAATGCAGAAGCAACTTTCATAATTGTAACTATCAATGGTGTACAAAAATACAGTCAGATTTTTATTTCTGAGCTTCACCCACGAACACTGTTCATTGTACTGGCTGAAACCTAAATCTTTGTAAGAGGAATGTTTTATAAATAGAATAATACAAGAAAATGGAAGGGAGTAGTTAAAATTATGAGGCCTATTGTTTTTTTCTAATGAATGACCCTTTACAGATGGCACATTAGAACAAACATTTGTTCACTTCTTACCGACTTCTGTCGAGCTGTTTGTTTTAACCACTGTGCGGTAATTGACAGTAATACACCCTTTCAAACCAATGAAAGAATACAAAATATATGTCCCTTCTGTAAATACGTATAGAATAATGTGTGAAAGGAAGCAGCATCTGTTCCTCCCAAAGCAAAATAATTTGTTTCAGCTTTTGTTCTGTTGCAGAAGTCAAAACTTGTATAAGAAGAATCTCTGTGCAGAAGCGATAAGAGATGCCAGCAGCCGTGCTGACAATGAGAACGTGACACCTACTAGCAACAAGTCTCAGGTAACTGTATTAATGTGGAGTGAAGGGGGAAGCAGGAAGGATCAAAGAGTGTTAGGGATCCACTTGAGATTATCCATCAAATAATTCACATCTTAAATATATTAAATAACTGCTAGAGTCATCAAGTGCTTTGCTGTGAACCCTAGTTCATCTTACCTCATTGTTATCCCTCAAAGTTCACAGCTGCCTGGATGTATTGCAACCATTAGCTAGTGTTATTGTTAGCTTTGAACACAACAGTTGGGGAACTGTGTTCTAAATTAAGGAAATGGCAATGTGATGACATGGCATATCACAGAGTTATTTTCACAGGAAAGTATGCCCTCCGTTAAAAAGGCTTCTTGGAAGCCAAGTATTGTGTGCGCTACATGAAATGTTGAACTGTATTTTGGGGGTTGATGAAATTAGATGTCTTTGTATTAGAGGCTGCTGCCTTGTAAAGAAAAACAATTAGGATGTTATCGGGTAGTTTGGGAGGCAGTATAAAATACAAATTTTGCCCTGGTGTAGGTAGAAATGCCATCATGATCTGGCATTGAACTGGCCTGTTTCTGTTGTTGTTTTTGAAGTTGCATCAGACAATTTGGCCCCATAAGATCTGATCTAAGGACCTGATTCTCACTGGCTTTAAATGACATTACACCGCTGGGTGACAGCAATCGAAACTTGAAGTTGGCAAAAGTGACATAATTGGCATCTGTGGCTACTTCTGTGCCCAGTCTGAGACTCCTTTCTCAGAATGGCATGACTTACCCTGAGAGCTCGTCTGCACACACATATCATTCAGCTCTGAACAAGCTGCTGTAATGGAGGTATCACCATACTTGTCCAGGTACCATCACATTAGCTAAGCAGCATACACTCTTCAAAACAAGCACAGTTATGCCAGTGGAAAAGACTACTGGAAGAGTTTATACTTGTATGGGATTGGCAGTAAACTCTAGTGAAGCAGACACCTTTTTACTGGGGTAACTGCACACATGTTTTTCTAGTATAGGTATTACTGCAAAGTTTTAAAGCCTTCGACACCCAACTATAGCTGGAAAGGTACAAGAACAGTGTGCGTAGTAGTCATGGTCACAAAAGAATTTGACTTTAAATGGCCTGAAGTTTGACTCTGCTCCAAACCTTTGAGTCCAGAAAGAGATGAGTTTGTTCTACTTGGGAGTCTGTTTGAGGGTTGAATATAACGGAATATTTATAGTGCAAATCCAAGGATTTTTAATCAACCCGAAGAAGGCCTCGCAAATGGTTTAGATTGACTGTCCGGCAGGATTTGTGAGCAGGTAGCCACTGAAACACATGATCAAACATATGCTGGGAGTGCTGAATTGACTTGACCCTGGTTACGACATATTGTTCCTTAGCTGGTCAGCTGCATACTCTTGTGGAGTTTTTATTACCAGCACTTTGTTGCTCCAGGTGCTGGACAGCAAATGTGCTGAATCGCAGCGATGTCATCATTTGTTCACAGCAGAGACAAAAACCACAGCTTGTGAAATATCTGAGGCTGGGAAAATCAGAAACAGTTGTTGGAACTGAGAACAGCTCGTTGCCTGGGAGCAGTGCTCTAGGAGGCCTGCAGCTCATCAGCTCTGTCCCCACCTGCTGTTGTCGCCACAGTTAATGCTAGTGGTCAATGACATTTTTGCTGAATATAGGAGTAATTAGACAGCAAAGCAGTGGACTGAATCAACAGAAGCAAATCCAACCTACTCATCTATTACACACTCATGTTAAATTTCACCACGCATTCTTGTACTGGGAGACTTCAAATATATTAATAAAGTAATTTATTGCAAATAGGTTGTTGCAGGCTGGAAGAGGAAATCACTGACCCTTTGCTAACTATTGCTGCTTACACAGTAATGGATTCCTGTGGTTTCATGCATGTGATTTTTCTCTGTGCTGATGTAGCCATTGAGTGTTAAGTTCGCTGGGGCTTCATGCATGCATGTGCTCAGGTTAGAAACTGCAGAGTTGCCAAAAAGCAGCAGGAAGTTGTCCATTTCTACTGTTAACCTAAAGTGGATTATTGGGGAGCTTTATGTAAAAAAAGAGATTATACTACATCGCGGTCAGAAAACTCTATAGCTCCTTAGCTCTTAAGGTACTGGAATAGGTTTTTGGGTGCTATTGATTTACACAGCATTAATAATCCTAATGAAGGACTTCATATGGGGACTGGATGATGTGTATGCAGTAACTGTAAAGAGCTCATGAAATTCACTGCTTTTGTAGCCCACAGTGCTACTGCTCATTTGTGAGGCTTGGGAGAGGGAGTGCAAAGACTTTCTTGTTCTTGCCCATCTAGGTTAATGTAGAGGATAATGAGCTTTTACGCTATCACACATATTTAACGCTAGGTATCACGATACTGAAACTATACCTATAAATTGTCCAAGTGTCATTCACTTTTCCCTTTACTTCTGTTCTGCCAGGTGAAGCTACATTTAGCTGAGGGTATGCCTGGGTATTTTTTCACATTTGTATTAGAGTTCCATAAGCCAGGCTAGGTTTGTCCTAGGGGTATGTAAGCCTTGGTAAACTTCTGCACATGCCTGGATTTTGATGTTATTCTGAGACTTTCATCCAGCAAGTGTTGGGCTTTGCACAGTCAAAGATATTTTGCAGAACTGTGTGTAGCTGAATCTCCTCCGGGGGGTCTGTCACATGTGGGTTAGCAGCTGCAAGCCTACAGATTTTATGTAAATGAACTGATGCCTAAATAGTCACACCTGCTACATCTGTGATCTATCCACATAAATCCACCAATTATCCACCTGGACCACTGAATCTGTCAGTCCTTCTGTTGGAACATCTTATTTAGAGGCATTTTCTCTTCTTCCCTGTCTCTGCTCTTTAAACATCCCCCTTTTACTGGGTTTCCCTCTTTCCCTCTATACTATTTCAGCACAGTGCTTGACATGACTTTCCTCTACCCCTGGTTTTTCTTTTTTCCCCCTGGTCTTTTCAGCATGTTCCCCCAGAGGGTCCCGTCTTCTACTTCTGAGGTGTCACTTCCACTGTCACCATGGGATGATGGAATCGCACACCCCAGGTGGTGCCAAGAGCTGGAAAGGGAGGCTCGCTTCCTTCCCTGTGTCTAACAGGATTTTCTGCTGTCTGGTTGCAGATCTCTCTAATACTTTAAAAGCAGCCCTCAGTACTATGGAGAGGGTTGATTTTCATGTGCTTTTGTTCTTGCGTCTGGAAAGGTTGATTTGCAAGGCAAGAGAATGGGTAGTTCTTTACTAGACTGGGACTGCACACTTTCCAAAGAAAGACCAGGGCTGTCATCAACTCGAATGTTTAATTATCTGCAGGGGAAGGGTCATCCCAGAAGCCAGGATGACCTTTTTCCCCCTGCTGTGGTTGGAGTGTGTGGCCTTTCTAGTTTGCCTCTTGGGTTTCAGAAAACTGGTTCATTTTATATTAATTTGGGCTCTGTGTATTTTGTGCATATTGTATGTATTTGCAGTTTGCGGTTGTTAAGGAGTGTAACAGTTCTCTGGAGACTAAAGCGGTTGATCTAATTGAGTGTGAGACAACAGATCCTCATCCTGCCTGTCCTTTGGAATATGGTGAGTAGGATTTACTTCCTTATTATATCTCTCCTCACCTTTGTACCAGCAGGAGCAGCAACTGATAGAGAAGACAGAGAAATCAAAATTATATTTCTGGCCTGTTTATAGCTGCTGTGCACAGCAGAAGCCATGTTTGTATTGCTGTGAAGAGACCATTCAGTCCTTCACTTTGCAGATTATTCATGAGAAATTACACTACAACAATGCTTTCACACTTACAAGAAGCCAGATGCTTCTCGTGATAGTAATAATGCCATATTTTTGCATTTATCTAGAACTTCACAGGTTTGCTTCATAGCAAATGAATTATGATGGGGACTGTATATCCACGGAAAGATATACTTTGACACTCCTTACTCATCCAGGCAGGATAACTGACATGGTGTGAGGAGTCCAGGTCTCCCCAGAAACCTTTTGGCCTGTGGCAGCAACTGCAGTTCTGCTTTTTGTGTTAAACAAAGTGTTTGACTGCTTGGGGAGCGTTTGGTGCTTAAACAAAGATGAGATGAATGAAGGAGATGTGCCTCCCATCCCTGGTGCAAAGTCAGCAGGCAGCACAGAAGCACACAGTGGGCTTCCAGGGCCCACAGGTTACCAGCTGGACCACTCTGAGTTTTAGGAAATGCTACCTTACAGGTGGGAACTGAATCTCCTAATTGCTCAGATGGTGAGAAATGATGGAGAAAGACTGATATCCTTAACCATTTGTCTTATTTACCATATATACCTCCTAACTACAGAAGTTACTAGAGAAACCAGTTTGCATCAGTCATTTAGAAATATGCAAAGACAAATGTTTGAGGATACTCGAATGGGCAGGCATCTTGCAAGATTTTCAAAATTGCCCATCCTGTCATTAGACATATGTTGGGAAGTCACTTTATTCATCAGTAGAAAATATGCCTCACATTTACTTGGTTGCACTAATATTGTGAACATGTGTAGAGCTGTATCGTCCAGTGAAGGAAGCCTGATGTTTCCCATTAGGAGGCTCTGTTTTCATTTATAGTTTTATCAGATGCAGCTATTGGAACAGAAATTTCTCATGATGAGTGTCTGATTTTTTCCTAGTCGAAAATTTTACCAAAAGTGGTTCAATCATTTTAGACAACAAGACTGACAAATAATCTGATGTCTTTTCTAACATGTTAAAGTTCTTATACCATGCCAGTGAATAATTCTAAGATCTTTTGACTTTGGAGCAGGGGCTTTAATTTTGCCAGGCAGGTGGTCTTCCTGTCACAGGCATGCATTTTCCTGTTCTTGTGTATTAAAACAGAAAACCATGAAATTTGCCTAGGACAAGTAATTTCTTAAAATCTGAAGCAAGTTCTTGACGTTGCCTCTTTTTTTGTTCTTTTGACATGAATTGGTTTTGTAATTTTCTGAACTCAATTCTGTGCTTCCTTTCATAGCTTTCCTCTCTCAAAGCTGCCATTAGCTTTCTTTTAGCTTAGTTATTGTGAAGCTTCTCAAACGGCTTTCAGTAATATATATGCGTTTTCTCCAGTAGAAGAACAGCCTATAACATATGACAAAGCAGCAGAGACTTTGGCAGAAGAGGAGAAAGAACCAGGCTGTCAACAAGAGGTTCCTGTTGGTGAGAAGTCGCGTCAGCCCATGGGAGCAGCCCAGGGCCCTCCCCAGGCTCCCTGGAGCATCCACCCCAAGCCCCTGCTGGAAAGGGAGCCCTGCAAGCTTGCCCCAGCCAGCCTCCTGATGCAGCCAGACTAGAAGCAGCCTGGGTTTGAGTGGGAAAAGGAGGAAGGATGAAGTCAGTAGAGAATGGGAACTCATGAAACACTGAAGCAACCCTCGTTTTTTCATTAAAATCTGCTTTAGGAAAAAACACAAATCAAAACAGAACAGAGAAGATCTTGCCACTCCTTCCCTGTCATCTCTGCTTGGAAGAATTACTGTGAGCAATGCATTAGCAATGAGTATTCTATAAGTATCATTTTAAGGGTCGCCGCTGCTAACTTCGTTAACTGCCTGCTAAAAGGACGCTGAGGGGAAAACAGACTAGTGGGTGGTTTGTCCGAGATAAGTATTTTCTAATGGAGTATATTGCAAGTAGTGGTCTTTACACATACACACACCGAGTCCAGAAAACTGCCTAGAAAATGGGCCACAAGCACAACTGCAGAGAAACTGGAATGGAAGATGATGCAGGAAAATGAGTTAAACCCGGATCTTTTTATTAAAATATTGTTCATGGGCACTTTAAGCCTCTCCCCAGCACTGCTGTCAGGCCAGTGTAACTTCTTGGACTTCACCAGAGATATTCTTGTATCTGCTTCTGTAAGTGAGCACCAAATGGGGTCTTGCACTTCTCAGGTTTGGTGGGCTGGAGGATTGTTTGTGAGCATATGGTATTAATGATGGTCACATCTATTAAGTGAGAGGTAACATTTGAGGGGAAAGGTGATTCTTCCATGACATTTTCCAGTCTACGCTGGTCCTTCGGAGCATTACAGGATTGTTTCTGGACTGAAGCAGTGGGCCTGAGTCTGCTTTCAGCCTTGTGAGGAAGCATGTGCTGGAGCTGTCCTTGCCTCACAGAAGCATGGCTGGCAGCAAAACCTGGTCCATTCTATAGGAGTTAGTGTGGGGAAAGAAGTCCAGCCAGTTGCTGCTCCAAAAGAACAGGAGGAGTGGGACAAACAAAAAACCACCTGTTTGGACTGACTTCCATGTAACTGATTTGTGCTGCCTGATAAAATCTATGGGATCAATGGGAAAACAACACCAAATTTTCTTGTAACTGGCTTTCTAACAGCTACAGTTCCCTTCCAGTTATTTACTAGGAACTAACTCACTTATAAAGTTCTGTTGTATACAGAGTTGTAGCTTAGTTGTTTATCATCTCAAGTGATTTTCACCACTGGTCTTGACTCCTTAAGGCTGTTTTCAGAAGGTTTTGGAAGATATCTAGAAATCAGCTATATTACTAATAAAGTTTTAATTGTAGGGGATCTCTCATTCCTCTGTCTCTGAAGCCTACTACTATAACTATCGGACACCTCCTTTGAACTCTGCTACAGTGCCCACCACTAGTGTTCCCTGTAATTCATTAGCTGGATAATAGTGGCAAATGTTATTAATTTGTGTGCTTACCATCCTGCTTTTGGGGTTTTTAGAATCTTGCCAGGAAGCTATGGGATGTTGTCATTTGGTTACCAGGTCTGTAGGCCACTGATTTGAAATAGTACCGAAAGGCTCTTACCTCTTGTCCAAAACAGTTACACACTTGAGTAACTTTGCAGAGTCAGTTCTGATTTATGTTGGTGTAAACAGTAAGAACATTGAGCCCAAGGTATCTGAATTACAATAAATATAATGCTCTGTTGTGTAGAGACTTGAGTTGTCACTTATTTGTTTATCTTCTAAAGTGATTTTTGCTAGTGGTTTTGAATTGCTGAGTCTGTTTTCTAATCACATCAGTTCTGAATTCAGAATAAAATTGTAAAATAGGCATTTCCAGAGGTTAGTCGGAACCAGTAGCAACGAAGACGCATTCTCTTGTGTGAATGGCAACAAGGGTGCTTCCATGGAAAGAGAAGTGGTTGAGGAGAGTTGGCATACTAAACTGTGTTCAGGAGAGGGCAACCACTGGGTTGAACCATAAGTATCTGGTAGATTTTATTTCAAGTTCAGTATAGTTTAATTTCATTAACATTGCTAAAAGCATCTAGTGTGGATTCCCTGGTCTTTCACAGTTCATCATTGATCTTGTGTATTTTGATGGGAAGAGAGTCCAGCTATAAAGGCCCTGATTCAGTAAAGCATTTTATTTCCATGAGAGCTAGACAGTAAAAGGACTTTGATCCCTGCACTATGATTATCTCTGGTGAAGTATGTTTGTGTGCTTAAAATCAAAGTGTTGTGTTGAATGACAGTCAACATTTAGTTGGAATTTTCCCTGCTCAAAGGAAATAAAGATTTGTAACTTTGAATCTTGTCTAGACAAAGGTGTTTCAGACTCCTTACAAACTAGTTTCATATTCTAGCCCGTGTTTTGTTTACTTTGCTTTCCTTCAGTCTAAGGATCTAATTTTAAATTTGATAGTGTTCTTTACAGAATAAGATAGGAAAATCGAGCTTATGTGTTTTTGTAATTAGGGTGTTTTGGGTTTTAAATGTTTCCTAAACTCAGCTCTAAACTCAAAATAATCTTTAGTGTAAAACCTTGAGATGATATTTCAACACAAATATAATATATTTGGTTTATTTGTATGTTTATGAAGCTATTGATTTATAAAATAAAATGAAAAAAGATCCCTGGTGTCCCTCTTGTTTTAAAAGAAGAGAATGCAAAATTCTGCTTTCAGTTAACCCATGTCGTGTTTGTTGATAGCTCCATTGTTTTCATGCAGCCACGGTGTGTAATGTGTTGGTGCAGCAAGTGCAGATATAATGTTTTTTTTTTTTCACTGCTCAGAGAATCTATACTAATGAGGATTATCTTCTGCAGCTCACAGGTAGATCCCAGCTTGAATACGACGGTAAGTTTTTATTTATTATTTTAGTTATATAGCTTCTACTGCTTTATGGGAATATATACTCCTTTTTGTGCACATTTAAATGGCTCTGTTATGAATGTTGCTACTTGTTTGTCTAGAAATATTATCCATGGCTTCACAGTATGTTTGCAAACTGGTCTCCAAGATGTTATTCTCAGGCTTTGCATGCAGATCAGTTGCAGTTGAATGGTTGAATCCTGGAGGATCCTCAGGTTTTTTTGGCTAAACTTTTTTCAGGTATGCAAAAAAACCCCCCAAAACTTTAAAAATTATTAGAGTTTCTGGGTATGTAGCTAACTTAGTATTGACCTCAAATCCTGGGTTTTAAAAATGAAATTAACATGTGTTATATTAAGCTGTTAAAGAGGAATTCAGAAACATGGGGGAAAAAGCTTGACAAGTCCAAAGTGAGAAAACTATTGGGCAATTGTAAAGAACAAGGGAGAAAATGAGTTTGTTTAGTTTAGTAAATCCTGACTTTATTGAAATTGACATTTCAATTCCCTAAAGCCGTATTTTCATTGTAAACAAGTGAGGAATGATTCATGCTCATTCATAATGAACATAGGCAATGCAACGGTTCCTAGTCATAGGAATGCATGACACATCTCATTTTAAGTCCCTTTTGCAGTCACTTGCAGCTTTGCAGAAGTTTATCTGTTCAGGCAAAAATTTTCCATCCTGGTAATCTCTTTCAGGATGAAAATATTTCTAAAAAAAATTCTAGGAAAAAAGTAAAAAATGATTCTGAATGGGTAGGGGAAGCCTCTGCCTTGTTAACATATATTGTGTTTTTGTCTTATTTGGAGTCATTTTATCTCATGTTATTTCAGGGTGATGCCTACGCTGTTCAGTTAGTCTTCAGGACACACTTGGTGTTATTGCTTCGCTCCCTGATAACTTGCCATCTTTATCTCTGTGCATGTGAAAAGGAAAGATGTTAGTGGCATTAGAAGCCTCCCCCAGAGCCCCAGGAATGCACCCCAAACACAATCTGCAAGGGTGATAGCCTAAGTTGGCTCACGTTCCTCTGATCTTTTATTGAGACTGCTGTTTAATGCCAGTTTTGATGTGGACCAGGAACAGCCAACTTTGTGAAGACCATTCATCATGGGATTAACTTTCAGGCACTCCTCAGTACTGAGGTGGACTAGATTCAGACCAGTAAAAAGCCTTAGTCCCTTCTAACCAGCCCTAGGGGCCCTCAATATCCTTCAGTTTCCAGGCTTTGGAACTTGACTTTTTGAAGCAACTGCTGCAATAATCATCTATAAAGATGCAGAAGGCCTTTTGTATTGTGACCCTGGCCACTATCATGTCTTCCTCCTCAAGCCTAGGTGTCACAACCAAAATGTCTTCTCCCTACCTACTTTCTTTTTGGAGGGGATGGTTCTGACTCTTTCGTTCCATTAGATACAAGCAGAAGCTAAACTGAAGCCCAGAAGGAATTTCTACACTTCATACTTCAAGACCCTGTAGTCTGGCAGCTGCCTTGTTTCCAGGTAAGAAGTTAGGATATGTCTCCAAGATTGATTTTAAGAACCTCTGAGTCCTAGACCCTTGTTTTTGCTCCCACCCAGTGCTGCATGACACTGTTACCTCTCCAAGCATCCAGCTTTATACCACATGCCTTCCAGGAGCTTCAGTTCACAGATAGTCTTGTCCATGTTACCCCTAATCTGGCCCCATCAGTCTGACTCTCACTGTATGCTCATTATGGGTTATGGGATCCTGTCTGCCAGCCAGTTTTCAGTCCATGTAGCAATATTGGCCTTACCCACATGGCTTTTATCCAAACCAATTTGGAATGATTTTAGAAGTAAGTCAAAGATACCATACAAGGGAATTTCTCCCTTTTATGTGAGCAGCTACTGGAAACAGAGTAGCTGGAGTCCTGGTCCATTAATAAGTCCCCTAGGTATTAATATGATGCAAACAATGAAAAGAATACTTAATAATTTATAAAAGAATTAGCTACTCATGCCCATATAAAAAAGAGATTTATTAAAAAAAACCCCAAACCAACAGTTTAATAGATTCGTAGTTTCATGACCCAGCAATTTTTGTGCAGCTCTGGGCGTTTTATTGATTAAAACCAACAAGTTTTATGTGCTGTATTCAGCCTACAGAACAGTGTGCACATTTTAATGGACATGATCTTTGTTAATATTGATTGCATAAAACAATACATTTGAGTGTGCTGTAATAAATGGAGAGAATGCAGAATTCGTATTTCATTAGTCTATTAACAGTAGTTAGTCATTATGTATGAGCAGTGAAAGTGTACTATATATAAATTTATCCTTTTTTCACTCAAGAAAGAAATAGAAATATTTAGACTAAGATTTTCATGGCCATTTTGCTGTTTTCTTCGTGTTTGCAAAAGAAAGTTGGGCCCAGTTCTGTGCAGCCTTTGTGCAGTATGTGTACCTGTAAATAATAAGAGTTAAGAAGAAGAAACATGTATTTTAAATGGCTCTTGAAAGGTAACCATTTAAAAAAGAAATCAATAAACTAAATACAGCCAGATGCTGAATATCTCACTGGAGATCAAAATCACTAATAATTATGGGAGATTCAAGGATCCCTACAGTATTTGTATGAAATAATAATAGAGTTCAAACTTATTTCCACTGACCTTAGTGTTGCTCATTAAAGGTTTTAGCAGAGACCTGGATACAGTTGCATTCAAGCGAGGTGTTTGGAATTAAAATACAGATAACAGGAAAAAGGTTAATCCAGGTCAAGGGAACAGACCAAAATTGGGATTGCATAAGATTATCGTATCTTTCCTCATTTCTCCAATGGTCAACAGCAGTTAGTTTTAAGTAACACTCCTCTCTGCAAAATCTCCTAAATGAGAGCCTAAACATGGTATTAACTGTCCATTTTTTGGCTTTGTCAGTATCCTTAATCAATGACTATACAATGATTTTTGACCTCTAAGACAATTTTGTTTGCCTAAACCCAGAAATGTGCGAAACGCCACCTCCAGGAGACTGGGATACATAACAAGGCACCCCCTTACTGCTTATTAGGTGCTGTAATCGTAAGAGTTCTTCTCTCCTTTCTCATACCTAATAATGTGTATCAATTGTAGGAAGTGAGTACATCAAAACACACCATGAGCCTATATTCATAACAGCGAGTGAACCATGACCCCAGAGCTGAACACTACCAAATGCTGAGGCAGTTGGATCTGGATCTTATGTACCCTGTGGCTGGATGTAATAATAAACCAAACCTGAAGTCTTCATCCAGCCAGTGGTTCCCTACTCTTCTTCTGGATCCCATATAATATTCCCTCAAAATGCAAATGCAGAGCTTTGTGGCTGAGGATGCTGCTACATTATAAAGTGGTAGTGAGCAATCAGGAGCACTTGGTTCTGTTCCTCACTCCACTACTCATGGGGTGGTGTCAGGCAAATAACTCAGCAGGTCCTTGCAAGCTTCCTCCCCATTTGAAGAAAAAAAGACATGGAAAGAAAGAGAGTGAGAGAAGGACACAAGAATTCTTACCTATATTGTAATAGCTCTCAGTGTGGTGTGTTTTTTGGTCTTTGAAAGAAATTCCCACAGAAGGACTATTCTTATAAACAAAGCTAACCTTAAAATCATCGGACTTGGAATCAAGCTGATTGAGATTTGCTTTTCTTGCTGCTCCAGAGACAGATTAAGACCTGTTTGAAGTGGACACAGTTTTAGCACAGTTGTTAGTGTTGACTCATTTTACACCAGATCTGAATCTAACCCCATTCTCACATTATTATACGCAAAGAGTGGGTATTGTACACCCTAACTCACTCAATATTTTATTTTTGAGTGATGTTAACTAATCTTTCTTGGTAAAACTCAGCCCTTTGTCTAGAGCCTGTTCACCATAGAGTCCAACTTAAATCCTAAAACAGTTAAACTGTGCTAACCTTTTGTGTAGAGGTGAATTCACCCTCTGTTTATACGGATAATGATAAGCAGATCCAGACCTAAGATTTTAGAAATGCTTTACAGAACAGCAGTACTGCAGCTCTGCATCAGGAGGCTTCAATAAGCAAATCACAGGTATGTTTGCCTCAGTGTATATTTTAGGATGAAGGGAGCATTAGAAGCATTTGAATATGTTGGTGCGAGGTCTTCTGATCGGCAGTAACACAAGGCATGCAGTGTGAAGTCTGGTTCAAGAGTCTCTTCAATTAAAGATTTCAACCAAACCCATAGTGCGTAAGCTGGGGTATGTGAATGTGCTGTATACCACCCAGCTTGCTATGAGCAAAGGAGGGAAGGGTGGCTGGGTTCTTTAAACAGTTAGACCTAACAAATGACACTTTTTGAAGTCTTAGGAAAGAATGTGTGCTAGAGTGCACTAATACTGGCAAACAACAGAATAGAAACGGATACGCCAAAAGTTGGCAGATCTTCTCTTGGAATGTAAAGGGGGGTGGGGGAAGAAGCCAAGAATAAAAAGGGTAGGTGTTATTCTTTCCACATGTGTTTATAGAAAAGGGATAGATTTCATGTTTCACCTTTTTCCAGTTTAATGTGTATTTTTTCTTCTGGTTTGGTTTTTGATACTTTTTTTCACCATCTATTGTTCTATTACGGGTCATTCAGCCTTATGTTTAGATGGCTTTGTAACCCAGGTAGTATCCCTCTGCTTCCCATCTGCAAAATCAAAGGGTCATATTTAGTACGCTACTAAGCATTCGCGTTAATCTTGCATGCTGTGCATAGAAAACAAGCATCCACAGTTTGCTTCTTCAAGCCAAAAACAAATGCCCAGAAGGGGCATTCTTGAAAGCCAAACAAATGCCCAGAAGGACAGCAAACATCTTAAATGACAATGGCTGGCAGGTTTCAAATCTCCTCATCATAAAAATAAGAATGAAATAAGGAGTTTAATCATTCTGCAAATGGTCTAGAAGAGCAAGAGGGAACGGAGAAACAGTGGTTAAAGGCAATGGTTCATCAGAACAGACCTTCCTCAAGACACACCTAGATCATCTCTTGTACGACATAAATTCCTGTAAGCTCTTCCTTATAGACCTCTCCTTCGACTATATCCATGTGTGAAACTACCATTTCTGGTGCAATGTTTTGTGGTTCTTTTGTATGCACATTTGTGTGTTTCTGTCTTTACGTTAGCACATAGTAAATTAGTTTAAGGATTTAATAGAACAGATTATGTTATTGTACTAATGGACAACGGATATATCCGAGAAATACCACAAAGCTGAATGTATTGTTCAGAGGAACTAAGCTCTTTCCAAGGGTACAGAGCCTCGTTATTGCCCCAGCCTGTGGATGAATGCAGTCTGAGCTACCTCTGTGGGTTCAGTAGCTCTGGGCAGGGCAGTGATTGAGCCATTCTGAAACCTTTCTTCACATGGGGTTGTGCTTTACATGCGTGCCTACTGTCGCACTCAAGCTAATAGAGAATGTAGATCAAATATCCATACCCTTTTGTAGGTTACCTGTCTGAACTGTATCTACTTACCATATACTGTCTATCTGACTGAGTGACCACCTAGCCCCATTGAAACACACAGATTTATGTAGGAAGACCATGTCTTCTTCACCACCATGGCTAAGAAGCAATATCAATTGCCACTTTCTCAAATGGGAATATCTAAATTTAACACTTTCCATCCTATCAGGTGAAAGGGACACAGGGATGAACTGCTTCAGCATTTCAGATGTTAGATCAAAGTGGCATCCTTCTACTGGTACTCTGAGCTGTAGGATACATTTTTGTTTAAAAGTCTAAAAGGAAAATGTAATTATGAGTGTATGGTTTGTCTTCTTGGCTGCTGGATAGACAAGTGATAGTAAGTTTGTGGTAGCATCTCCCTCTTGCTGAACATATATAATCAGTGTTGAAAAACCTGAGAGGCTGGGTAAATGTATGCAAGATTTCCAGTCACAGCTCCAGTTCTGCAGGGTTTCAGCTTTCAGCTTTTTTTTTTTTTTTTCCTTCAGGACTTTCTGAAAAGCTTTTTCTTGCAGAACTTTGCAGACCACAAGGGTTTGGCTAAGCTTCAGAGAAGAGTCATGTGAATGTATAGGATCATAGCTGAAAGGAACCTGTCGAGGTTCCTTTTAAGTATCTGGTGAATGCCACTGGAGCTCCTGGTTTTGTAGAACTCTCAAATTGTTTTTAGATTTTAAGAGTGTTTTGCATTCATTAGAATTTATTCCTATACTTTGAAACTCCATTTATTTTCTTGGGGAGGGTTTGGGTGTCTAATTTTTAACCAAACTTCTAGCTGAGGGTATGCCTCAGCTGTAGGAGCAGAGAAAAGCCTCAAAAAAAAAGATTGAAATGAATGAGCAAATGCTAGATGTATAGTAGAACACTCACCCCCCCCCCCCCCCCCCAAATGAAAATCCATTTATTCACTAGCAAAGCTGATCAACTGGAAATTACTAAATGTTGCGTTCAAAACTGTCTGTCCAATATTAATTTAACCCCTTTGTTTATGTGCATGACATTGATTTATTTTCTTTGCTCCTATGGATTTTTGCTTCACTTATGAACAAAATGATTTAGAATAGATTTACACTAAAAAATTATTTTGATGCTCAATCCTGATCGTATTTTACCAGCAAAATCCCTGTTGTGGCTTTAGTGAAAGGAAATGTTAAATTCATTTAAACAGAATCTTGGGAATATTAAACCATTTTCAGATAGAGCTTGGATTTGAAAGTTGAGTTCAAACATGCCTGCTTCGCTACACTAACATGACTGTGTAAACTATTAGCAATGATGTTCCGTGTTGTCTCTTCATCCTGCTTTACTACCGCTGTTCAAGTTGCTCCATCAGGAAGCCTCAAAAAGTGGAACTGCCCCTGATACGTCACCGAACTCCAAACCTGTATGCCTGATGTGCTTAGCTTTCAGAAGGGCAATGAGACTTTTGCTGAACCTGTTCACATCTGAGTTGCAGAAGTTAAACACAATGAGTTTAGGAAAGGATGGAGTTCCAGCTTGAACTGTGAATTTCCTGACTTCTGATTAAGACCAGATGCTCGGTATTGTTATAACATAGAGCTTTATAGGTGAATACAGCAATATTTTATTTCATAAATGTGTGCTTTACAACAAATCTAATGGGAATTGTAAAGTAGTACCTGACAATATCAATGTTTAAATGTCCCAGTGTAGCATATTAAAACAATAGTGATTCTTTGCTCATGACACAGCTGAGGTGCAAATCCATATGCTGATACCCTCTGTAAAATGTGTCAGGTGGAAAAGAGAAACACAGTCTCTCAGGACAATATTTCAGGGCCAAATGCAGCCTCTTATGGGATGTCTTTGCAGATCGATTTCTCGGGGCTATGAAAAATAAATGTAAACATTCTTGCAAAAGTCTGTCAGCACTTATGGCTTTGTATTATGTATAACTTCTGTCCATTTATGGCAGAAAGAAACACCACAGTGTGTCATACAGACTTTTCTATATTACATGCTAAATGTTGCATTGGTGTGTCAATGGGATTTCGAAGAAAATCTTGCCTAGCTCAACGTTTACTTTCTTGGAAAGAATTAATTGCACATCCACATCCTTCTCTAATGGGAAAATCCCATGTAAAGCACTTTTTCTTTTTTTTTTTTCTATTTTTCCCCTGTCTCCCTGCTCTGGGCAGGTATGCAAGAAAAGCAAAAGTATTGAGATGCACTCCCAGCCAATAAGTGGTGGAGCTGACCTGGCAGCTGTCAGTCCAGTTGCCGTTCCCCTGCCTGACCTGTTCATGCCAGCGCCAGACCCAGTGGCTCGTACAGGAAATAAGGCTTTAGTTACATCAAGGCTGCTTGAGCTTGGTGCCTCAAGTTTTCACCCTATATTGCGTTTTATAGCAGAGGAAACTGTTGCTTCTGGGGTAAGGCAAGGGCTGGACATACTGTACGTGCAGGGGTCAGAGTGCCATGAGGTGTGGTTTGTGACTGAAACAGCTCTACTGGCAAAAATTCCTCATGTGAGTGCATATACACAAATTAAACTTTCCTTTAATTGGGGCTGGCGGTGAGGTGCGGTGCAAACCTGGCTTTGTCTGCCTGCCTTTCCTTTTTGTTCTTTTGCAGGAGCCGCTCCCTCTGCTTTCATTGGTGTTTCCCCAAACCCAGTATGAACATGAGCATATGAAGGCAGATTTCAAACCCGCAAGCAGGTTAACATGTAAGCAGCAGATTTAAGAGCTATAGTGTTTGTTTACTCCAAAATATTAGAGGAAAAGAACTGACACAAAGCATAAAACACCATTTTTCTTTAGGAAGGAGAGTCAGGATGAAACACCACCATGAAGTGTCTTCCCTATTTCAGAGTTACAGCGGTCAAAATGTTGCAGTTGTTCACCTGTAAAGCTCAATTCCTAAATTGGGCATTAGGCTTTTGTTCCACTTTACAGCTGATATGGCTGAGATGGAAAGTGCTGGAATGGGTTGGTGCCTTCAACCTGTCTCCTGATTTCTGTGCCAGGGAGTCTGTATTTCTATAGGGAGTGCAAATGAAGGCATTATATGGATGAAAGTCTGGATCATCCTGGGCAAGGTCCATCACTGTAACCTTTTGATCTATGGGGAAAAAAAACGTCCCGTTACGTTAGATCGATTTGGTGTTTGTGAAGACATATGGAGTGAGAATACTGGAAACCACATGCCTGCATTTATCTGAAGGTTAGGGATTACCTTCCTGACGGGTGAGAAAGAAGTTGTCTCAAATCTCATTCAAATGTTTCCTTTGTTTCAGTAAATCTTGGAAGAGAGACAAATTATAGCAAATATGTAATTTTGACATGAAAAACAGTCCAAAAGGGCCCAGAATGAAACCACAAATTCCCTTCAGCTAGGCACAGACTGAGCGTGGCTCTCTTGCAAATGATCTGCTCTCGCATGTTGAAATTCCAAATGTTGGTCTTTCCCCTTCTTTTTCTCTTTTTAATTGGAAAAAAGGATCATCGCTCCCCCACCTCATTAGCTCTGCCAGTCTCCAGTGGTATTAAATCTCTGTTCCTAGTAGTTTAAAGTAACCCTTTTACATCATTTTAAACATATACCAATGCAGGACCAAGCTGGGGTCCTGTGTCCAGGTGTCAAGTTGGGGGTGGTGGTAAGAGCAGGACCTCAAGGAGAGGATGTTCATGTTCTGTCAAACTCTTTCTGACTTTGACCTTAACAGAGAAAATATGGCCTAAGGTACTGCATGAACCACTGTAATCCAGCAACTTTCTGTTCTGGTCCCAGGTTCGCCGCTTAACTGCTCTTTGATGTTGGACAATGCGGTGCTTTATCTGTGTCTCTCTTCTCTGCTTTGTCTGTACCTCTTGAGACAGCCAGCTCTCTGGGTTCATGGGACTATGCTCCTGTGCAAAGCCTACTTATGCCGTGCCCTGCAGTGCTGTGCCCAGAGACTTGCCCCGGTCTACCCAAGCCAGGGCCAGAGCAAGATCACCCTGTTGGTGCGGCAGGCTGGGCACAGGGCCAGGCCATGCCACTGCTGGGTTGGGAGCAGACCTGGAGAGCCTGGGCGATGGTGCTGCAACATGGTATGGCTTCAAAATGCCCTAGCTCACCCACAAATGGTAATAATAAAAATCAAATGCATGGTGTTGGTGTAGGATGCAGCACCAGTGATTATCTAGAAAATAGCACTTTTTTTTTTTAACTCATCTTCCACTGAAACTAGGAAAAAAGTGTACCACTGAAATAGATATGAAAACTACCCATCTAAATGATCGTTTGCACTAGCTCACTAGGCCTGTTGCAAGTTCTAATGTTAAACATTAATATATTTAAGTGTCAGCTGCCAGCATATTTTTTATTAGTATATAGGCTGTCACATCATTGCTCTCAACACTAGAAAGTGACAGCGGACTGAGAAATGTAGAAAGCTGCTGTTATTTCATCATCCTCTCCTTCCCCACCAAAGGTTCCTTTCCTTTATGTTGTATCATTTGGACTGGAGAGCAGCACCTTGCCTCGCTGTGGATTTACTTAAAGCAGACGTTGGTGTGATGGGAATCAGTGACAGACTTCCTCCTCACAACAGTGACACCACAGCAACTTTGTGACCATTTCACTTCTGGTTTTGACTTCTCTGGCATCACCCTTTAGGATGTGCTGGGGAAAAATAAACCAAACCCAACCATAAAGTTCCTATGTAAGCAAAATAGTGTGTTAGGTTAAACAGTCTGCTAGAACCAACTGAAAGCTCTGCATTAAGGGGCAAGCCACTTGTCGAATGCGTTGGAAACAGCGTGAGGAGGAATTTGCAAAACAAGGCGATGCTTCTGTGAGCTCTGCGCAGGCCTCCGTAGGGACGGTGGGAGGGAGGAAGGGAGGGAGGTCTCCTCTTTTATTATCTGATGAACATCAGTCCCTTTGGTCAGACTGCTAGGCGCCTCCTGGAGCTTAACCTCAGATTAACATCTGCTTCATTTCAGTGTCTGTCTGATAGCGATATCAATAAACATCATCATCTTACAGTAAAAACTGATAATTGAATCTGTGCCTGCTGACTCACTATCTATTGTGCCCTGGGGAATAATTGCAGATAGCGAAGATTTAATAGATAAAAAAGTATTTTATATTTCACTGAATAATGAATATGAAGCTCTTGTAAGCATGATCAGGGATTAACCACATATAATGTGTATCTATAGATCATATGAAGAGCAGCCAGAGGCAGGACAAGTTTTCTTGTGTTGGTTTAGACCTGTTGCAAATGGATAAGTCCTGTTGACCAGATTGGGACCCATTACGTGAGGACGGTACCTGCAGGTCTGACCCCTGCCTCCTTTCTGCTTTGCAAAGGTCTGTGGCAACTGAAAACAGTGTGTTGGAGGAAAAACACCGGTGAGCATGGTGTCACATTGCATATACATTTGCAGCTAAGAGTGCTTGCACTCTCTAGTAGGCAAATCTACTGTCAGGCTTTAGTTGGACAGACACGCTTTTGAGCTACAAAAATCCATTTTTCATTACTTTCATCTAGACTGCCCCATGGTGTCTGGTAAACAGCTTCTTGACCTGATGGGGCTGCACCTCCCACCAGCCACAAGGAGTAAGAAACGTCCTGAAGGAAAGCGTGAGGCACGAAATGCTTTGAGCGGGGCGAGGGCTGACAGGCACTTTCTCGTATTACATGTGAGACCCTGTTAAGAACCGAGCATGGCTCAGCAGGGCGACTCCTTGCCGGCAGAAACAGCTCTCCCAGGGCCCTCCGCACGGTAGCGGCTGAGCACCTTGCTGAAATCAGTGCACGGCCCCCAGCGGAGTGGCTGACTGGTGCTCCTGTCAGCCTCCGTTCGTCACTCACCCCGTCTCCTACTGTCAATGCCATGCTGAACCGTAGAAGACGAGGAGCCGGAGAGGGCTCGGTCCCCAGCCTTGGAGAGGTTTATGTAGGTGTTCAGCTCTGTGCACTGCCAGCGGTTTCTTGGGTGGTACTGCAGGCATGATCAGAGCCTTGAGCAGAGGGGTTCTGGTTGGTTTATGGAGAACACAGAATGGGGGAAAGAGAGAGAAAGACAAAAATTGAGTATTTAATTTTGCTTTTCTAAACAGCCAGCCTACATGTTTGTACATTCAGAAAAAGTCACTGTCAGGAAATGAAAATGCAAAGAGTCAATCAAGACAAGAGTGCAACCAATGTAGCTTTGCCATAAGCAAGAGAAAATGAGACTTTTTAAAATTTTATATCAAATTCTGTCCTGCTAGTTTGGTAAAAAAGATACAGTAGGGGATGTTAAACTGGTTGCATAAGCACCGTTTTTTTTTTTTTTAAATAAGTAAAAGTGTAAAAAACAGTTAAAATACTTCAGTTGTGTGCACATTTATCTTCTTCAGTCTACCTGTTCAAGAGGGATTTGTGCAACTCGCCTAATGTCGTTACTTCTGGAGATGGACCAAGGCACATAATTTGATCCTTCTGCGATGTGGCAGTATGTCACTGAACCCGCATGAGGCTTTGGGCTCACTTCTGAAATCCTGTGTGCAGGGCATTTGGGGTGCTGTTAGCAAGTGTTGTACACTGGTACACAGAAAATGTACCTTTGAATTTGGGATCTGCTCTGCAGCCCAGGTCACAGAGCCCGAGTCACAACTGAAACTGCTCCAGGAAGATTTCAGGGTTTAATTTGAAGGTCTGAATTTGGTGCAGCTTGAGTAGTTTATGAATGAGGATATTTAAATGCCTTTGCTAGACATTCCTAGATTGCACTACAGTTAAAGTTTATTTAGATTTGATTAAAAAGCCCAAACACTGACAACCCCCTACGCCGAAACCCCGCAGTTCTGCACTAACACTGACTGTCACAAGATTAAAGCAGAGGTGCGTGAAGTATCACAGTGATCTAACGTGAGAACCCACAAAATAGGGATCTGGAGTCTCATATTTAAGGAATCTTTAGAGATCTGAGATAAGCTGTTCCTACTTCAGCTAATCTCCATCATTAAAACATGTGAGTTTATCATGGATTAATACGTATCATGTTGTGAAAGCCTGATCCTGTTAAAATCAAAGGCAGTTTGGCCCTTGATCTTGATGGGCTATCATTTCAGTTATTTAAATCATTTCGATTTTTAAAAAAAGAATTATCTGTAGCTCTATGTGTGTACTCAATGCAGAGAGCCAACCAGAGACCAGTAACTTGTATCAAGATTTTATGTGATGCTTCAAAACGAGGCCCAGTTGGCAGTGAAATGGGGGACTGAGGAAAGATAGCGGGACACATTCATCAAAGTTTTCATTGACAGGACAAATCTCCTTTGCCGAGGTTTAGGCTAAAAGCTTTTGCTTAACTTTTCCCATGCGGATGGTCCCTGTGGATCAGCCATGTGCATTAACCCATTTAGCTGCCCAAACACGTCTGTTGAGAGAAGGGAGAAACCCTCGCTCTTACTCTCTCCCCAGAGGAGAGGAGGGGACACTTGAGCTTTGTTTGGCTTAGCCTGTTTATAATTGTATTTTGCATTAGGAAAAGAAACTTTATGTTTAGGGGCAGGTAAGAGTGGCAAAGCTTTGGGGAGACTGTGTGTGGTCTTGGAGGGTCTAAATTTCAAATTGTGCTTCGCTGCAGACTCAGGGGTCTCCTATCTTGCAGTGATGCCCTGAGTGACTTGGAGGGAACCAGGGGCTCTCCCGCCGCTGTGCTTTGAGCATGCAGGGGCACCTTGCTGTTTGGCTGTCGGGGGCACCCTCCCTCCTAAACTGGGGATAGGATACCAGGGGGGCGACAACCCCGTCCTGCCCTACTTGTTGAATCTGAGGCTCGGACAAGGGCTTGCCTTTCCTCTGCGGCCATGTCTTGTGGGCTTGCAATGCCACGCTGTGGCTTCCTCCCTGCTCCAGGGGCTGGTGGACCCCATAAGGGTATTTAGCAGGTCCTGCAAGCTGCTGTCTAGCTTCGCCCAGCACGCAAAACCACTGTGCTGCTTTACAGCCTGGGGATGGGACGGCTTCTGGCCGCGTGCGGAAAAGCTTGCTAGAAAAGGTGGTCTTTGACTTGACCGAATACCACAGGCTCTTCCTCTGGCTGGTGGCTGGGTGGGCTCGAGGCAGCTGGCCAGCACACGCAAGGTCGTAGCATCCGTCTTCCTCCTGACACAGGGTCCTGGGCTGCAGGGGCAGGCACGGAGCCGGCCGGTGCAATGGAGCAGGAGAACCCCGAGCAGCTGGGGTTAATTGGGTAATTCATGCATGTTGGTTTGAACATATAAAGAGCTATAAAATGCCAATTCATATTATGAGGTATCTAACAGCCCTTTTCAGTTTATTGGTGCTGTTTTCTTTAGTGTGCATTTGTAAAGGGCTTCTGGCAAAAGGGACTATTATTGTTAACGTTCAGAATGGAAAATTCTGGGTTACATGTCCAGTGCTGTCTTGGAAAAATTATGTCTGATAACTTGTGCAATTAAAGTGAGACCGAAATTAATGGAGCAGGGCTTACATTAATGGAGCAGAGCCAGATCCTAACCTTTGCTCTCTGAGCCCTTTTGAAATTTCTGGAAGCATATAGATCCCCCAGAAACCTTTCTACTTCACTAAATGTATTTCAGTTACATTTCTTAAAGGAGTGGCAGCTCAGTGTGCAATATTATAGGCCTGTATTCATATTTATAGAGAAAACACTTCCATCCGTGCTCTTTAAGTGCTTTACTGATGTTAATGAATCCTGGCTGGAGAGAAACATTATTTGTATTTATGAACAGGGCAGCTGAATCATGGAGAGAATGAGTTATTTGTGTGAGCTAATGCATTAAGTCTGTTGCATATCTCCGAACAGGAACCGGGAGGCTGCTGTGAGGAGGCCTCAACCGGCACCGATACCCCTCTCCCCGAGCCTCCCACAGCACGCCAGTCTCTGCTGGTGTGGTAGAAGCCCCTTGGGGGTCACAGCCAGCCAGCGAGGGTTACGGAAGGGAGCTGTAGCTTGTGCCTGGACCCAGGGACCAGGGTAGTTCTTCCCTCACCAACTCCTTTAATTCTCTTACAGGGCTAGCAGAAAGGCACTAACATCCAGCCCGCACAACGTGCTCTTCTTTGCGGCTGCGTTGACTAAAGCTGGGCAGCTTCTAAAACGTGCCAGTGGCTCAACAGCACATTCATGGATCGTATTGGCATTAACCCTCCTTTGTCCTTCTCTCCTTGTCCTCGGTGCTCTCATACCTAGAGTAAAAATGGCAAACCCTTTCAAAGATCTTGCTGCTTCTGCAGATTTCATGGTGCATTATCATTGATTTCAGTGGTTTCTGGTTGGGCTGGAGCATCCGCAAATAGACACATGTGGTAGAAAAAAAGTCATTCATTACTAGGATTTGTGTCTAAACTGGGAGCACTTCCCAGCTCCTAGGTCTCCTGCTTGCCTTGGCCAAACCTGTCACCATGTCTCAATGAGACCCGCACACATCCGTACTGCTGGCACCCTGGTTTCCGAGCACTGGAAACCTAAGTGCGCAGGAGAGAAAGGAGCTGTGGCAGCCTCAGCCAGGTCCCTGTGTGGATCACCAGCACAACACGACCCCGGGCCACGCGAGCAGCTCACCTGCCAAAGCGCGCGAGCGTAGTCAGAGAGTTGTTCGGCGGCAACTCGCTGAATCTGAGCGTGGTCTTCCAGGCCTCTGACTTTTTTTTCATCTGGTTGAAGCATATCTGAGGAAGCTCAAGGGTTTGTCTGATAAGGGAGGCATGGCAGGATTGCAGCCGGTGAGTGACTGTTTAGGAAGGGAATGGCACAGGCTCTCTTCCAGCAGGTGGTTTTCCATGAGCTTGGAAAATCGGCAGAGAAATTATTTGTAAACCACTGCTATTGAGAAGGTGTCTATTTCTTTTCTAAATCCTGTCCCTGGTTCCTGGGTTACCGCTCTAATTTTTTGCTTCTGGAACACAGCTTGAGCATCAGAAAGATTGCTCTGAGGCAGCAGGCAGATGGATCACTGTAAAGGTAGTGACATCTCAGGTGTTTCACGTTGACTTTACACTACAGACTGTTTCCTCCCTTGTTTTCTCCTTCATTTTTCCCCAAGCAACAAGCATTCCTGGCATTGACAGCTAGCATGTCAAAATGCACAAATTCAGGTTGCAAAACCAGGGAACTTTTCCTTTGAAGATGTAAAATAAGGTATTATTAAAAGCCCCAGCCTGTACTGCTGCCAGACAGTGCCATTAAACAAAGAGATGTGAACTAATTAATGTAACTTAAAAACCTATGCAGTGTTTCTCCTAAAGCTTATATGAAACCTTTGGGGAAGTGTTGGGAGAATTTGGCAATTTGACATGTATTTGAGAAAATGCATAGTAACAGCCCTGAATATGTTTGGGAATTTGTGCAGAATTTTTTCCTTTTTGGGAAAGGAGGTATCTACAGCAATTTTTTTGTGTTATATTCTCCCCAAGCTATCAGTTGGCAGGAAATTTGATGAAATGTGCACAAGAGGAATAGAAACTAGAGTTATTGTTTTAATGTGGCAGGTATGAAGGTGAAGAGATAAAGAACTTATTTAATTTCTACCTTGAAATGTGTAACTGGAGAAAAAAAAACCAAGAGGATTTTGGGGGCTTGGTTTAGAAAGAAGTTCTTTTTCTTACAGGAAAATTTGAAGATTCATGTTCAAAACATTCAAAAAGTGTTTGGCCACAGCCACTTCTTAATCCTATAGGCTAATAGGAAATAAAGTGGGTAAACCTTTATAAGGTTTAAAAACCTCATAAAGAGATTGGGGTAGATATCAAGAGCGTCTATAAACTGCAAGAGGCAGCATGGTGACTGATGCAAATGCTGGGCTCTGAGTGGTGGACAAAGGCTTTTTTGGGAAAGCAGGACCCCACTGAGCCGCAACCTGGATAATCTGTCTGTGGACAACCAGGAGTTATCTGTACCGCTGATAAAACTAGCTGTTTAGTTTGCCAAGGGGCTCAGTGTGTCTCAAGATTTCAGTGTGCGTATCTTGCAGAGAGGCCCGAAAACTGGGCTCTAAACTCCATTGCAGGCACGTCACGTAGTCTTCATTTATAAGAGAATTGTGTGCTGGGGTTTGGTTTGGGGCATTTGTCTTCAGTGCTAACATCTTTCATTTTATTGACTAAACCCTTTATACATGAGGTTTTACACAGATTAAATTAGGGTATAACAGTGGTTGTTTAGTCTTCCATTCAAAAGTAAGTACTTTTAAAGAAAAGAAACTGTACCGTTTAAATAAAGGAGAGCAACGAGCGTATACCCAGAGGGGGTGTCACTTCAGGTAAGCGCAAAGGCAAGTTCTGTAGCGTGCTAACATGGAGAGCTGGTTTCCTCATGTGTTACTTCTGCTCACTACTTCATATAATCAGGAATCCAGGAGCTGTTTAACCTGACCAAGTAGAATAAAAGCTATATTGAAGTACAAGGTGATAGAAATTCAGGATCTAATATGTATCCCCTAACATATAGGGAAACAGTGACTCCAATCTGCATTCAGTACATAACAGTAAACACAGATCTGGTTATTTACCATGTTCTAAAAACATATATATTCAGTAATAACATATATGCCTGGATGATTGGGTTAATCTTTTCACCTGGATTTATGAGTCTGTTAACAAGCCTTCCTATTCTCTCTGAAGGAGGCTGGTATAAACACTGTAATTTAATCGTAAAGATTTTGACCTTAGCACTATCAATGAGAGGCCTTGTTGCTGGCTGAGGGTGTATAGCCCTATGCTTGAAAGTGGGTATTGCAAAAATATGTTTGCCATGAATTAACATTTGAGTGAATTTTGGCAGCTAGTTTTATGTCTGGTTTTGTCTGTTCTCCGGTAAAAAACTTTATCAGGAAAAGATCTGAGAAGAGGAGTTAAATTCAAACTCTAATGCAAAAGTATTCACTGAAACAGAAATGTACATAAGCTACACAATCATTTTTGCTCTCTCAGCCAAGAGCTGGAACCAGTCCCAAGCATGACCAATAATAGCTGAGCAAGCCTCAGTCTGGAACATTAAGTATTTGTTTACAAGCTGATTCGGTAGATAATTATACATGCACTTACTGAAATAATTGGTAAATTAAACAGTTGCATAGATGTTTGCAAGACAGTGTTTACAACTAAAACTTTACAGAACAAAATAATTCTTTCGGCAGTGGTAGAACAAGAAATACATTTCAGGAAATTACAATTGGTCTCAAATATTCTGCAGATGGAAAGATACTCTTAGATCACGGGATGTGTTATTTGTTGAGAATGAGTTGTTCCACCTCCAGTTGTGGATGAAAGACAGAGTTTAAACCGATCAAAAATTACACAGAACCGTAACTGTGAGGTTTTAAATTCAAGTAGGTGAAAGCTCAGAAGTGAAAAAGAGCTATTTCCACACAGCTGAACTGAGAGGACGACTTGGGATGAGATCCCTTTGACACAGCCTTGGTCCGAGCAAGAAGTTGCTTGGAGGAAATGAAAGAGCCAAATTTGTAGACTGTATAGGGAGAAGGCAAAGACAAAAGGGTAAAGTTAGCTGCACTGTTTCAGACTTCAGCGAATGCTTTGGAGGTCAAGGAGTTGAGTTGTGAAAGCTTCGGTTGTACCCTCTTCTGCCCGATTTTTCTTTTGTCTCCCATTTCAAGGAATTTAAAGACGGAACTTGGGAAGTGTTGTGTTAGCTGACACTGCTGACCAAGACTTGTGAGAATTTTTTGGACAAAAAGTTGTTGAGCTGTAAAAGTAGACTTTGAAGTGGGTTTTCCCGATCTGTTTGATTTCCACCTGGGCTCTGAGATCGGCCGGCAGGGAGAGACGGCGACTACAACAGCAAAGCAGAAAACAGTGCCTCTTCTTTTGTCTCAGAGGGGTGGATGTTCATTTTTGGAGCAGAACGCCTGGTAAGAGTGCTTTGTATTCACCTCTTTCAGGATACGACTTCACCTGAGCCCTCGCAATCTCAGAGCATTTATCCTTGTGAAGGTCTGATAAAGCAGGACAGTACTATTATTTTCAGTTTACAGGTGGGGGAGTCAGGAAGAGAAAGAGTAAGTAACTTTTGCCCACTGTCACAGAAGCATATTTGAGGCAGAAATTTGAGTCTCATTGTCTCACAGGTTGCCCACGTGGAACACACGTTCCAGAAAATAAGTCATTTGAGGGCTCAGATTAATATACTTATTTACAATGTGTTTGCCAAAGGAAAGGGACATTATTTATTTTCATTGCTTTCCAAGTGTGATGGTTCACGGTGAAAAGTTTGGCCAGCTGTACGGACCGCTCCTCCTCCAACCCCATGGTGCTCTTCTGTGAAACTGTGCCACCTCTTCTACACTGATCAGCCTCTCTCTTCTCCCACATCTTGATGCCCCTCTGCCTTTTCTACCTGCGCTGAAAATGTTCATCAAATTTCTTCCTCTACTAATGACTCCATAGGCAAAACTATAGTTGTAAGCCTTTCCTTGAGTACCTTGCCTCACATTCTTTTCACTTAAGTCCTCACAAAATTACAGGGCTCCTTTCTCCTCAGTCATATGTTTCAGCTGCTTTTTACTCTCACCCTTCAATGGTTTGTGGACCTTTCCTCTCCAGTTCTTCCCTTTGCTCACTGGGGATGCTTCTTCTTTTGTCTTTGTGAGATGCTGTCACACAGCTTCAGCAAGCCACGCGTAGGAGAGATTTACTGCAAACTAACGACAGTCCCCGTGTTTATTTGAGTTGCTGTCATGTTTAGTCTCTACCAAGTCAGAGCGAGTGGCTGCATCACTGGCTCTCACTTACAGGCTTGTGTTAAATGTCGTTTTCAGCACGTGTTATAAAACATTGCATGGTGAAGATAACCTATTTTGTTAGTTCTGAAACAGGAAACTCCTCTCACCAGCCATCAGGAAGAACCTCACACAGGTTGTATAAATGACTTTGTTATGGCCAGGCTAGCTGCTGAACTCATAGATTTGTACCATCGTTAACGACTTAAGCAGAAGTGCCTGACAGGAAAATTCACACTGACAGTACAGCTTAACTTGGTTCATGACGAAGTCAGGTGGTAACAGCACCCAGTTTTGTCCAGCAAGCACCCACAGGTCTTCCACTTCTTGCACGTTAAAAGCTACCCCTGCTGTAGACGGCAGCTCACTGAAAAGAGCCGTATTAACTGATGTCCTAATGCATTATTGAGCACCTGGACAGGAGTCGTCCCTGGGTGCAGCTTAGATACCGGGTGGGGGCCCCAGCAAGGAGAAGGGGCAGTTGGGAAGCTTTCCTTGGAATCAAGATCCAGCTGAAAGAAGGCAACTCATAATGATGGAGCTTGTCTAAAGAATCAGATAACCGTGGGGAGCTATCAAATGTAAGTAGGGAGGTGATTTGGCTTCAGAGGCTCTTGGGTGAAGGGGACACACACAACACTGAGCTAAACCAGAGCGAGGAGGCTGTAGTGCTACAGATTTAATTCTCGGTATCTCTCTCCGAACAGAGTAAATGATTCTTTAACCTCATGTTTAGGAAAATAATCATCTTTACTTTTACTCTAGGTCTTCTCTGATGCTGAGTGATTTCAAGGTGGCAGGGCAGCACACTCAATTCACTGGGACACGTTGGTTTTATTCTCCAACTTCCTGACATCTCGCTCAGTTTAGATGTTCCTCAGTATTTGGAAGATGATCTCCACAAAGATGAAAGGATTGGTAATACAAGATGTCTCTTGGGGAATGGCATCTCCCTTGGTCAGATAAGAACCTCCTTGGCATGCAGCAGGATATCAAGAAACAGCCTGAAACTTGGGAGTCCTCCAGGATTTGGAGAAAAGGCCTTCTGCTCACCTCATGCGTGGGATAGATAAGGTATGTGTTCATCAAAGCATGCTGCATTTTAGAAAACCTTCCGTGGCTCGATGTTGCATCGGTCAGGAAGAGGGCTCCCCACAGAAGGGGCAGCTGATGGAGAATTGCTTCACCACCTTGTCCATTTTTGGGGGGAAGGGGGGTGATCCGGTAGGTTTATGTGTTGCCTACCTGCCAGGCTGGCCAGCAGAGGGGGCTTTTACACAGAAGAGAAACAGTTTTTTGTGTGCAGTTCCTGACACCCAGGTGCAAGTGCTCCTGCAGCAGGAAACAGTAGTCTGACCACTTACAGCACTTAGTGTGTAAACACAGTGATGGGTTTATTAGATCAAATTTGTGATGCAGGAGACATTTGGCATTTCTTATTTGTGCCTGGACCAGTCATCTGAAGATGACTGATACTGTATTGTTATGTCTGATAAAAAAATGTTCCCCCATTGTCATACCACCTTCCCAATCACAGGATGTTTCAATAGCTGCTATAAAATATGCTCATGCTGAAGTGTAGCAGCAGTGATATGATCGTGGAGGAAGTAACGATCTAAAACCTCAAAAAGTTTTAGAATTAAATTTATGCAATACTTAGAATTTACTCTCTATAACATAGAATAAGCTTTATTTATTGCTCTGAAATGTCTTGTTTGATTTTCAAGTTAGTTGCCTGCACATGGAAAATTAAAACTCCGTGAAATGAAAATTGGTCATTTGTGCAAGCAGGGCCTCAGTGGATAAGAGAAGCTTATGACCTTGTTTTTGACCACTAAACCCCACTCCTTGCAGCCAGCCCCACTGCGGGTATGTTGCCTTCTTCTGATTTCATTTATACATCCCAAAATCACATGCCAGACCTGCACATAGCCATACACATGCTTTATAGCAGCTCCTGGCTCCTCCTCTAGTCAGCCAGTCTCTGTGCAGAGCCACGGGCAAGCTCTTCCTTGGGCATGACTGCCCTTTAGAAATTCACCTTTGATAAATAAAAAATAAGTTGACTATTTTATTTCATGCAGAGGTAGATCTGAGTTATGACCAAAAAAAATGAATACATTTTCATATATTCCCAGCATGATCGAAGGTTTGATATAGATCATTTTAGATGCAGAGTAAGAAATGACAGTTCACCTAAGGTGGCTTCTACTGTGGAGCGACCCTGGCTTTTGAAATCCAGATGTGACTCCCGCTGGCTTTGTATGTCCCTGTGCGATGTATATTTTAATCTGCTGCTTCTTGCAAGCCATTCATCTTCTAAGATTTCTACATACTGCTGCACATACAGTGGTAAGCATTCTGGGCAGACTCAACATCTTAATTGTGTTAATTTTTTTGTACTTGCTGGTTTGTTTGGGTTTTTTTCTTGCTATAAATGCAGCCTTTTCATTTGAACTGGTTTGCAACCTGCACGTTTCTTGGGACTGCCTCCTCACATAGGGTATTGTCAAATAACATTCAACAAGAAGGAAGTATGATTTAACAGATAAGTGTGAAGAAAAATGTATTTTGGCAACAAAGTGGGGGGAAAAGAAGGAGAAAGGTGTGGGACATCCTTAAAGCCTTACCAAGAGCGTTGTAGGAAGGCCATGGCTGCTGCAATGGAAGAGTTGATAGGAAGGTGAAATCTGCATTTCATGAGAACCTCCCCCTGCAACTCACTTTCAGAGTGACAATTTTTTCCTGAACATTTCTGTGCATTGTATTTATTATCAGTTTGGCAAAATTTTTATCAGGAAGTCCATATACTGATGGAAAAATCCAGGAAACCATCTGAGACTTTGGACCCAGGATTCTGCAAGGCGGAGGGATTTATACAAGGGAATGCAGGTGAAATAGGTTAAGTTTGTCAGCTGCTTCCACAGCGGAGCACCTGTCTGAGCCGAGATGGAGTGCACTTGCTTGGGAAAAATGCTTGAGCAATTTGAATTTTTTGGCACCCCTTTCTCCCTTTTAAGCGTTTGACTCCCTATGACAGAGTGGATCCATATTTGTATGAATTATAGCACAGCCATGAAGAATAACAAATTAGCACAGTGTAGCTTGTTCAAATAATCCACATCTGACAGTGCTTCTCTCAGCTTCTTTTTTTCTGACTCAATTTTTTTCTTCCTACTCGGGCATGTCCAATAGCAAATAGCAAAACTCCAAAACTTCCGGTGTGAGTAAGTAAATAAATGAGCTTTACTTATTAAAATAACGTGTTTAATATAGCAAGTTTTCAGTGCTGCATAAAGACCATGCATTGTAATTTAATATTGGAACCTATTCTTCAGGTGTAGTCCTGCACTGTCTAAGTTGTGGTAGGGGTTTAATCCTTTGTTTCCATGCTGAACCTCAGCAGGAAGACACAAGATACCCCTTTATGTTAAAAAAAAAAAAAATGTTGACACCTAATCTTATGCCTAGCACAGAATACATTAACACTTGCTATTGAAAATCCATATAAATTCTGCCACCATCACTGGCCCAGGGTGACTATTGGAGAAATACTAGTTGCTTTTTAGAGAGTTACTTTTTTTCTACTATAATTTGCTATTGATTTCATATATGACATATAGTTTGATTATGCTTTTAATACCATTTTGCCTAGTAGCTGCTGGAGGGTTTCTTTTGGCCATTTTCTGCAAGGTAAGTACACTTTCTTGGTCATATCTGACTCTCTGGAATAAAACCTGTCTGTTTGTTTTTAGAAAGTGAACTTTTGTAGCTTTATTGCCAAGCATACAACTTATTAATCATGAGTTTTATGTTTCTTAGCAAATGCTTTGTATAGCTGTAGCTTGGAAAAAAAATGCCAGGAAAACCCACCGAGAGTTGCAATAAAAACCATAGAAGCAGCACAGGGCTGAAAGGCAATCCAATAGATCGCCTGGTTCATTCTGCTCCAGGATAAGGCCAATTACGTTTATAATAATATTGTATTCTGTTATCATATTATATCTTCCTAATACCTTCTTCAGTACTTCCAGTGATGGAAACAGCACACCACAACCTTGCCGTACAATCCACTGCAGAACTTCTCTTACCGCTTACTGTTACCCTATGTCTAACCTTGAAAGAGTGTGTGCTATAAATCCTTCACTCATTCTGTGGATGCTTTGAAATATAATAGATGAGCCTGAGAAGGTTAAACCACCTATCTGCTTCAGAACAAAATTTTCTAAATGACCTTCCTCAAAATGGCAGTTTTGCAAAACCAGCGTCACTGAAAGTGTCGGGTCTTTCTGTTTTAAGAATAATCGGGACTATGATCAAGAAACATGATTTTGTTTTAGCAAATGACAACATGACTGTGAGTAGTGAAAAATGTCCCTGAAAGAAAAGCCTTTGTACATTCTGTGAAATGAAAAATAACATTGCAATTTGCATATATGTGTATGTTTGAAAACAGAATTAGTTTCCTATTCATATGCAGAGAGGGAGCTGCTCTGTGGTTTACAAGATTCAGAAGAAGCTCCACGAGTGATATTTCACAAAGTTTTGAAATGACTCACCAGCACAGAACAAGATGTTCCACCATGTTCAGTCATTTCGACTGAAAGCCACTGTAATATTTTAAAAACTATCACTGCCTCTGCAAAGTTTCCACCTATCCCCAGGATGTCTTCATAAAGAATTAAGGTAAAGGAAGGATACCACTAGGAAAAAGAATTCAAATCTCAGCTGATACATTAAAAAAGTAGCTAATGATGGGGTTGATAACTGTAACTTAGGAATAGCAGCAAACCACTGATCCTTGTTTGTTCTTTATCACGCTGAATAGTTGCTGGGTTTGGATAAATGAGAGTAACTTTTACCAAGATTTTCTGTAAGCTGTATTTGTGGTTTGATACTGTAAGGGAAAAATTATACTGCAGTGTATACTTCTACTACAGAAGAGCTCAGCCTGCGTTATGGCTCGGTACACTGACGGGGAGGGAAATAACGTTCAAAGCATACCTGCTATACACCTATCAGAATAGCCTGCCATCAACATCTGCATAAAAACAGATAGCCTACTTTTGGGCAGTGGGCAACTAACTTAGGACTTGGCTGTCTCGTGGCAAAGCCCAACCGGCCCTGCAGCTTAGGTGAGGTTTGCAAATGCTAATTCAACCCAGAGGTTTACCACGCAGGCATGCAGGAAGCATCTTAAGCACCTCAGGGTTTTCTGGGCAGAGCCCGCCTAGGGCCAGAAAGACCCTACTGACTAAAACTCCACCAGCCTGGCACTGAGAGCAAAGAAACTGGAGGAGGATGAACTTCAATTGCCAAATACTTGCTCAGAGCCTGGCTGAGCTGGTGCAGTCCTGCTGTGTATCATTGCTGCGGTTGTACCGCCTGGCTGGATTAAAACCGAGGAGAAGCCCTTGTTACCACCGTCCCAGATTATCCACTAAGCTCCTACACCAGTGTGCTGCAATACCCCATGTGCTAGGGGTATAGCAGGTTAGGAGATAGGCCTAGGAGTCGGACCTCCTCCTCTTCCTCACTCTTTTTCTCTGGATTAAAAATAGAAGGATGAGCACTGCTGGTTTATTCCTGCAGAAGGGTTTTGGGCATGGGCAAACAAACCAGACCTAATTTGCTGTGTTTTACACACAGATATCATAGTTAATGCTATGAACTTAATTCTAGTGATGCTCTTTGATCTTGCTCCATTTGCAAGATCTTTACAGTCGTAACAGTAATTGACTGATGTCTTAGAATAAGGATTCTTTCCTCATTTTTTAGCATTGTCATTTTAAGCTGGTTTTTTGGATCAGTAATATAGCTTTTTTTTTTTAATATAGCTGCTGAAATTCCATGGGGTAGTCAAACTATTAGGAAAGACATACTTGCTTCAGTATACTTCATGTCAGATTCCCAGAAAGTAAATAACTGCATCATAAAAAAAATAGTGGTTTCTATTCCCAAACAAGAGACTGTCTTGCTGAAGCCTCTGAGCATCCACTTCACTATGAGTGTTTATGTTCACTCTTTCTTTGATCACTTCATTAAAGATGGAGAAATGATTGATTCTATGATTTGTTCTACTTTGTTCTGGCCTTAACAACTTTGCAAGCTGTGTGATTGTCGAGAAAGGGTGATTTAGATCGCTTAAACCACTGTCAAAGGTATTAGCAAAAGTAGTTTTAATATGATGTTGTAAAAGTGCAACTTAACAACGTTCGATGGCGAGGTTCACTCTATTACTGTACAGCCCAATCATTTGAACAATGACTCAAAACTACCAAGACAACATCCAAGTTACCAAGGCACAAATCAAAGTTACCATACTACAAGGTTATGCGTGACATTGGTCGCTTACCAAAGATCTGCCGTTGGTAAAAGTTCTCTCTGCCTTGAGGAGCAACTTTGAGAAGCGTCCCAGCTCAAGGGGAGATCACCGCCATGCTGCCTGGCAGGGAGAGCTCAAAGAAGGCTCACTTAGGCTGTCATATTTATGGAATAAAGTGGTTGGCTTGTAGTCAGATTACATGCAATGGGAAAGGTATGCATGAGACTCCTTGTACTCACAACGTTCTTTGTTCCTTGATAAATGACTCTTGGAAAAGCCATCTGCTATTCATGTGTTAATCGCACGATCGGTGTTCCAAGCTTATATGCATCGATGCTCGCTGTGTTACTCCTTTGTGGGTTTTCAGAGAACAGATTGAAACTAGAGGAGTTCTTCGCCCATCTACGGCTCAGGCCTTTCCCTCCTTTGGAGCCTGTACCAAACTGCTGCTAGTTTGGTTAAGGGGTCGAGTGCATCCATCACAGCAATACAAACAAAGACTCCTCAGAAAGGAGAAAAAGGAAAATGAGAAGGAAGGAAAATTCTGAAAGGTGCTCTGGCACTGTGAGTTGAAGCAATGAAATTTGATTATGACAATTCTTCTAGTGGCAAAGCATAGACCCGCAGAAACCAAGTGTTTAACATCTCAGGAGGTTGGTCTCTTGGCTGATGTACTGCCACATGCATTGAGCTGTCCTAACAGGAAAAGATTACTCCTTTAATTCAGAAAAAAAGTACTTGTTCCTGCTAAAATTCCTTACATCATTGCATAACTGATCGCCTCTGCCAATAGCACAATGCAGGGGCCCCTCCTAAACTGAGGGAAACATATACCTCTTTTCCTTCCTTCCTTTTTTTGTTTTTGGGGGTTTTTTTTCCTTAATCACTTACAATCATACATTCATTCTTGTTCTTCCTTACCACATTTTATGTTAGCATAGTAATTTATTTTCTCAGTGACTTTAACTCCTGAATCAAACTCTAACTGCTAGTCCTGTGATTGGAGTTTGTCCTCCTACGCTGTAACTCTAATTAAAAGAAAAAAATAACATCCACAGACAGTGCAGGTATTACAGCAACCTGCTTCTTTTCCCTCTTGGGCAGAATGAAGAAACTTACAAATTCATTAGCCTAGAATAGATGAGTGCTGAACAAAAGGATTGGCAATAGCACAATTTCACAGCATTTGAGTCAAGTTCCCATAACACCTCTGCAGACTAATTTTTCCAAAGAGCTTCTCGTTCTCATCATTCTCAAACACATTTACGATTGTTGGGGGTTTTTTCCCCACTATTTCTAAAAAAAAAAACGAATACCCCTTCCTCCTCTCCTGGGAAGCCCTGCTAGCAATTTCCCACTGCTTCAGAAGGAAAAAGGGAAGAAGACAGGAGAGATGTGATATGGAAAGGGATGTGAAGCACTGGATAGCAATTTGTGGTAGCTGGTCCCATGCTGTGAGATGAACTCATGCTCACTTGAAGGCCCAGTTCCAGTTAGAGCCTCTGTTTGTTCTTCATGCCGCCCTTCTCCACATTTATTCCAGTCTCATGCATCTGTCTTGACTCTGGGTGAGTGGGGCTACACCCTTAGAGGATTAGCCCCACTTCTGCCTTTATCATTTTCTAAGGGCTGGTCTGTCCCCTTGGGCTGCTGGCTTTCTGGGTAGCTCCTTCAAGGCCCAAGTTTCACGAGACGTTATTAACAGCCATATGTAGTACTACCCTATGAAATATCAAGAAATTTTGCTTGAAAAAACTTTTAAGAGGAAAGCTGACACTGGAGCACTTAATCCCTAGTGAATGGGAAGAAACTGGTTTAGGAACCTTTTTGCCTCAATGTAATTTCCTGAATCTTCTCAAGGGGATGCTGTCATCTTTGCCAATTTGCATTGGGTGAGTAGTTTCCCACTGGCTTGCTGGCTGGCCTGTATTATTTATGCAGCATGAGGAAAAAATTTGTCAGCCTTGCCTTCTTTCTTTTGGCTTAGCAGCTGGCCCTAGCTACAGAGATCAAGCCTATTGCTTTGAGGCTATTAGCCGGTTGCACTGACTTGCTAAACTACAAGCTTACGTGGGTGCCTCCTACTCTGTTATACACTCCCCCAAATCGCATAAACACCACATTTAATGTAGCGAAACCCCTGGGGCTAGCTCATACTTGTTTATACTTTGCAGGTGTTGAGGACTAACCCAAAAGCAAGAGTGATGTCTGGGACCTGAAATGTTGTTTTGTGCATCAGATGAGAGAAGAGAACCACTGGGTTGACCCATCTACCATGTATGTGCGATCTCCTCCTGGTCTGCTTGTCTGGGGCAACGGACAGGAGGAGTGAGAAAGGAGCTAGGATGAAAGGGATGACCGGTGGGAGTGAGTATGTGCACCTGAAACGCACAGTCTTAATAGGAGTCATAGAGGGACCTGATCCTGACACACCGGCATATCAGCTGAGAGCGTTTCCACCATGCTGTCAGCTCTAAGCTGATAGAAGTTTCTCTGGCTTGCAGTTTTCCCTCTGGTGCTCTGAACGCTGCCAAAGAAATCGTAGAGCCATGATCATCTCTGGAGAATGCTTTTGCCTATCTCCTTATGTGCAAGCAGCCGACACTCACGTCCATGTCCTACTGGCCCTTTCCTCAATGGGGAAGGAAGATGGCAGGGGGCTCTAGGGATGCTTCCCACCACTAGAGCCCTGCTGGGTGATCCAGCCTCTTAGAGGCACCAGCCTCTAAGGTACCAGGAGAAATTCCTGGTACTCCTGCCTGTCTGCTCCGCCTGCCAAAGGCAACACGGGGCTGCTAGGTGTGACCAAGCAGGGCGAGAGCAGGAGCGAGACAGCATGGCTGTGGGGCAGGGCTTTCCCAGAGGTGTGGGAAATGCTGCTGCCAGACCCCACTCTGCTTGATTCATATCAGACTTGGTAAGAAAAGGCTTTACTCATCAATCAGACAAGCCCCCAGGCTACTAATTGAAGAGAGAGTGAGCAGAGCAGGTTTTCTTCACAGCTTCTGCATGCACAGTCTTTCCATTTTATATACAAAATATATTTATGGCAGCAGGAATGTGAACTATGGTCATCTATGCAGGAAAACCAGATCCACCAGGCCATCGAGTGAGCCACTCCATTGCAAACTCTCTTTGCTCTTCCAAGTAACAAATTTTAACTATCCAGCAGGAAGCAGCTATTTAATGTGTGCAAAAAAATGGAACTGAAAAGCGCTTAGGGAAGCCGTGGGGGAAGCAGCACTGAGCCAGCGCTTACTCAGTTCCCTTCCTCTGGATTTGTCACGTTTAGTGCCTGTCACCTTGTCCTGCTGCGTGAGGATTTAGAGAGGAAAATCAGTTTAGTTAGCCTTTTTTCCAGCAGAATTTCTGAGAACTCCATTGAGAAAAGTCTGCAGGCAGGGGGAGAAACATGACTTTTTTTTAATTTGAAGGCTATAAATTTTTATTCAAGGGACTGATATTTTACTAGCTAGTGAAGCAGGCTGATTAGCAAATTCAGGAGTGTTGCTTTCACTCATGCAAAACTAAAACAGGGCAGCTGTCACTTTCCAGACCCACATTGCTTTTAGCAGGGTCTCTGCACTCAGGCTGGTGTCCCACGGAGCATCCAAATTACTGTTGAGATTTCTTTTGCATTTCACAGTATTACACAGCATGACCGACCACGCTGCTATGAAAGAGCAGGGTTGCAGCCCAGCTTCGTCCAGCAATCAGCTGGGTGGGCACCAGGCAAGCTGAGCAGGCTGGCTCCCTGGCAGGCCATGTTTCTGATGCAGGGCTGTGGCTGCACCGCCTGCGAGCATCTGCGTCGGTACGGAGACCTGCAGCTTGGATGGGAGCCTCCCGCCTTCCTTCTGAAGGGGGGAGACTTCAGGTCCCCGACGTAACTCCCTCCGTCACTGCGTGCCTAACCCTTATTTCAAGGGATAATAGGAAAGTAAGGATGCCTATGGGCTTCTACTTGCACAAGTACACAGGTATATACTTCAAGCGCTGCCTGCTCCCAGTGCTTCGCAGCCCGCAGCTGCCCAGTCTGCACTGCCCAGCAGACAATGCAAGGGAGGAGTGCAGAACTGCACCACACGGCATCCATTGGTCTTCATTTTCAATTTCCACAGCAAGGTAAAATAAAGATTCCTTCCCTCTCAAAATGTCTGCTGTCCTCCTCCTAAGGGCTACATACCTGCATGATTAAAGAAAGCCACAGGATGTTCCCTTTCTTCTGATGATACATGTGTTGGCACATATATTTGTTATTCACTCATTTGCAGTCACTTCCTAGCTCCCACCTTATTTCAGCTCTCTTGTCTATAAAGCAGGAATTTGGGGGAATAGGAGGTTTTTCCCCTTTTTAGACTGCCTGAGAGGGTTGTCAAACATGTATTTTTTCTCTGGAAGCTATGCAGCTTTTAGCAGTCAGGTACTCTCCCAGCCATTTTCTCTCCCAGCTTTTGCACATTACCTATCTGTAGGCTTTGTCCATGGATCACAGAGTGCCGTACTGCGCAGTGGAAGCATGCTCAGAATTACATCTCATCCACACCCTCCACAGTACAGGTTCACTATAACACAGTGCTCCTGATGGAAACTTGCTGCTTTTTCTTTCCTTCAAATTCTCTTCAGAAAACCTCAAACAGGCTTACGTGTGAAGGAAGAAAAGGAACATATAAGAGAAAACACTCCTTCCTCCCTGCCATGTCCCTGCTGAGTATCCACGTTTCCCTCCGTCAGGGCTAACTTTCCACGTGAATACCCCTTTACATACTTGAAAGCTCGTACAAACGCAAACATAGGACAATCCCTTTCCAGAGCCCAAAGACGTATTGCTTCCTCCATCCTGTAACTGAGTATCATGAGACAGAGTACGAAATGACATCAGGGCAGGCAAATCAAAGCCCTTTTGATACCTACTCCAGAGGCTTGTGCGCTGGCTTGCTTGGTCTCCTTTTGCAGGCTGGCCTGCCCAAGCTATTAGTTTTCCCCTGTAGGAGCAACCCCGGGCCTCCCAGCTCCTCCAAAATAACTACCTTGGGAGTTTGGCTGGAGCGCTTGTTTCCTCTCCTCCGGAGCTGCGATAGCAAAACCCTAGGCACGCTGTGATTTTAGGATCGGTGCCCTCTGCTCTTAGCCAAGAGTTTAGTAACAAAATGTATTTCTAGGAAGAAAAAGTACTGGCTGCTGAAACGGAGGGCTGCTTTTCCAGCCCGCGGCGGTCCTCGCTGCTACGAGCTGCCCGGCTGCTGCTGCTACTGCTCCTCTTTGCTCGGGGACTCAGCAACACGGGCTCTGCTTGCAAGGCAATGGATGGTCCCCCGGCACACATTGCCTTGGCAGCGAGAAGCAAGACTTTTCAAACGCCAAGGCACGTAGTCGTGTTGACCTGCTCGTCCCTGTGCTGCTGGCAGGGGATGGGAGGCTGGCGCTGAGGCTTCACCTTCACGCTGTGTGGTGAAAAGGAAGCTGATGCCAGGAAGGGCATGGTATTTCTCCACTGGAAAGTGTCTCAGAAAAAGAGGCTTGGAGGCCAACTTCTTCCACACACTTTGTGTCTGAAGTAAGCTCTTTTGTCAACAGGTCTATCACCCCACTTGCTAGCTTCTCACCCAGTCATGCCCTCTTTTGGCAAGGAAATCCTAGAAGCTACCTGATGGCTTCCTCCATGGGAATAAAGTTTGTCGTAGGCCGGAATAGAGATATTTTTTCCCTTCAATCTTAAACAAAGATAATTTTTTTCAAAGTTTCCTTTAAATCCTGGTGCCGGAGGAATGGGAAAAGGAGTTAGCACAAGAATAAAACTAAGATTCCCTTAAAGTTAAAGCCCAGAAACTTGAAAACCTAGTAACTTAGGATCCAAGCTTGCGATGAAAGCTGTGAAGTATTTTTCCTGAAATGGCAGATTCCAGAAACTTTTAACGGGAAAAAAAATGCGTTTACAGTTTCCAGGTCCAGCTGGCAGAAGGAAGTTAAATACCCTTGTTCCCCAAAATACCATCTCTGGAGAGAAGGAACCTGTGAAGAGCAACAGTCACTGGTCAGCCAGGTGCAATCCAGATGTAGGATTGCAGGCCATTGCAGAGCCCTCCCTTTTGCGCAGCACACGAACACGCAGATTGCAACACATCCAGTGCCTCTGCCTCTCAAATCCCGTTTTTGGAAGGACTGGAAGGAACAGAGAAAGGCAGGTTAGTAGAAAGCCTGTACGTGGACTGGGCATCTGTGGTAATTTTGCACTGCAGAGCAGAGACTGGTAATACCAGTATGGTCTCTCATAAACCAGGAGAGGTTCTTTGAGGCATTTCTTGTGCACATCTTCTAGCTGGCCTCCAAATGGAGACCTGTCAGGCTAAGTGAGGACAGCCACGTTCAAGTGAAACATGAGTTAAGTAATGAGTGGCAAGAACTTTGTTAGAAGAGGGTTCACGCTTAGAGATTAGGTCACACAAATCCTGTAATTAGGTACTACCCTCTAATTATAACATCAAGGTTTTCATTTTGTGTCTTTGAAAACAAGTTTAAGAAGTGCTGATGCAATAGTTACTCCAAAGTTTAGGATTCATAAATAAGTCCTGCTGGTGAAACATCTTTCTTTAAGGAAAACATTGGCTCCCATTCTACCATTTACATGACCAATGGAGAGATTAGCTTTAGTTAAAATACCAAAATATTTTCTTCTGGGCCTTTCTGTATATTGGCTTTGGAAGCTTTCCCAGTTAATAATTATAACAGTACTCGGCTCAAGCTGCAACTGTGGAAGATGCTTAAAGAAAGAACTGATGAGTCACTCTTTAACAAATGCTACTTTCTAAAGTTAAAGTTTTATAGTTTAACTTGAATTTGTTATTCTAACTATTTCTCCCTCTGCAGAGTTATAATCCCTGTAAGGTACATATGACTTACCAGTATAAACAGTCTGTATGAGTTCAAGAAGGACTATTTGTACTACTCTTGCACAATTTATGACTGCTGCCATGGATGTCAGTGGGTACAATGAAGTGTGACTTGGAATAGCTCAACCAAACAGCAAGCAAGACTGGAAGTTTCACACTTGCAGCTCTTGTAAAGAAAGTCGGTGGACGATATGATCTTACTTTTTGGAAACAGTGAAAGGCATCTAAATGGAGCATGCCAACAAAAGGAGTAACAAATGATGAAATAAAGAGGTAGCTTGTAGATAGCTGAGCAGAACTTTGAGGGAAAAGTTAAATAAACAGTTTAAGCTCTGGAGACTCATAGAATTACAACCACTGCCTTACCCAGATCGTGTCTGTCTTACCTAGGCAATTTAAGTAAAAACCAGAAGGTCTGAAAAGTTTAACCTGTCTAATTAACACTGATTATGAGGGTAAAGATAACTGATATAAATGGGGCCATCAGTGTTGAAAGCTCATCAGTAACTGCACTTGAGCCTAGTGTTGTCAGGAAGAAAAAAAGAAAATCTATTAACAAACATATTGCGGCTAACAACAGGTTCACAACTGACCAGCTACAAGCACTTATATGCATCTCACCAAGCAGTCAGAGTCATTAAGCCATGGATATAAATAACCCTACATCCAGAGTCTGGTAAGTGAACTGGTTCAGAACATTGTAATGCCACTGTCACAGCTCTGTAGGCTCCTGCCCGTGCAAAGCCTTTGCTTGTTGTTATTCTTAGTACTTTCATTTCTGTGTTTCGTTTGGGGACATGCCTCAGACTCACTTTTTCTAACTCCTTGCAGCAGAGAGGATACAAGCGCCCAGCCAGCCCGGGCCTTTGGCAGTGCGGGCACCTGCTTTGAAGATGCAGATGTCCCGTTTCAGAACCCCCCGTGGCGATGAAGTGACCGTGAGCAGCCTCGGTACCTGCATCTCCTCAGACACGTGAAGTGAGTTCAGGTGGCCCTTTTACTATTTCATCAGGCATCATCTGGAAAAACAACTCATGCCCTTTCCCCCTTTTCCCCTTTTTTTAGACTTGCCAGTCTTATAGAGGAACTAGACTGGGAGAAGCATTTGCTCAAAGTAATAGACACAAAGCCAGATGTAACCTGTGTGCTTCCCTCCTCTTCAGCAGGGGATGACTCAGGAACAGGAGGCAATGTGTAGAATTACAGTGGATAAGAGTTTACAAAGGAAGGTCTACATAAATATAATATAGATCGTAAATGTGGAGTGTCTGCCATACTGTAGCATTAAGCTTATCAGTAGGAGTGAAAAACAGTTTAGTTGAAGCAATAGCCTGGACTTTTTCTTTTAAACTGCCATTACTGTTTAGCTTTAAAAAAGAAAAAGTGACAGCTGCAAAATAACCAAGTTGTTGATGTCTGATGGATACACTTCAGTCTGCAGGCAGGTGACCGGCACTGTGAGATTTTAACTATTGAGACCTTGCCCGCTGGGAGAGTGAATTCACGGAGGAGTGGCAAGTACACGCTGCATACAGAGTTATGCAAGCCCTTTTCAAAGGCAGCGCCAGGAACAAAACTGTACTCCGTAAACTTACTTTATACTTTGGTTGCCATTTCTCAGCTCTGCTTGCAACACTGCAAATTCAAAGTTTGCATAGGATACTTTCAAGCAGTGAGCTGTCATTCAAAATGGAAGTTACATGTTCCTGTAAAAATCTCCTGATTTTAAGAACAAACTCAGTTGCTACCTTTTAAATAAATAACACCAAAAATGTCTATACATCAAATATTCACCTATGAGACCTTTGTAGTTAAAATATCGGTATTTTTATATATAAATGCACACATACTTTTGATGAGTTTTCTAGATTTCCACAGAATTTGAGCAATGACATTAGCTCCAGGTGCCTCGTACTGTCATTATCTTACATAGAGGAGGATGAGAAAGTGGAAAAAAAAAAAAAAAGAAAATTAAACCCCCCCCACACAGCTGAGAGCAATTAAGAGCGTCTCCTGGAGACCCTTGTACAGCTTGGACTTACTGAAGCTGTGCGCAACCGAAGTTCACTCCTTTAAAAGACGGGGAGCCTCTCCCCGCCGAGGAGCGACGTGCGGCGGCAGTCCCTGGCGGGCGGCAGTCCTGGGCGGCCGGGGAGCCCGGCACAGCCGCTGCTCAGCCTCCCCGGGCACGCAGGCGAGCCGGCGGCTCTGGCTGTACTGATGTGCAGTACCGGAGACGCCACAGCATGTGCTGGTTTTCCAAGCTGTAACAGAGACTTTCGGTCGGATTTGCTGTATCTGCAGTTATAAAAAGGCAGGCTTAGGACAGACAGTCTGGGTAATGACGACAACTTGTTTGTCCTCTTCCAAATACCAGCAACTTATTTGCTTCTGTTTTACACCTGAAGTTGTTTCATTTTTTCAGCAATTTAGTGCTTTTATTTCCCAGAGTAAGACCCTCGAGCTTATTAGCATTGCTCTACTGAGGGAGGTGGAAGGGAAAGGAGCCTTTTTCTTGCCCAGTTTTCGATGGCTCCTTCACTAGATCCTCCCTATGGTGTTGTACAATGCTAGGAGGCAGAGATGTCTTTGTTTCTGAGGCTCCCGTGCATCATTTCTTTGCCAAGCTTTCCTTCCCTGAGCCCTGCCGTTTTATGCACGTGGCCTGGAGCCCCTAGCAGTCCCACAGGCAGCCCACAGGACCTGCCACCAGCACTCCTGCTGCTCTCTGGGACAGAACACAGCTCTAACACAGCGGCCACTTCCTTCTCTGCTACAGATGAATCATTTCTTCTGCTCGGAGCACAGCCCTTTGCCTCACTCACTGATGCACAGAGAGGCCACATCTGGAGGTTGCATGGCAGGGAGCAAGTAATGTTTTGTCAAGGCAGCGCAAGAAGAGAGCAGCCCCTGGGTGCTGGAGTGCTACTGCACGTTGCCCACCGCCTCCTACGACAGCAGGGATGCGCAGTTTAGCAAAGGAAGGTCGAAGCTGCTTACAGCTGCAGCAAGAAAGCAACCTGGTGCCCAGGCTGCGTGAGTCCCTGGTCGTTGTCTACCAGGGATTTCTATCTGATGTGCTTACACTGAGCAAGCCAGGTGTTCCCAGCCTCTGTATGCAAATCCATACAAGCCACCAACATTACATGCAATGTAATGATCCTGGCCAACTGCCACATCTCATCTCTTGTATTCTTCTTTTGCTTGAAGGAACAGGTTTTGCCCGATTTAATTCAAACAAGTCCAGGATCAAGCAGAGAAAGTATCAGCTCAAAGGTGTCCTCTTGAAGAGACTTACATTGCACAGGAGCAGATATTCTGGAAGTTTGTTCCCTGGGTGTAGTCATACTTAAAAATGTTTAACTCACACAAATTTTTTTCTTCTGCCCCACAGGATGTATCGCACCGGATGGTTCTGTACTGACAAGGCTGGCTGCAGTGGTGGAAAGTGGGGTGGGAGTTCATGGAGGAACTCAGCTAGAACCAAGACCTTAGGCTGGAGTTTTTGTAGTTTTCCCAGTTTTCTCCTGAATGCCCCTGAACAGCAGATGTTTCTGAGAAGCCAAGTTGCCTGTACATACGCTTCTTTTCTGTTTTAAATAAGCCCTGTGAAGAATATGGCCATTTGCACTATCCTCAACATACTACCAGCATTAGCAGCCACACACTCGAATTGCATCTTACACCTTCAGTCACTCTGCATGGGTGGGTAAGGTCCTCGCCAACCTAAAAAAGCAGCTGCACGGGGCGAGCCGAGGGGCAGAAGTCCCACCAAGAGCAGCCCCCAGACCGCACCTCGCGGTCAGCCCACCGGCCAAGGCTGGCTAGGTCTCCTCCGGGCTCCCCGGGAGCACCTGCGTCCCCTCTGCGGGGGAGTCGCTGCCCGCAGCCGGGCCAGGGACCCCCGGGGCGGGTATTTCGCACGGCTGCGGGGTGCTAGGCCCAGCACAGCTCCTGCAGACGCCCTCCTTCCAGCTTTTGCGTGTGGCTCCAGGCCCCACGCTCGCATCGTGCTGGTTGCCAGATGTGGGGCAAAGGAGGAAATGTTTACCTGGGGCTTGCAAAAGCTCTACCTGAAGCAACAGTTATATGAGCTATGCTTGAAGTGATGTAATGTCCTTCTGGCCTAAAATTCTACGGGCGTCAGTAGTTGTGAATTAGAATTCCGAAACAGCACAGAGTTGCATTCATGAAATGCATAACCCTCTTAAGTGATAACAGGCCTGAACTGCTTTTATCTCCCCAGACCTAGCCGCTGTTACACAACAGAAATAATGTTCCCAAGCAAACAGCACTCCCCCAAATGGCTGTGACCTCTTACAGACAGATACCTTGAATGGTCACCAGCCTACGTGTGCTCAGTTTATCTTACACAGATAAAGCCATGTTGAAAGAAAAGCTTTAGTGAGAAAGCAGAAGAGGTGAACAGCAAAGTCTTTGTTAACTGTATTTAGCTGTCTGTCTAACGAATACTCGGGAAAAAGGATTTAAATGCTCTCAGCAGTTCCAGTGCCACCATTTGGGTGTAAAAGTGCCAGCACTATACTGACCAAACCTAGGATCCCTGGTAATTCTAGTAAAATTTAAAGGGAAAAAAATACTGACCCCAGAAAATCCTTTATGTGTGACCTTTACGGTTCTTTTAGCAAAAATAAATTATTTATTTTTATATTTTATTATATATTTAAATATATCTATATTACTTATATAGAATATGTTATATTCTATATAACACATTCCAAAATCAATATTTTCTATTACTGTTTCCTTTATTATAACTCCACCTACTACCATTTCTATGGTTAGATGAGCTAGATGTAAAATACACAAGAAGCCACATGGCTCATTTTTCACAGGTAAAACTAAATTTCTGCATCATTTGACAGTGCAGCTGACACAGTTAAGTGTTGGTATTTCATCAATGGAAATGCAGTATTTCTATTAATGTATTAGCGTATTAATGTATTAGTGTATTAATGTATTCCAAGTATTTCATGCACGGAGGTGCGGTATTTCTATTAATGGTGAATCGCATTAACATCCCTAAGCCAGCATGATCTGAACAGGTGACACCATGCTCTGCAATTTCATCCCTATCGGAGGTGCAAAATAGGACGTGGAGAAGCTTAGTGCAATTTTCTTCATCATCTGCCCCGTGGGTTGGTGGAGGTGCCGGCGGCACTGGGTGGCAGCAGCTGAGGTGCATTGCTGGGGCGTGAAGAATTACAGTGACTACAGCAGCAGAAAGGATTCAAGCCATGAATTGCAAATGCGATTCAAGGAACTGCAGCTGGCAATAGCAGGATGGGCACTGAAGCCAGCACTCACAGCTGGACAGAAAAGTCCTCCTTCGCAGCTAGCCCAGGGCAGCTCAGGAACGAGGACAAATCTGTTGAGCAAAGCAGCGGAGCTCAGCCTGGGCTGAACAGGCAGACCCTCAAAATCCCTGGAGCAGCAGGGCCCAGGGCTGTCTGTAGGCTCACTGCGTAGAGCAGAGAGGACAGCTGAAGAGCAGTACAGATGAGAGGCGAGACAGAGCACCGTGCCCCAGCAGCGTCACCTGGCTTCCCCTGTCTTCCCCAGGTCAGTAATTTAGGCAATGCAGCCTACTCCTCTGCTGTGGAAGGTGTTACAAAGAAATCCTTTCAAGCCTTCTCTGGTGAGCTGGTGACAGAGCAGCAGCAAGGCTTTGCTCCCTGCCGAGCCCTTAGGCCTCTGAAGGGCTGGAAGGTGGCAGAGCAGGCACAGCTGAAGGTGTTTATGTGGGTTTTTTCCAGAAGGGATTTTGTGGACATGTCACTGAGGGAGCACAGAGGGCACCAAGCTGCTTGGAGGAGAATGGACGAAGAATGTTTATTCAGCATTTTCACATTAAGCGGTGTGGCAAAGCCTCAAGAAACTCCTTGGCCAAGCCCGGCATCACTGTGAAATCTGTGTTTGCTTGCATGTACTTACTGGCAGCTTTGTGAAATGCTGCAGCTTTGCCTTTGAGGCAATTGCTACACGTGAGGGACAAAATGTAGCTGAAGGCAAGGCCGTGCCGTGCTCCTGGACAAGCAGGCAGGAGAGCGGCAGCTACAGCCCCGCAGTTCCCCTCCGCTGTGTCTGGGCTCCTGCATGGGGTCAGCTTCGGTCATTCGTGCCTGGCATCTGCTCTGGGCTGGAAAATGTTTCTTCTTGCCGGGATGGCAACAAACAGAGTGCTGCTAAGAGCCACGTGGTGATAGATACCTGCCTGGCCACGCAATTTCTTTTGTCCCAATATCATCTTTCTGGGTAAGTGGCAGCCCACATTTGGTGGGATGTCAGGATGACCGATTCTGCTGGGGACTTTCAGCACAAGGTCGTTGCAAGCCATGGCAGCTTGACAGAGGAAACTAGAAAGGAGAGCTCATTTCTGCTTGGGGTATAAAGGATGACCCTCCCTACCCATAGTCTTGCCAAAGGTACTGGCAGAGCCTGTAGTACATCTACAAAAGCTGTACCCCTTTGCTTTCCACAGAATCTGTATAAAAGAAGGATTTATATGCTTCATCTCCGCTCCTACCTCAAATACAGCTGTAATCCAGCCTGGGTCACAGGTAGCTGTCAGACACATAGAGAGGTGGGTAGTGGAGCCAATGAAATGTAGTTTCCGCCATAAGCCCGAAACAATCCTATACTGCTCACATCCTATTTTTTTTCTCCCCAGTTACTGTTAGAGTTCTTCCCAACAGGAGAGCTGCACCTACCTTGGAAATCCCTCTCTGCTTTGCTACCTTTGCTCTTCCACTCTCCCTATGATAATATTGAAGATGGTAGGCAGCCCTTCCCGGTCTGTACATCCAATTCCCTCTTCTTGCTGCTCTGCTTCCAGGCTGCTCCTTGGGCTGGTTCACAAACCAGTCCTCAGGAAGGTCGCCAGGGTCTCTCACAGCTGCACGCGTGCCCATCGTGGGCTTCCCACTCTGCTTTACCCTCCTCCCTCCACCTCCAGCTCATGCTGCCTTTGCTAGGTTTCTAACCTGTTTTGGGGCTGGAAACCTTTCCAGGGGGAGAGCGGTGGGGTTTCAGGAAGGATATGCTGCAGCCCAAACATTTACTCTTTGGATCCTGCCTCAGTCTTTGGTTAGTCCTGCGCTAGATGCAAGTCACCTTTTCGATTTGTGTATATGGGACAACAAAGCTTTTATTTTCTTTTATAGACTGCTTTGGTTTAACTACAAAATACTAAGAGCAAAACAAGCCATGAAATGCTCTTGCTGTGCAGAGCGGGGATGGCTATGCCCACCATTTAGCATGGGTGCTTGTCTGCATGAGTTGTGCTGCAGGCAGAGGGATGGGTAAAAGTGATGTTCAGGGAACGAAGGATACGTGCCAGTTCAGAAAAAGGCCGGTGCAGAAATGTTACCGAGCAGACAGTGCCATCGGGAGCTGTATGACAGTGTTGGCTGGGCTTGCTGGTGAGTGCTGCTGTGTTTGCATGGTCCCCCTGGTCAGAAGGTATCATGATGGACAGGGATTTTTTTTCTTACCAGAGATGCAGAGATTAGGATTTCCAAAGTGTAAGCGTGTAGAAGCAGGACATTCCAGCGCTGATTATCTGTATGATATGCACTCACATCATACAGATGCATGTGCACACATACACACAAAGAAAAAAACATATAATGCTTCTATGTGGTACGCAAAAATATGAACTTGATAGATAGAGATTTTCTGGGAAGTGAAAGACAGAATAGCCACTCTGTAGTCTCATAGCTGGACAACCGCTTCTCTTTTTCAATAGCCGGACTTGGTGGCAGTATAGAGAACAAAACGGACATTACAGATTAATAAAACAGAGACAGATTTTATTTTGAACCAAAAGTTAAAATTTTATTTGGAATATCAATATACCCCAAAAAATAAAAATAAAAACTTCCTTTTATGTAGTGAAATAGCCATTTGAAAATGGTAAAATAAAGATATTTCTCATACTATTCTCTCCTAGTTATTGTACACATATTTAAGGTTGTTTTTTTTCTGAATATAAATCTAGCTTCAGCTTTAAGGCTCCAAAAAGCCTAAAGCATGTAGTGGCTCTTTTGAGAAAGCAGGTAAGTCAATCAGAGCTGTGTTTTTTCAGCAGACAGGCCTGTTTGAAGCTGTCCAGGACTGGACAGAAGTGAGACTTCTCGGGAAGGTCACCGTTTCAGGGGAGTATTATTTTATACCCATTGGGGAATACACTCTAACCCCACTTCATGCAGCATTTTATTGAGCTTTATGATGTACTGGGGAGGGCCCTGGTTCCCCTTAGCTGTCGAGTTCTTGTGCAGATCCGATCTTATTTGTGTTGGTACAGTTGGTTTAATTTAAGAAATCAAATCCTACCCTGTTTGCTCTGCTAGAAATCAGGTCTGTAACAAGGCACTGATCCTGCCTTTACCTCTGTAAGCAAAAGGTTTCTGTGCCTGTGTATAGCTGCACTGACCACAACGGGAGTTTACGATAGCAGGATCAGGGACTTGTCCTTTAGCTTGCTTTCAATAAAATAAATGGAAGGGAAAATGTATTGAAATAAAACAGTAGAAAACCACCGTCAATTCTGAGTTGTGGTTCTTCCCTTTTAGAGGCCTCATTGATGCTAGGCTGGAAAATATGACTGAAGACCCATGTCAGGGCCTGAGGGATGCCCCGAGTGGTTCATGTCACCACCAAGTAAACAAACAAGGCGATTTAGGTCTTGAGTCGCCCTCTGCAACTGGGCTGCAGCAGGCTGAGGCAATGCTCACTGAAGTCACTGGGTATCTCACCAACAATGTCACTTTCAGTAGGCATTGGACCAAGTCCTGAACTTATGCGGTATGGTCTGCAATTTGCTTTGATTTCTTCCTTGATCAAAGCCATTTTTATTACTTAAAGTATGTCTGTATTTATGATTTGTATATAAACATGTTATACTTCCGTTCCTGGTTCTGAAGTACAGGATAGACGACAACTACTAGAGATATTACTGCACTAATATATCTGGCACTGTTTACAAAGGCTGCTGTTTCACGGTCACAATAATTGGAGTCTTAATGGTCTTTGTTGCCTGAAAACCACCTGAATATTGATCCCTGAGGTACCATTGCTCTTAACTAAAACGTTGTCCCAGGTTTTTACTTTCAGGAGAGAAAAATGAAATACACCCAGGCCTTGAAGTTCACAAGTCGTTAGACCGTTGATGTTCCTCCACACAAATCCACAGACCCACGCTTGCACTCAGGGAGCCACTGCGTAATTAACTTCCGCAGGAGGGTCCCCTCCACGCAAGCTTTATTCCACCAGCCACCCCACCCTGGGCACCTGGCACTATGCAGCCCACCCTCCTCCCGCTTTGCCTTTCCTCATCTTGGGAAGCAGAGAGCTGTCAGCCTGGAAATACTTTCTCCTGGGATATGGAATATGTCTTCTCCCTCCTTGTCTCTCCTGCAGCTGGTGCTCAATACTTTATTCCTACTACCCCGCTGGGCTCTTTCCAGTGATTCCTTTTGCAGGCTTTGGCCCTTATCTTGTAAGTAAAAGCTTGTATTAGTTTACTGTGAGATTCTGGTGAGAGGTCTCTTTTGGAGCCAGCCGCTCTTAGTTGGGTGTTATCAGTGAGCCCAGACATAAATCATTTGTAACTCCGAGTTACAGAAGGTCTGTAAGCACGAGGGGTTTCCTTCTCATCACAGGCACAATTTAAAGAGGCTGCAGAATTACCCAAGTTTTTGTTCTTCCACTAACTAGTCGAAAATATTTTCCTTAAAGCGTTCGCTACACAGCAGTAGTGTTCAGGAAGAGCCAAATTCTGCTCGCGGCTGCCTAAGTGTAAATCCATACCAACCTTTCTGGTTTTATTTCAGTATGCTGGAGTAATGTGCCAAAACATAAAACACAGACTTTGACCCTGGCAGACTGACCTTATCACCAGAGTAACTTTCCTGACTTTAATAGTGAATGCCGTAACAGCATTTCCAGCATCTGTGGTGGTTGTCACAGCTCCCATAATGCTTGGTAATTTATATAAAGTTTGAGTTCCCCATGGCTTGTGTGAATGCAACAGAATTACAGCTTCATTTAAAATAATTAGGAAAAAAAGGGTTCTGGTAGTGGACAGAAAAATTCAAAAGTGTGACCCCAAGGCTCAAGCCAGGGGAAATAAAGAGGACCCAATTAGCCGTGTTTATATCTTGTGGCTCGTAGGTTGGAACAGCTGGAGTATTGTTGAGGTGTCATTACATTAGGGTTGACTGGCTCAGTGCTTAAGTACATGTGAGTGGGTTAAAATGTGATGTCCAAATATCATGCGTGCATGTTTTAGGAAGGAAAAAAAAAGTAAGAAAACAGTGTAAGTTGGTTTTGTTCTTATCCTCAATTTCTTTAATGCCAGTTACCACATTTGACTCCAGTGGAAAACCTCAGAGGAAAAGCCCAGTGGTGTAGTAGGGCCACAGGACCTGTGTAAATGCATGTGTGATGCATCATCTCCTGAAGCAAATGGCAGTGTGACAGCCAATTTCCAGCGTGATGATAAACGTACCCTAACTTACCACTGTCCCTTACGTGCCTGATCCTGCTGCCCCTTCCCTACACATATGCTTGCCTCCAGGCTAGTCACCCGCCAGGATGCCCACTGAATTCAGCGCCGAGTTCCCCCGGCATGTCAGGGGAAAAACGCCTGCCCTGCGTTTTGAGGAGGTCACTCGGGCTGGTTTCTGCCCTGGAGCCACTTCCCAGGCCGTGAGGAAGGTGGCCCTCGCCTGCCTGGCCCCACTGGTGGGGCGGTGGGCTTGTTGGGGAGCAGGCGCTGGGAACGGTGCAAGGTACCTGCGAGGGCTTTGGGAGGATGGGGTAAGAGCGGGTGAAATTCTTGCTCCACTGAAGTCAGCGTAGGCATTGCCAGCATTGCCGTCCAGCATGCAGAGGTGTGTTTTTTTCTTATGCAATTAAGAAAAACAGTGTATGAAACATGGTAGGTTGTTTGGAACCCACCCTGTTTTCTGCCTGTGTTAAACTTAGGCTGCGAGTCCTTGCCTTGCTGTGGTGTTGCTTCTTACTGATAAAGTTTATGGGGCTTTTAAGTCATTAGCAATAAGCCTCAAATTAGGAGGATGTGTGCGGTTCCTTCCCCTCTGCTCAGATAAAAGGCAATCAGACACACCAGCTGTTCAAAGCAGAGCAAAGCCTTCACTGACTTCACAGGGTCCAAGATTTCTGCTCCAGCTTCAGCTCCAGATGCCAGACCCCTTCCACCCCCTCTTGCTTTATTTGAGAGACCTAAGACACAGAGGACTGGGGGTCTAAATGGCACGATGGTAGGCTTCTACCAATGATTCTCATCTAATTGCAGTTGACTTCAATTTTGCCTTTTCCACACTTAAGTGGTCTTCTTAATCTGCTGCTTAGCCAGGGCAAAATTAAGCATGAGGAAAAAGGCTTATTCAGCATTATAATTATCTACTCCCAAGCTGTATAACAAAATGGTTTACACATTTAATTGATTTTGTCTAATATTTCCACGTATATAGTAGTCCTATTAATGAATATCATAGCTTCATTACTGCATATCACATTTTGCTATTCGTTGTGTACCATAAAATAACGTTAGCACATCAATAACTTAAATAACACAAATGTAAACTCATTTTCTGCTTGTTATAATTATGATTTTACCCTGCAAAGGCTTTTTGATTTGTAAGACCATTCACATAACATGGAATGTAACTTTATTTGTTTTTCTTTTGTATATAATGAGACACCGAAAGCCCTTGTCATCTCGTAACAGGATACTAAAGCAGCTGTTTCATGAATGACAGCACAATTAAAGCTAAAAATAATAATTGAAAAAAAAACCTTTGTACTGTACAATCTCAAATTAAAGCAAGAAAGATAATGACAATCTTTTGCATTAGCCAGGAAACGTGATTCTCTGCCACTGGGCTTTTTTTTCTTGTTGACAATTCACAGAATGTGTATATGGGTGTAGTTATAGGTGTGTGTATATCCTATGCAGAACAGCAGTCCCTATTTTGTTGATCTAGTTCTTCTAATTGTTTAGTTAAACTACCTAACTGATACAATTTAGAATACTACATTAACACATTTAACATCAAGTTTACATACTTGCGTCTTTGAAATACTAGGAACTTTTACACATTTTATTTGGCTTTGTAAGGACTGGTATATCACAGATAATGCAATCTACTTGTCTTTGAAAGAATATGGCTGTTCTCAACTAACTCTCTAAGGTTCAGAGTGAAACGTTTCTCCTTATATCTGTAGCTGACTTCAGAGAAGAAAGAGTGTCTTCTTAAGTGGTCAGTCTGATGTTACAGTACAGATTCTGCAGAGAGAGACAGGTCTATTTATTGACGGATAATTCTCTCTGGACTTTAGAGTTAAGCTGTTGCAGCAGAATTACTCCGTTTAGACTAATCTTTTCTATACAAATCTCAAGAAAAACCTATTCCAAGTATGTTTTGTAGTAGTATCTCCACATGACCAGAGGAGGGCACTTTGAACATCTTTGCACTGCCCGGGAGGCAGATGCAGAAGCACAGTGTTACCCAATGTCGCGCAGTCCTGCCACCTCTTTCCCACCCAGGCAGGTATCCTTGTGTCCACAAAAATACAGAATCCGTATTGTACCACAGGGCTCTGTTCTGAAAACAGTGGGCAGATATATCAGTCTCTTCTCGCTAACTAGGATTTCTTCTGATTTCCCCCATTTAATTCAGTGTCGCTGCGGTTAAATTGAGATTAACAGAGAATTCCTAAAAATCACGTGAGGGCAGTTGTCTCCCTCTCGTTCCTGAACATCCCTCTGCTATTAGCCCCTGGTAATTTAGCAAATATTGATTGATTTAACCCTCTATGACTTATCCTGCTGCAGAAATTCCTTGCCTTTGACTGAAAAATGCACTTGGAAAATGCACTCTCTGAGATATGTATTGCAACAGTGCATCTTTTCACATTAAACTCTTGTAAAAGTACTGCTCCTTTCCGCCTTCTGAGGGAGGCGACTCCGTGTCCCAGATCTGCTCCCCCAGCAGAGTACATAGCGGAGAAATCAATCTCTTCTCTTTTCCATTCATGACCACAGTGGGGAGTTCAGCCACTTTCATGCAGGAAACATCCTTTCAGGTTTCAGTTTGGCTAAAGGTATCAACCTTCTATGGAAAAGATTTTAATTCTGCAATCTTACTGTTACCATAGCCAGATTTTTTTTGTCACCTCTCTGCTTTGTTTTGTTTAAGTTTAATGCTGAAAAATTATTAGAAAGGATTTAGAAACTTTTTTTTTAAATAAAAGTCTCTCCTCCACCCTGGGGAAACACGCTGCTTATTTAATGTACTTTTTTTCCCCTCAACATTATTCTTTTATCTTCTCTTCTCTTCTCTTTTCTTCTTTTTTCTTTTTCTTTTTTCTCTTCTTTCTTTTCTCCTTTCTTTTCTAGAGCAGACAGGTACAAGAAGGAAGTTGTCTTTCATCAGCAGTCCTTTGAGATAGAGTAGAATTCAGTGAGTCCTCACCATGATAGGATCATAAACTTACTGGGTTAAACCAAGCTAACTTTCCCTAAGCTGCCAAGTTTTAGCTGCACCATACATATATGTGTTTCCTTGTGCCATTTTCTTTTCTTATAATTTTGTTTTTCTTGATGACCCTGAGCTATGGCTTCTGTCTCATTTCTACCACTAGTCAACCTTCCTTTCTTTTCTGGTTTTGCCGATATAGGCCTCAAAGAAAAAATGGCAGAAGAGCACAAAGTAGCTGAGGTACATGAGAGAGGACCAGATGATGTTCTGCACGTGGGAATGGCACTGGCCCTGCTGCATCCAGGAGAAGACCAGGTAATTGATCACGCAACCGATCAACATCTGAGTGATCTGCGACAAGGTGATGAACATGGCAAACTTGCGTGAGACTCTGAAGCCAGCAGCCCGCAAGGCATAGTAAGAGTACATAACGGCGTGTACTCCATAGTTCATGGTCATGAACCAGCCACCACCAGCCACCATGTCCTTGTAGGAATACCAAGAATAAAGTAACACAGTAATGTGATGGTACCAGTGTAAGAAGATGAGCTTCTGTTTCCTAAGAATAATGAATATTGTATCACCTGTAACAAAACAAAAACAAAAAAAAAAAGGAGGGGAGGAAATGAGAAACATATTGAACAATTCTGTAATTACTGCAGTGCTCTCTTCCCTTCGCTGTTGCTGGAGTATACACTATTTTGGAGCATGAAAAACCACCTCAGCTCTAGATCTGAGAGCCTGTCTGATCTGAGAGCCAGCTTGGCTCCTAATCTCTATGCAATCTTTGGAAAACCAACATATCCGCATTTTCCTGTGTGGATAACGCCTGTTTGAAAACTCCATAGGTTTACTTGGCAGCCCTTTGCTGCAAACATACTCTGTGAAAGCCTGAGGTGAGGTAGGTGGATATACATGTATCATCTCTGACTGTGAGATTGTGCATTATGTACTGGGACTAGAAGTGAAATGCAGCTCGACAGAGAACAGAAAACCTGAAGAGAAAGCAGCACAGTGTCCTCCGATTCAAATGCCTACCTGCAAACTGAACCTAGTTAAACTCAGTAGAGCCTCTTAAGCTACTATGCAAAAAGCTATTCTGTACGCAACCTACAATACTGAAAGGTATGTAATTGCCAGAAAAAAATGCTTCTAGAAAGAAATTCGGTTTATGCTGAAATGCACATCCTTTTCTGCAAATTCATGTTGCTATTGTAGAAAAGTAAATTTCATTCCTCTTTCCTGCTTTTTTCTTTCTTCCGCTTCTCATGATTGCACTGAGCATCTCAATTAGATATATGTATATGTGTATGCTACTTGTTTTCTATTGTTATAGACACAGTGTTTCCAAAAAGATCCCTGAGATTTGAATCTGGGGACTTATAACATATATGCATCCCAGGAAATCCAAATCATGAATATTAGTGATGGGTAGAACCAAAACTGCACTGTCTGCACAAGGTCTGTAATAAGCCATAATGCTACTGTTTACTTCATTATCTGCAAGATGTTGACTCACATTTTAATAAGTAATCGTATGTTCAATTTATTGTTGCTGTGCAGTTCTAGCTGATGTTTTCCAGTTTTCACAACTAAATTTCCGTGGTTTTGCAGTAATTTAAGCAGCAGGAAACCAAAGGATTCTGACACAGCAAGGCAACTGGTGTCTGTCTCTTTCCAGTTTTTATGCTGATGAATTGCTGTCCTGTAACTTGCTGAATCAAATTCTCTGCTGAAAGGTAAAGACTTATTTTTGCTGTACACCTGAACACAGTGAGTGCCGCAGCCCTTTGAGATTTAGGAAGGGCAGCCTCTGAAATGAAAGCTGGAGGGCTCCTAAATTGCTGCCTCCTCCTTCCCATTCTTGTAAGCCATGGGATAAGAACACATGCAGACTGGCTATTATGTTGGCTTTGGCATGTATATCGTAAGTGTCCTTACCAAAAAAATTGCTGGAGAGATAGGCGTTTATAAGAATCAGGACTGGAAAAGCTAGGGATATTATGGGAACTTGGTTTCTATTTGGAGGAAGCAGACAGCCACAGCTTTCAATGTTTAGGGAGGAAGCACGTTATTGTTCATAATTGTACGCCCACATGTGTATTTAAGGACGAATGCTGCAGAATGGAGGCAGAACCTGACTCAAAGCTTCTTGCTGACACAGCTGCTGTAGCCCACCCTTCACTTCTGTATTCACGGGGTGATTACGCTACTCATATTTGCCTACAAGTAGCTAAGTAAGAGGTATGGACCAGATTGCTCTTACCTCTTGACTGCCCTGCTGCATATAATCACTGCAGTTTATTCCTGGGTTGCGAATGGCCTTATTCAACTGCGCATTGCTCTAACTTCAGCCAAGCTGGACTTAATCTCTAGAGACTAAAACAGGCAGAGTTTGGGGTTGGTTTTGTTTACTCAGTTTTTCTAAGACTAAAACGAGATTTCAACAGCACTGAGAGCCTTCTTGTGCTTCCTGGACAGACATTTCTGCTCTAAATATGTATAGTGAGACAAAGGGGGAGAGGGTACTCACCTAGTTCGGGTGCTTTGCTTAGCACAAATGCATATGCCCAGAATTTGCTGACAGGTCCAATGTAAAAACTCTGGTCACACACTGACTGCTTCAGGCCTTTGGTCATCAAAATGTACAGCATGTAAGCACCAGTTCGAACAGCACCGAATATACTTGAAAACAAAAAGAGAAAATGAAGAAAGTTGAGTGGACACTTGAAATCTACATGCCATCACTTCAAATCATTATGAGAAAAAGGCCATAAAAGTTCTGAAATAATAACTTTGAGACAGCCTTAAAGTTGGAACAACTCTGCTGGCTTCTAGGAAGTTATTCTGAACTCAGATTTGTAAACTGGACTGCAGCTGTATCCTCTGGTGAAAGTCTGGAACAGTAAGGTCAATGTTTTTTATTTCATTACTACAGGAGTGATCCTTCAGTTTTCAGGAGCAGCGGGAGACATCTACTTCAGCTGAAAACAACATGCAGAGTTTTGATGCTGACAGCTGGGAGACTACAAGAAATGAGTCGATAAAGAGCTGTCACGAACGTAATCAGGACCAATTCCCTCTTCTGATTTCCTCAAGAGTTTTTGCTTGTCTCTCCCTGTGTTTGCTACACCCACAGGAGCTCTGAGCACAGACAAACCCAAGTAGGGTGCACAGATTTTGATGGGGGGTCTCAGTCAGGGCTGGTGTTTTGGTGCATGTGCTGACTTCATACTTCATCTCTTAACACCTCATTGCTAACGGAGTAATCGACTAGTTGAATCGAGTTGTAAACAGCAGATTCACCCTCACCTCATCTAAGTGAGATGCAAGGTAACAGTGTTCTGTAAATGAGAAACATGAAGAGATTTGCAATGGTATTAATTAGTGCAATTACAGAGGGGATAGGTTCAGATAACGAAAGACATCCAGATAATGTAAAGAACAAAGGCTTCTGTCTCAGCAGCGAGGAGCTCTGCAAAAGGAATTGCCTCACTGTTTTATGGCAAGAACATGCTTGCCCATTGTCTACCAATGTGGCTCCGTGGCCCTTCAAAAGCTGTGATGAATACTGGGTGAAACAAGCAGCTTTCAGAAAAATGGAGCAAAGAAAGACCCAATCTCCTTTGGGGTTGAGTATATCTTACTTTATGCCTACATCATATGTCCCTGTGCCTCTACCCAGCTCCACCTTATCTCCTCTCTAACATCTTTGTTACTTTGTCCTACTCATGAATCCTCTGGTTCCTGCTCTGCCTTGGTGTCTTTCGTGACTATTGCATGGCAGCATGCAAACCAAGCCACCTAAACTTGATGTGTAGACACGAGAGTAATGCAAGCTACAATTTATGCAAAGTGTGTGAAATAAGGAACACTTCATCTGAAGTTATAGATTTTCTGTTACTTGTCCTTGTCTTGTGAAGTCAGTATTCTTTAAAAAATGTTTTAAAATCATCAAGGCAGCCTCAAAAGTTGAGGTGTATGGCAGTTCTTACGGCATTTGGTCAGACTAGATGGTTCAAGTAAGCCTGCCAAGCATGAAAACTGTTGACCTAAGTTTTTATATTTTTTGCACAAGTATTTAGATTTCCAAATCTGCAGCACTGATCTACCCCGTCAAACCTGCCTGCTGCTAAGGAGCAATGCACCTTGCTCTCCCCTGTCCACTGCACGCACTCCGCAACCGAGCGGAGTACCACACTGCCTGCTGCTCTTTGGGCTCTGTCAGTGGCGTCACAGACGGGGCTCTACAGCCAGGTCACGCCTGGGGAGAAGCGTTACGTCCTGGTTCCTGCACCATTACATTTTGATGCCTAAGGTTTCACTGTGCCATCAGGAAATTCAGGCAACAGTGAGCACTTAAGAAGCTACTATTATTATCTGCTATTTGTATGGTGGTATTTGCTCATGGGCTCTACTGCCCAACAAAAAATTAAAAAAAATCCTGCTGTGGTACAGGTTTGCTGAAGGAGGTTAGCTGAGTTTGGGTTTCCCATTAGCACTGCCCAAAGCAATGCACATATTCCCAGGCTGAGGCAAGACAGACATTGCAGTCTCTCACGTTCATCCACCCCTGCATGCAGAAGAGAAAGTGCAGTATTCTCAGAATTATGCAGCCCGTAGTGCATCCTCTCTGTGTAGGGTTGTTCCCTCCCGGAAATGCTCTCTCAGCATGCTTTTCTCACGTCTTTTGGGGATCGGTCCTTTTAACTCAGCAGAGAGTGCCAAAGCCTCCAGGAGGAGTTTTGAAATGAGGTGCAACTCGTTCTGTGTCTTCTCTCTGGCGTTTACCATATGCCCTTTTTTTTCTCAGGAGTTGCCTTTCTCGTTCCCAAGAAGACAGGAGATTCTGACAGAGATGTGATCTGATCACTTCCCGAGGCAGTGAACTCCTCAAGCCAGCCAGGGCAGGCCGCTGCTTGCTCCTGTGTTTTGGGTGGTGGCAAAACTGGGTGGAGGAAGATCAGGCAGAGTATCTAATGATATGCTGGTTCTCCCATTAGCAAATATCTCAGTGCTGACATTAAAATTGGGGGAAAAAAAGGAAATTTTAAATTATGAAATCACATAGCTGCAAGCAATACGCCTTTCCTTGTACAGAAGCTGTATTGCTTTTCTAAAATATCATTTATTATTAAAGTTTTAAAACCAAAGAGAATTCTGTGCCATGAACACGAACTCAGATGCGAAGAGCACTTGTTCGAGCAACAGGCAAACGTTGACTTAACTGTAAGTGATTGAGTATAGACACCCAGGGATTTAGTCTGGACTGATAACAGAGCCAAAGAGTATTTGCCCTGTGGGGATTACAGAGTTTCACTTTGCTGTCCTTGAGATTATAACGATGTAATTCTTCCTGTCTTTCTGTTTGGCAACTACTGCAGAGCTCTCCTTGGAGTGCACGCACGCACGCACGCACACTCATATGCTACTTTTCTATAATTTTGCAGCACAGTGGCTTCCTCTAGTTCCATGACTCTAGAAGAAGTGACTCCAGCTACTGCTCTACATGGTGTGAGTCAGACTAATCTGAATTTTTTATCAGTAAAAACCAAGTTACATTTTCACATAATTCACAAGGGAAGGCTTTATAAATAAGGAGGATGGCAAACTGGAAGTAACTGATTCAATTACCTAAATAGACGCCATGAGCAGGTAGCTGTTTATGAGATGTGCTGCATGCCAAAACACTATCTTGCCAACAAGCACACGCCACCGGAGACAGAAAAAGATCTAATGCACGCCTGCAAATGTGCCTTGGACCCAGCGAGCCAGGACTGCTTTTTGTGCCTCTGCCACTTAATCTTGTTTGTTCTGTAAGGTAAGATCAACCAACAAATTTCTATCTTGCAAAGACATGATGTGCAGCAGAGTGATAACATTGCTTGCTCAGTAAATCACTTCTGCTTCGTTTTGTCCTCACCCTGCTCTCTGCTGCAGCTTTTGTGAGGTATTGAAATGAACTGCTTACCAAAGCAGTCTGTCTGGTGGGAATCATCTGCAGGGATTTTAGAAATAAGGTAGCAGTGAATTCCTGTACAATTACGGCCTTTTGCAACTAGAGAGACTGATCAGAAACAAACTGCACTGGCTAATGCAGCTTTCTCATCTATTCAGACTCAAAATGTCCTACATTCTCCTCCCTTCAGGCAGTGCCTTCTCTGGTAGATTAACAAGTGCCCGGTTGGTATTTTACTGTCCACAATATGATCAAAACATATCCATGAGTAAAATAAAAACTAATACTTTTCCCTCACAAACTTGCTTTCAAACGAGGGCCTCAAAACATCCCATGCATGGGTTAGGTGCAGCACTAAGAAGGAGGGAAACTGAGGGCTGGGGAGCTAGCTGATGGGAAGACAACACAGGCCTCAGTCAGCCTATTTCAGCTTTCTGTTCCCTCCACCCTACTTACCAGGAGGGAGAGAAGTACTTGTTTCTCAAAAGCCTGAGAGGGCAGCAGGTAGCTCAAGACTTCAAGACCCAGCTGCCACTGTAGCAGGCTCAGCTCCTCCTCGCAGCGAGGAGGACACTGCCCATTTTTGCTAGGGCTGCTTTCTATGCAGACCCATCGCTGCACTTGGCTCCTGACACCTCTGGACATCCCGGTCCAGGATCAACACTGCAGAATTGAGCAGGGAATGTGACTTCCACATAAAAAAAAAATTTGAAAGTTCAGCATAGAATATAGCAACATGTCCTAAAGGATTTTAGTGCTGTGATAAATCACAGAGTGGAAATCCTCTGCTCCAGTTTGTGTCTTAAAAAAACCCCCTTAAACTAACCAAACACACCACGCAAACTGTACCTGCAGAACTAGGCACTGAATGGAATAACAGTCTTGACTATGGCTAAGGTGAAGGTAAAACGTTAGCTACAAGCTACCCGTCAGAAGCGGAGTAGCGTCATTTTCGAAAGCGTGCCATCCTGCACACACAGCACCAGCAGAGAGCAGCAGGGAGTCCTCAGACAGCAAGACCCAGCTGTGCTGTGCAAAATTAAGGGCTGGTAGGGATTTCAAGCAGAGCCCTCCTTACCCAGGCCCACAGGCTGTTCAGCGTGGCCCAAACCACAGGCACCCAGCTGGTTTGACAAGTCTCCGAGGCGTCAGACTATCTTCTGCCATAGGTGTGCTAGGCCGCGAGCCGGCCTAGGTGTGCTAGGCCGCTGCCCCGGCCGCGAGCCGGCCGGGCAACCAGCTGGAGCTCCCACGGGTCCGGCTCCAGCTCCCAGCCTGGGGCCTGGCTGGAGGAAAGAAGAAACCTTAATTCTGCCCTGACCTGCTTACATGGCGACTCACAGGAGTCCCAGCAGGTGAGTCCGTGCCCCGGGAGCGCAGGGAGGTGGCGGAGTGCACGTGGTCCTCCTCAGCAAAAGCCACATTGAATGCACAGCAGAGCAGCCAAAATCGCCTTACATGCGGAGTCAGAGCCCTCAGACTGCAGCCTGCTTGCTTGTATTGCAACAGCGTGAAAACAGGGAAGCAGGTTTTTGGTTTGTTTTTGTTTTTTTTTTTCATTTTAGCATGCAAAATATTTACAGAGGAAGCACTCTGAGTTAGAAAGAAATGTTTAAAGGTCAGCAGGTGAAGAACGTGAAGCTCCCTACACCTTCCTTCGTGACAAATCAAACCATGTCCACCTTTCCGTTCTGTTCAGTGGGAGTATCCAGCGGTCGTATCAAGGTTCCCTTCTGTTGCTGAAGAGCTGGTCTCTTAACACAATAAAATGGCCTTTCTGTGCCCCGCTGATTTAAAACCCGTGGTCCTCAGAAAAGAGGAACAAGTTGTGCTGCTAATGATGCGGCCCGGGAGCGTGGGACGCGCAGCAACCCCTCGGTCTGACAGGTCAGAGCGGCAGGGTAGTCTGAGAGCATGCCTACAGAAAGCAGTTACTGGAAAAGGGCAACAGGATATTTCTGTGCTTAGCCAAGCAACAGAAAGTACATAAAATAGGAACTGATACTGGGAAAATGCACAGAGAAAGCATCTATAAGAGAAACAACTCTGTGAACTAAGTTTCTTGGAAAGAAATGCAGCTGAAGCCACCTTCATCAGACAGCTCTGAACTCCCCAGCTGGGCAGTTACCCCCAGATCAGTAAAGAAACTCAGAAACTCCTGGTTTTATCAAGCTGCATGTGCCAAGGTGGGTGCATCTCCATGTGAGTATCTTTCAGCTATTTGCTCGCTGTACTCTTTGATCAATTCCTAAAAATAAGTTTGTAATAAAGCAATGTTGCAACACGACCCGTAGGTTTGTTTTGTAGTTCTTTGGAAGTATTTATAGAGTCTTTCTTCTCCACCTGGTAAGGATGAGCTTCTTTCAAATCACTCTCACCTTCTGCAGTCTCATGAAACATGGTCCCAGAGAACCAGTCCATCAATGATATGACCAAGCAGATGAGGCAGTAGGGACAGGGCTAGGTGACAGCTTTCTTAAGGAAATGATGGATTTTGTTGCCGGAAATGAAACTGTAGGAGACTTCTGCATGTCTCCCACAGAACCCCGCTTCGGCCATGTGAGAAGGAACAGTAGATTTGGCTACCTAAAAAGACGCGGAGATGCCTCCGGAGGATGCAAGCGTTGAAGGGGCCACTTGCCTTGCAAACCAGCAAAGGGAAGGGTTTTTTCCAAGCTTGAGACAGAATTATTTTTTCCTAGGTGACTGCAGATAAAGGTGGCAGACCAGCATTAGGAAATGGCCCTTTCCCAGGAGGAAGTACATGAGGATGGATCCTAGAAAACAGGGCAGGAGTTCTGGGAACATGCATTTTTATGGCGACCACACACACCGTATATACACCTGTATTATAAGAAGACATACCTAAACTATTATCTGTGTAGACAGGTGAGGTAGTCAGATCACAGTGTGCTTGCTGGTTTGCTATTGCTGTGGTGATTATACTGTCAAACCAGTGGGAAAGATGGAAGATTTAATGAACCGTTGGCCTGCTCCCAACCCAAAATCTGTGCTTACATTTTGTGGTGGCTTCAGGTCCCGCAGGAGCGGAGTACTCTGGGAACCTGCTAACCATTGTGTCAAAAAAGGAAGACCATCAAACAAAATTTTAGTAGCTAAATCAGGAGGTTTATAGGGGTCTGCCCTCAATCTGTAAAAACAAAAAAAGAAACTGCATTTATTCCAATTCCCCCAGGATATTGGTGTAGTCAGGGTAGTTTGTTTTTAAAGCTGAGCCAAAATACAAGGCAATGTTCAGCTTAAAGTGGTTATCTGGGTGGTGTCAAATGAGGAAAGGATATCAGGGTCTGGTTTGTGCTGACCAGAATTATGGCCCAACAGCCTACTGACTTCTACTGGTGTCTGGGCACTTATTTAAAGCCTATTGTTCCAAAATCCTTTTGTGGGTAGACATGCCAGACTGTTTTGAGGCTGGGGGAAGAATTAAAACCATGGGACTAGTCTCCCCAGGAGCCTGCCCGAGAGACAGCATTCATTCCACTGCAGGGAGGGGACTGGTGAGACCTGCCATCACACACCAACCTTCCAGCATATGGAAGCAAAGGGTGAGTGAGAAATAAATTTCCTGGCTAATTAAGTTTCCTTAAGAGTCCACGGCCACACGTTCACAGGCTATCACAGAAAGCAAACGCGAGTCCTGCAGCCCCCCCTTTCTGGAGGGTGGATGGGTGCGAGAACGTAGCACAGGAGCAGCACAACCCACCAGAATCTGCAATTGCTTTGCTCTGATTTCTGACACCCAAGCTGCTCTTGGGTGTTTGTGGACTGGCTAGATTTCATTGCAACTGTTCCTCCCCTTCTGTTTTTAAAAAAGTGAATCACCTCTTTAACTCCTTCCATGTTTTTTTTTTCCAATGATGTGCACGTTAAGCCACATCTGGCCAGCTGTGCTGGGGGAAGGAAAGAGCAGTACTACCTTCACTGGGCAACGTGCAATGCGTGATGGTGCAACATTTAAAAAAAGTTGCATTTTCCAGATGGAATAAATCCTCCAAATGAGAGAAGGAAGTAATTAATCCTATGACAATTTTAACATATAGTTTCACTAGAAGGTTGTCAGACTACCTAAATGTTATCTCAGATGTGACTCCTGTCTTAGTTTACCTTGATTGTATTCAAACGCAGTTCCATAAAATCCTGGGTCTTCTTCTATTTAACAGGGTTGAAACTGTAAGGTTGCTTTAGGCTGATCTTTGATTGCAAAATCATTGTATTTTTACTGTACAGTGAGAAACCATACACTAAGAAACCAATCATTACGTACAAATGAAATGTGGCCAATGACTGAAAGATATCATTCGGCTGTTGTTCAGTGACCTACATGGAATTAATGGATCTTATTTTGATCTCAAGGAGTTAATGAGAGCTGTGTTTAAGTCAGTGCAGTATGACATGTCCTCTAATCTCACAGAAAAGCAGCCTAGAAAAGGATCTGGCACCCAACATCCTAACTGGTCAATGTGACACAATGACAGCCTATATGAAATATTAATATATATTAATAACTGACTAGAAGAACCAGCTTTGTAAGTCTGCACCTGATGATTAGAAATATTTTGCTAGGTTTGTGGAACTGAGGGTTACATTTTCCAAAATAAATGAATCGGATACATAGCGATATGGTACTCCTCTAAGTGATAAAAAAGTTTGAAAAAGAATAATACTGACTATGGATTTGGTCTCTCTTAACTCTAAATGTAACATTTATGAGGCATTTTACAAACATTTGAAAGAGAAGACTGCTTAATAGTGAGTTACCTTGAAATCCTAGAGGGACACTTGATCAAATTACAGCTGGTGAACTTAGCCCAACTGTTATTTTTATAAGAAATGGCAAAGAAAACCAATGTAATTAGGCTGTTGTTTCATCATCCTTCAACATTTCTGAAGTGCTTTCAAGCAATGCCAAGGTTAGTAACGGAGAGAAGGAGACCCAATCCTGCAGAAAGACTGTTCTTGTAAAATACTTGTAAAGCACTTCCCTGTTTTACCTCCCAGAACTGATTCCGGTACCTCCCAGGAAAACCTTGTCTCCTCATCGAATCCACTTGTGATGAAAAGGACATCTCCATTCTCTCCACAGAGCAGACCTGCCTGTTGCTGTACCAAAATTTTGGTCTTGTCTGCTTTCCAACAGCCAAGTGACCTACCACCTCCAGCTTGGGCTGTTCCCAGAATTACCAACGCCTCAACAATATTCAGGCCAGCAACTGCTTTAGGTCAGACATTCCTGTGTGAAGAACTGCTATTTACAAAGCTGTTTGTAAGTTGGGGTCTCCTCAGGTTCAGACCTAACTTACTTCAGACTTCTTCTGTCAGTGTCAGCACCTCCAAGGCCCTTAGCTTTGTATTTGTGAATATTTCACAGCCCTTAATGACCTTTACTCTTGTGACAGCCTCGTAAGGTGCCTAACCATAAGACCCATTTCAAAGGCAGAGAGGTGAGGCAAACTGAAATGTAAGTGTCCTGTCAAAAATCTGTGTCTGAGCCAGGATGAGAAATGATGTACAACATCATGAGCTGTGGTTCAGGGCCCTACCCCATGAGGTCCGTTTGATGTAAGCAGAAAGAGGTCTGACCTCACTCTGTATCAGTGAAAACAGTACGATTGAATTAACAGTAAACACGCTCCAGTAGGAGGAATTTTCTTCAGAGAGTCCTTTGACCTACTATAGATTTTCTTTTCACTTTTTAAACTTACTCTCTAAACCTTCAAGTCCCAAACCCTCCATCTTAATTACCCAAGGTACACCTATATCTTTAAAGATAAATAGTTTATAGACATAAAAGCTGTTGTTACACCTCTTAACATCACATTTTCATCATCCGCACATCTGATATTTTGGCAGCATGCTTTCAAGACCTAAAAATAGAGAGTGATGCACAGAGAATACAGAGCAAGTTTACAAAGCTGTGCTGTCCTCGAAACACAAAGAGCTGAAAACTTCCTGACCTAGCTGGAAGACCAGGTAAGAGCAATATGTGTCTTCCACAGACTCAGTCAGACTCTTGCTTTCCCTCCGTTTTCCCTTGACATATTAGGCAAATACCAGTGTGGATTTGGTCTGACCAGCTGGACGCAAGCCACAGAGACTGTGAACCTACAGAGTGAGTTTTAAGAGCATCCCTGCTTCTATCTCCCCTCCACTGTCCTACCCCTTAAATTTTCGTAGGACCAGACCCCAGCAGCTGACCTTGCCATAGGAGAAAATATTTAGATTCTTCTCCCTCGTGGAGTTTTTGCAGTTGTTCTAACTATTGTAGTTGTTTTGTATTAATGCTCCCTGCTGAGCTCCTTACTTGCACCAGTGAACTCCAGAAGAAAATCAGGTATGGATCAGAATCCACAGTGGGGGGTGGCTTTAAATGCCTAATTCCTTGTGACGTGGGCAGGTACAAAAACCACGCTAGTGAGGTGGAAAATTCAATGCCAATATTCTTAAAAACTCCTGTTTTCCTTTACTAATGCCATCAGTTGATAAAACTACAAAAACGTAGGTTTCAATCCCATTCAGCAGCAATGGATTCTGTGGGAAGTTCATTTTAAAAGGCTTCTATCTACCCAAGTCTATGAAGGAAAAGCCTGAAGATGTAACCAGTGAGTCAACCTCGGACAAAAACAGAACCCTAGACTCTCACTGTAAAATGAAAAAATTTCATTATTTCAAAGTCAGTCTTGCAGAGGACTGCAATGCTTGTTTTCTGTATGTTTGGGATTTAGAACTATCATGATGTTACTGTGCACCTATGCTGAACTCCTTTCTGCTCTATACTGTTTGCATTTCACTGGAAAAAAAATCACACTGGCTATAATTTTCCCATATTTTCCTTTAACAAAACTGACTTTGGGCACAGATATGAAAACATGTTACCGAGTCTTCCCTGGTGCTGATGAACTATGGCAACTATTTACATGCTCATTCTGTCTATAGCAATTTTAGTGTAAAACTAACTTTTAATGTAAAACTGTAATATCAGAGAAGGAGGTTTGTGCTACCATATTTTACCCCTTTGTAACTGTGTTTAGACAACCATGTGCTCAGTTACCACAATTCAGTTGCTAGCAGATAACTGAAAGCACAGTAACTCCCTTGTGCACCTGCGTCCTCCAAGGCCTAGCCTAGTGAGAAAATTATTTGGGACCATTATTTATGCTCTTACAATGGGTAGGAACAAAAGAAATTATGAGAAAAGCGCCTTGGTCCCATGATGTACGTTTTTCCTATGGTAACTGAACACCTTTAAAAGCATGCTTTCAAAAATTAACAAAACAGTCTTTTAACAGCACTTATATTAATCTCGTTCTTTAAAAAGAACACAGAACTCATCCTCTTCAGCCCATGTGTCTGAAAGGCCGTAAGGTATGTATATTCTTCATAATGACTAAACTATTGTAATTAAGAGCACAATTTTCACAAATGTTTTAGGCTAAGAAATGTTTTTAGCTTCCCAAACTCCCTGAAAGCTTGAAATGACTAATGCTTTTGTTCCCACTTGCAATTTTACCTCTCCAGCTGAGGGAACGCGTTATTTGAAAATGTTCATTTTCTTCGAGGAGGTGTATGCGATACCTAGCGATGGGCACTCTCTGTGGCTCCTCTGCTTTGAGCTCCCGTATCTGCACGTCCCACAGTGAGCTCCGCTGGTCCTCCCGCACCGGCGCTACTCCACCACCCATTCCGCAGGCTGCTGCCTCCACTTCCCTGCTGCCTGCCCAGTTGCGCTGATTTGGCTGGTTGCATGGCCGTGGTGTTTAACTGGACTGGTGAATGATGCAGCTAAAATAGTCTCTCCTCCACTTTTTTCTTTAACGACATGATTTCATTGCTCTTCATTGTGACACGGCAGGGAAAACGAAGACCAGGGAAGGCAGGGGTCTTTCCAGCCAGGCTTGGCACTACAGAGTTCAAAATGTGGCACGTGCTCTGAGCAGCTACTGTGCTCTGGGAAGCTATTGAAAAGGCATTTAAGACACTGGTTTGCATCTCTCTGCTGGATCTTGTTTCAAATATGGTTCCTTCAGAGGGTGACAGAAAATCCCAGGACTGACTCAAAAGCTCAGAAATACACTCAGGATATGGTTGAGAATAGAGCAGGAACCGTACCAACGCTGTATTAAGTACCATTCCCGTTATATATGCTTGTTACATATTCTCTCTGTATAATCCACTGCTCCAAATAACAGAATTGGGTGCTTCCAAAACATACTTACTAGAACAGTTACCATTTCTGCAAGGGCACGAGAACACCAAGAATGTAACAAGCCCAAACAGCAAAACCTTCCTTCTACCGTCTTGCCCAGCTGCTCCTCAGCCTCTCCCCCTGCCCATCTCCTGCCCAGGAAGGAGAACAGATGGGTCTTGCGGCTCACCCGCAGAGTCCTCCCTTGCCCTGCTTGAAGGTGATGAAGTCCCATTCAGGGTGGAGTGCAAGCCACAGTATTGTTAAGAAAAAGGTAAGAAAAGGGGGAGGTGAGGAATAACATATGCTTTTCTCAGTGTGGCGCTCACTTACCTAAAGCCTGGTGGTCAGCAGTAGGGGAAGTGTTTTATAATGGGGTGCTCTAAGTCTCAGCACCATGTGTGTGAGCAAAAGTTGTGCTGATCTTTGCAGGTTTTTTGCACTCTTTTTGGCAGAAGACTTTTCTTTGCATAAGTTCACGCATACTTTGAGGTTTGGGTTCAGTCCTATCAAAATCCCAAAGCAAAATTTGAGAGAATTCCCCTTCCATCTCTAAAAAAACCTCCCATCACTGAACCAAACACACAAGCCCTGCTTTTCAGACCTTTCTACTGTATCTGATCCAGATGTCTGTCTAGCAAGCTTTTCAATGCAAATCATTTGAGTTTTCAGTTGGGACCAAAACCTGAAGCCAGGCCAGCTCAGAGTGATTTAAAAATTGTGCAAATATTTTACATGGCTCTAAGAAATAATATATCATTTGTGCAGGTTTATATGCCCATAAGCATATGCGTACATGCCTGGGTGGTTATTACTTTCCCGTGTGATAAATTTTGGGGAGGGAAATGAGGTATATTAAAGTGACAGCTTGCTCTGTGGTTTTCAAGTGAGGGCAGATACTGTGCTCCTTGCATCAGTCTTTTTATTCTCCTCGGCAATAAATCCCTTGACGTGGAGCCACTCCCTTCAGCCCTTCCCTCTTGTCAGCAGATTTCCTAGTCACAACTCACCTGGCTCCCAAAACCATTTCTTTGTCCTTCTTATTGACAAAACTGGAAAGAAAACCAGGCTCAACTTATTTCCTCCCCTCTCCAGGGACCTCATTAAGCATACCCAAACAGTGACATCTCTGCAGGGCTCTGGATCAATGGACACTGTCATCTGGAGATTTTAATCACATTAACACCACAGCAGAGTAAAATCCATCTGATTCTTCCTTGCTAAAGTGGCAAGCTCAACACTTCTGCCAGTTGCTGCAACTACTACTCGGAAGGCTTATTTATATATGTGGATAAAAATCAATCTACCACAGCTACCGTCTTCCAGTCCCTCCTCACGGAGCCTGAATTCCTTCTCCAGGAAACGCAATTTCATCCCCCAGACCTGCCTTCTTTATGATTGGGATTAGCTATATTCAGACAGTTCTGAGGAGCAGAGTACAAAAGCAATCAATAAAGCGAAGCTCTGTGAGCTGGTGGAAGAACCTGTGCTGCTTATAAAGCAGAGCAGAAAAACAAACGCCAGGGCTATATTCCTACAAGTAGTCTTTGCAACAGAGGAGAAGATAATTGGTGGAGGTAAAAGGGGTTATACTCGCATGGAGAGTCTTACACAGAGCACTCGGTGGCTATACAAGGCCCATTGGGTTTTGGTAGAGATAAACAAGGAGCAATGGTCAGGCTGAAGGGCAGCTGAACTCAATCATTACCCTAGGAACACGAGAGAACAGCGTAAGTTGCTTACAGGGACACCGCATAACCATACACTGCTGAAAAGCATGTAACTGTTTTCTTTCAACAAATGAAAAATAATTTTTCGGCTCTACCCACACATCCCTGCATCTCATCTGACTTCCAAAGAGTCAGTTACAAGCTAATCAATAGTAATTACCAATCATCCTGTCTTGCCCTCCTCAATGTGCTGTTACCTGATGCTGCTCCCTGATTATCTGGCACATGGAGGGTAGGAACTTGCAGGAACAGTATGTCTTGATGAAAGCTGTTATTTCTCGAGCGATAACTCACTCTTCCATCACTAAATAATAGTTGGACTTTTGTTGCAGCTGAACATCCCTGGCACCCTGTGAAGTCTATACTCAGTGAGATGTTCTTCTGTCAAGAAACATTTCCTAGGTCTTAGGTATTTATTTCAGCAAGTTTGGACTGTGGCTAAATTACTAAAAAGAAAAAAAAAATCAATTTTCAACTTAAGCCCTGTGTTTGGTGTGAAATCTCATAAGAATTAAGGAATCCATCTAAGGATTTCTAAAGTAGCCCATGAGGATTCATAAGCACAGTGTACCTCTTAAGCAGTCCTTAATGAATGCCCCAAGGGCATTTGCACTTGTTCCTGTGTCGTTACTGAAATTATTCTCAGTATCCAACATTATCTCAAGAAAATTTTAGAATAACTGTAATATTGCAGTGATTTAAATGATAATCCGAAAAAAGTGGCATATCTATTTCTGCAGGATAAATTAAAGATACTTACAGGATCAAATGTATCAAGTTGGTAGAGTAACTGCCATGTATAGCATTGAAATGTATGTATTCAGGAGTTTGAAATTATCCTAGGCAAATAAAGCCAAAAAGTAATAAAGTAAAAGATTTAGCAGAGAATCAAGCCAACCAATGGAGCTAGCCATCACTAAGCTGTAAAACAGGCAGATAACAAAGTAAGCAAAATCTAAGTTACAGGAAAAGACTAGCATTTGACAGAATAAAGAAGGCTTAAAGAAGCTAAAAGTTACAATACAGCTGTAATGAGCTGCTCAGATCCATAAATTTAATGGCAATGACAGGCCTGGAGCCATTGATTTTCCTTTTTCACTCTGTCCTCCCCGGGGCAGTACTCCTGCAAGCGTCTAGAGAAGTTCAGATCTCAGGGATTTGCCTACAGTTGGTAAATAATAAATATATCGTATTTATTCAGCAACCTAGGGAAGATGCTGAATGGTACAGGCACAAGGATGCACATTTGTTTAGAAGAAGTTGCAAAACGGTGCCTTTGCTAAACCATGGCTCGACACCCGTACGCAAGCCTGCTTGTGAACACTGCTCGGTTTGGCAGTGTTTATTAACACGTTCATCCGCAGATGCAGTGTTGGATTTGATAGGTCATGCAAGTTAACACCTCTCAGTGTTTTATTCCCACTGTCTCCAACAAGCACAAGCTGTTGGGGGACTTACTCAGAAGAAAATACATGGAGATTTCTGTTCACCAGGGATTTCTGCATGGAGGAGGACTTCTTACCAGGCAAACAAAGCAAGTACCAAGGCTGAGTAAAATGCAGAAGTGCCGCCACAGGGGAACAGATGGGAGGTGTGATTTCTTTTGAATGAATTATGTACTTTCTCTCTAGTACAGTTCCCTTCTTAAGCCACCAGACAGATGTTCTTTATTCCTCGCATACACTTTTCAGTCTGCTGCCCATTTAAAATGGAGAGGAAAAGCCTCACTCCCAGGGGGCTCTGCTTTGAGTACGACATTCACGCTGAGCGGTGGCCTGCAAGGGCTCCCGTGGCCTGGGACAAGGTGATCTCATGAGAAAGGTATAATTCAAGGTGACAAACTGAGTGTCAACACTCTCATTGATTGTGAGAGCGGGGAGGGAATAGGGGCAAAATGAGCGCAACAGCTGCTTTCCAAATAATGTATTGAATTCACTTTGCTAAGATGTTTGGTTTTCCAGCAATAAAGACAAACAAGCAAGCAAACTTGTCAGAGAAAAAAGGAGAAGTTTTTAAGGGAGGCCCAGCTTAGCACTGAAAAAAGAGATTTTCATAGGAATTTTTAGCCAGTCCTATCCATATCTCCTGTAAAGTAGCATCAGCCAGGTCTCACAGTGAATCCTTGGTTTACTTTTAATTAGGCCTGATTAGCTAAAAACAGTAAAACCAGTTTACATTCAAAATGACTTTGATGGACACAACAGAGTCCACAGCAGTAACAGGAGAGTGAATGAAGAAGTGAGATTTCAGAAGAGGATGGGCACAGCATTTTGTCACATGGCATCAATTACAACTCTAGGAATAAAGATATTTGTCATGGGATGCTCTTCTTACTTAGAATAAATAAAGTACATATTGGAGATACATCTTCTTGACAATACTTTATTGCTCTTAGTCTATCTATTTTTATCACCTCTACACTGTTTTTTTCAATGCATTTTTCAATGCAATTTACATAGCACTGTTTGTATTTCCCTACTGGGATTACAGTTCATCTTACAGAAAAGAACTTTTTCTTCTTAAACTGTTAAGACTCATCCAGGGGATTTTTGTCTTCTTTCCAATCATTTTGAATTCCTAATGTTCACCCCACTTTCAACTTTTGCTCCAAAATGGTAATTAAAAAGATGTTTCCAATATCTGTTATACAAGAAAATCAGGTAAGTACATAAAGATGAACATGGTCCTATAGAAATAAATTGTTAAGTAGGTATATATTAAGCATTTTACTAATTTGGGTTCTGAGAAATGTCCTACTGAGAATATACATTAATACTTTACAAATAAAGGGATTGTTTCACATGGAATTCACTTGCTTTTAAATTGATAAGAGAGAAGATTATTAATTCACCTTAAACGCTGCTTATTAATTTTAATGTTATTTGGCAAATATTGCTCTTTTCAGTAATTAATTTTATCTTTGAATGTACTGTCAGGACCTTTATAAAATTTCAGAGTATTTTAAGATTTTGATGGGTTGCTCAGCAACATATGAAATTAAGTTGTGTTTTAATCTCCATGGCAAGTATCTGTGAATGGCAGCTCTTGAGATAGGATGCAAATTTGAATCGTTTTTCATCAATTTTCCTACATATAAGCATGATAACTAGAATGTATTTCAGAGTCACAAATCCAAGCAATTGAGATCCTTTCTTTAAACTTATGTTTAGTCTTTCCCGTTCAGTTCAGCTCAGGACTGAGTTCCTCACATAAAGACGTGTTTCGGACTGCCTTGTCAGGAGCTCTCTGTGGAACAAGTGCAAACCCTTCTATAAATGCTGCTGTGCTTGCAGTAACAAATCAATTACACCAGTCTCATAAAAGCAATGTGAGTCACCTTCTTCCAGAGAGCCTTTTTGCTTTTGTCTTTCAAATATAAGACCTGTTGCTGTTGGGATACTTCGCTTTTGAGGCTCTGGTTAGCTCTGTGGCAAGCAGCTAATGACCTTTCAGCTTCGTTTGATACCATTTCTACTACTTGAGAGAAAGTGTTTCCCAGGAAGGAAGACATTCGGAAACCCTGTATTGGCATCAACTGATTTCCATCACTGCTACAAAGCATAGCTGAATTTGGATTAGAATCAAAGTAATCTCAGGTGATGATAATAGCGTTATGGTTGTGTGTTTTGGCTAGACAACGAGAAATCCCTCCTCTCACTGCACCAGTCATGGTCAGGCTTCGCCTCTGCCTACAAATGACTGCATCACGTTGGATGTTTTATCTGCTTCTTCACCCGTATTGAGAGTGATGTGACAGTATTCCCCAGGGAAGACAACCTTTTACTATTATTAGTTAGTGCCTTGACCCTGAGACTTCTGTTGGCAGCCCCTTAAGGATGGAGAGCAAGTGAAAACGGTGCCATGCTACTGTCTTGTGTGAAGACGAGGCGATCAAATACATGTTTAAGCTCCTTGATAGCGATGCTACCCATACACAGACTCTACAGCCTATAAAAGGAATTACAAAAATCCAGCTGAGATGTAATGAAAACATGAATTAATGACTTTGTATCCTTCTGTGAGAGCCCTGGTCTCAGCTTTGCTGACTCCTAGAGATGCCAGCATGACACTTTTGATATACTCCAAGTAAAAAATTCAATGAATGACCCTAACTTTATGTTCAAAGTGACATGAATATAAAACTGGCAATTCAGATTTGATGTGTTTTTGCAGATTTTTAACCTCAGGAAATATTTAGAAATACAGGGCTGACTGTCACTTTGATGTGTAGGTGAATCAGCAACAGTTTCCTTGGGGTCTTACGAGACTGAAAAATGAACTTTTATGTCAGCTTCCTAACAGCGGGTTCCTGTTGACACGGAGCAGCACAGAGCTGCTCCCCCAGGACCTCAGTACATAACCAGGCTGGGTGAAAACAATTAAAGTGTAGAAAACAAAACAAAAGACTGAAAACATTTCAGACAACAATAAACCTTCAGTGCTTGAAACAAGTCAACAAACCTGCTAGGGAGAAAAAAAACCCACCAAGCCAACAACCCAAGAAAAATATCCCAAATTAATTTCTCAGCAAAAGATTTCAGAAGATCATGTTTTCACAGTGGTTTCCAAGTGAAAAGCAAGATTTACTGTCATTGCTCCTACAGAAGTTTTCACTGAGAAGTGGTAACCTCATTCCAGAGACAAAATGTTCAAACCTAGTTGATGCTTCCAAAGGGAAATAAAGCTGCTTTTCTGCCTCAGAAATCCTGCTGGCTGCCAGTGTTGACACAAAGCTCACTCTTGACCAAGCTCCTGAATGCTCAGCAAGTTCAGTAGGGTGGTGTAGTTGTTTTGTTTATTTATAAGTGTGGCAAGTTTCCTATTGTAGCTGCTACCACATTTAAATGATCTTGGCAAGAGCGAGGCGTACAGGATACATTCTGAAGAAGGACCATGTCATTGCCTGGCAGGCAATTTCCTTTTTTTTTTAAGCCCAAAACACATCTTTCCAGCCTCTGCTAAGTGTTACTATTCTGAGGCTATTTGAAGCAGGTAAAATGGTAGGAGTGCTAGAAGGGAGATAAACAAGGACTCTGGAATAAAGCCTCACGCTGACCTTGAGGCACAATACTGAGGGCTCTCCAGGCAGGTTTTTCTTCCTCAGTGCAACCCTCACAGCAGACAAATACATGACGTAGAATTTCTGCAAGGTATCATAAAAGTCATAGCATTTTAGCATCCCAGAAAGCCAAAGAAGAAGTCTTTTTAAAGTTAAGGACCATTTCCCTGGATCCATAGTAAGCCTACATGCAGAACACTGGCATCTAAATCTATCTGAATTGACCTTCAGAGGAAGCAGAAATGTCTTTCAGGCCAAGCATATGTAAATGAAACACACAGTTATGTGAGGAGCCAGAAAAAACAGATTCAAAAAAAGATTTGGGATCCTGCTGGCTACAAATCACTTTACAGACTGATCCACAAATGACATGCCATCTAAGAACCAATTCAACATTTGCTGAAATTCAGCTGTTTCTGGAACAAACGACAACAATTGCTTACAGGACCCTAACAGCAAAACTATGTTAGACACAGAGCCAGAAGTACAGCGCCAAGTGCAACCAGATGAAAATTATAAATTTTCACAGTGTTAGAACTTGCTGTCAAAGTTATCCAGACTGCTCAAAATTTTGCCTGCACTAGGATATTTTTTTTAAAGGTATTGACGAACTATTAAAATCAAGCCAACATAAAGTTCTTCTGTTAGCATGTCCTAGCTGGATGAGACAACTTAGAAATACAATTTATTTTCCCCTGCCAGAGTTTTAGAAAGTGTCAATGTGATAGAACAATTTTGGAGGAAAAAAGGAAAAGCCCTGAAAGAAAGGAAACTTCTCCATTCCTGCTTTATTTTACTCTGTAGAAACTCTCAGCTCAAACTATTCCCATCCTGTGAAAAATCATGCACCATTCACAGCTGCTCAGTAAGCAAATCTTTTTCATATACTTGCGAACTAACATAATCAGTAATTATTATATTGATATTAGAAAAAGATACAGGTATAGGTGTTTGATAATGGTTTGCAAATGGCTTCCATGCTGTTCAGTGAACTATAACTTACACTCCCAATAGGCACTGAAATGAAGGATAATCCTCAGGTCTTCTGTGTACTGTTATTAGTGAATTGTACCAAAAGTTTGTGTGTTTGTAAGGGCTATTTTTATAAGCATTTGTTTGTTCGCTTGTTTATCTTCAGCCTCATTAAAAACTAGCATATTAAGCAGATAAAGTGGAATTCAGGTTGGTCAGTTTTACTCCTGACTTCAGCAGCTATCAAGAATCTGAACCTGACTTTCCCCATACTCGATGATACAGAGTCAACAGACAGCTGGCGAGATGTGCCTCACTAAAAAACAGCCTTTCCCTGTGGAGCCACCCTTTTGCTACATTCATAAGCTCTTAGCGATGGAATAACCAGAAGCCAGATTCCGATTTCAATTACAGTGGCCTAATTTACCTGTCATCAAAGCAGTGACTTTAGGTTTACCTCACTGTAATGGAGATCAGAGTCTTGACTAAATATTCCATATACGCACCCATACAAACGTAATACTAACTAGTAAGTGAGAACAAGACTAACATCTTAATGTGTTTATTTCCATTTGTAGCTTGCACGGTAAATTTATTGCAATGATAAGCGCTTTTTCTCATGTCCTCACTTCATTTTCACCTTTGTTCTTCAAGAGAGTTATTGATTTCTCTCCTCTTCAAACGCCGTATGATCTGGCAAGTCAAAGGGGATCATTTCAATGGTGAAGAGTGGATCAGGACATAACCCTGAATAGCAGAACTAAAGAAATGCCATTTCTGGGTGAGCTTGTTGTTGCATTAGCAGTGCTGTTGTACGTGAAGAACCCCAAACCCTCTTCATGGACTACTGTAAAAGGCAGTTGGTGTGAAGAAATGCCTACCTGAAGACGGCAAGGCTCAGGGACCAGAGCACTAGTGGTTTCCTCAGTTCAAATTTTGCTCGTTTGTTCATTAGGTGCCGACCACCAAATATAAAGGCAGCATACAGAGCTGAAAATAGGAATGATTTCTTCCTGCAAAACAAAACCAAAAAACACCTGTCAAGTATTTAATTAGTATTAGATACACAGCAGAGTCGCGCCTGGACATAACTGCCAAGGGCTTGTGCGTTTCCTTGAAAGGAAACTCTTTTGAAGACACTCCTGCAGCCTAGCTGAGATTATTGTTAGTGTATGAACCTACGTGCCTGCACATAAGGCCAGGTCCAGGTGCAGGCAAAACCGACCTTGGGGAAGTTCTGAAAAAAGACAGCCAAATTTGGCTCCCATTATTCCCCAGTTTCTGAAGCCCGAACTTCTGTGAGGAACAGAATAGATACTGCAGAGCCCAGACACACTTCTGTAAGCACAACACAGTTGATACTTGAACCAGCTGATCACATTTTGTGGCTCATTTATCTTTTTCATACCAATTTTTGTTTCCTGCAGGCTCCTTGCTACCTGGCAATTTAGTTTCCCATTGTCTCCTCCAAGAAGATGCTTAAAGATCTTGGGCACTGCACCACAACATGAAGAGCCTCATGACAAGCGGACAACCAGCAAGGAGAGGTCAACAGCCCCATTAAGCAGCGACCACGCTGGGTGGCATCGCCCTGCTGCACATACCCTGCCTGGGAGTGCCCGTTCAGGAAATCCAGTGAATTTGCTGAAAGGTCAAGCAGGGCTCTGTTAAGGAACTTCAACGATACTCTTAGAATTGCAAGTTTTATTTTTAAAACTGCCTGATAGTAGTCCAGCTCAGCAAGAATCAGCAAACATTTGGACTCTGCTACTATAATTCATTGTAAATCAACCATTAGAGGTCAAAAATAGATTCAGCCTGGGATTCCTTCCCACACAGCACACTATGACACTGACAAAGACTTAACGATGTACAGCATTAATGGTGGCCTGACTGGATGAGCGTATATTTAGGAACAGATTTTTCTCTACAAAATCTATAATTATATTCAAAAATATCAGTGGACTATGGCTTTGCACCAAGAAGTGCTGGTTCTTTTTGGACCCCAGAAAAGAAAGACAAACACTATCAAGAAAGGTAGCTACTTCATTAATATCCCAGAAACGGCAGCAGCAAACTACAAGACCTGACGTTCGTTCTGACACTGGAACCCCGAGATGATGCAGCGTCAGACAGACCTGCGATCAGGGCATGGCAAGCTGCCCAGACTTCCCGTCGGGGGCGAGGTTCACCCGCACTGTGGTCTTTAGAGTTTTTATAGGATTTTCAATGGGATGTTTATATGAAAGTATGTTGCTTCACCTCAAGATAAAGACAAGGACGTGCTTGTGGTGTCGCTACTGCTGCCTCCTCCAGGCTTTTCCAGTACGATTAGCCGGCTGAGGGTACCCCATGGCAAGGGATACGGGCAGCACAGCACAGTCCTGAAGGCCAAGCAATATGTGCAGCACAGTACGGCACAGCACAGCGTGTGTCTGCGCCTGCTCAAGGCGACTGGTACATGGATCACCAGCTCCTCGATGGGCAAGGATCTTCCGATGAGGTCCATGAAAACGAAGAATAGCTGTAGCAGCACATCTGATTGGAAGGACGAAGAAAGCACATGCAGCCTTCACTGGAGATAAATGAGTTTTCTATGAGTTTGAAAGCTAAGTAAAAGCAAAGTCCAAAGAGACAGAGGCGTATCAGTATGCGTGCAGCAGCACGCCATTTTCTGCCCACTTAGAAACTCCTCTGTTTCTATTGACATATTTATAGCTCTGTGTTGCAAAACACAGGTAACTGCATGAAAATCCAACTGGTGCTCTGCACTGAGAAGGGAGGACCCGGTGCCTGCGGTCCCCTGGGTGAGCTTTAGCATCCACGCTGGCAACAAGCCTCAGGAAGACCAGGATGACCACAGAGCCAGCGCCCTCTCACCTTGCGCGTTGAGATGGTCTAATTGCCATGGCAAGGTTTATCACAGCTGGGTTCCGAAAACCACAAAGCCTCGGCCCTTATTCATCTCACAATAAAGAAAAAAGCATTCACTTTCACTTCTATGGTCTTGAATTTCACAGTCAGGGAAGGGGCAGAATTAGCACATTTGATAGCATGTTTGCAGTTTAGCTTGGCTGGAGGTCAGCAAATATTTGTTAACCAGTTTGGGTAGTGATGAACCACCTCAAACTTGCTCATACCAAACTGCCTAACCGTTAAGACAAGATTTATGGATTATGGGACAGGAGCAGACTCTCAGTGTGAGGTTGGACTGCGTTCCCATCTCCTTCCCTCTGCAGTCTCTTCAGCAGTGGTGTGCAGAGCAGCCCGTCACCAACCTGGGCACAGGCGAGGGAAGGCAGAGGGACTGTGATGGGCTGTACCACAGTCTGCAGTGCTGTCCTGGCTGTCCCAGGGCATCGGAAGAGACATCCGCTCTGCATGCTTCTGCCCCTTCAGTCCCACGAGTCTGGGCTTACAGCGCTCAGCGCAGACAGACAGCAATGCATATGACAAGGTATGGAGATACGCACACACACGTACGGCCACTCGAGCCAGGTCACGTGCAGGGGCCCCACAGGAGGGACCCTGCAGCCCCACGCCACGCGGGAGGTGCAAACCTCCCACCTCGCGGCACGGCAGTGGGAGTCCCCCACACCAGAGGCAGGAAAGGTCTGTCTTGCACTGGCCCATGCATGGAGCTCCAAAGCAATGGAGAGCAGTGCAGGACGACATCTTGAGCAGTGCAGGATGACACCTCCGTGCAGGGGAAAAGACTGCAACACAGTGCTGCCGTGCAGCTGCCAAGAGGACACGGGCCTCGCGGGCTGGCAACAGGGGGAGGTCAGGATTTAAGAGCAGCAGCTAGAGATACTTTGTGGGAATGCAGGCAGGCAGGAAGCAGTTCAGTTCTGGATCAAATACAGCCAAGACTTCAAAGTAATGGTTCGACTTCAGCTCCGATTCAAGAAAAAAAGACCAGTCTGAATGAGTTAGCAGCTCAGGTCTGTGCTCTGTTTGACTCCTTTCTTCCTGGGCAAGATACTCTATATATTTACCCCAAGTAACATTTCGTTTTGCTTCTTATTAGTGAAACTCTTTTTTGTGAGTTCAGTCAGTCTATTGAGGTCAATAGTTACATTATACTAATTAGGACAGATAAATTTAGGTCACTTTTAACAGCTTTGTAATGAGTTCAGCATTATTTGCAATAACGGTAAATGGTATTCCCACAGTACTCAGCTTTGTATTGGCGGTGGCAGACACGAGAAGATTTGACGGCATGCATGATGTGAACTGCAGAGAGCAGCTGTAAGCAGTTTCAGACAAGGAGGGACGCAGTAGTATTATCTCCCATCAGAGGTAAGCACAATACTGAATAACGATTAGGCTGATTTGGAAATCATCTCTCTGTTTTGACACCTGCTGACAACTTTTGATAACTGTTTGCATCCAAAGGACTTTGAATTTTCCCCTTTTTGCAGCATAATAATGGTTAAAAGGACTGAGTAGTCCAGGTGATATAGTTATAAAGGGGTTGCAAAGGTATGTACTCTTAAGATAATCTGTTTAACTGCATTAGACTGGTATTAACCAGCTTCCTAACAGTGTTTTTATGATGGATTTTCCTGAAAGGTTCATGACTACAGTCTGGTTCCTGGGCTGGTGACACAAAGCAATGGCAATCTGACAGCATGCAATTATGCCTGATATGGTTTTAGCCAAAAGAGGCTAATATCAAATGAGCATTTTTAAAGACAGAGTTTTGGAGTTGCTCTGGAGCACTGTAACTTTTCATTTCTGAAGAGAAACTAAATAGAGCAGAACAACGACAAAAAAATTAACCTTGAAACTAAAAAAATTAAAAATCCCCCAAAGTAATTCTGTAGCAGACTCGCATCCGATAACTTCAACGTTAGAACATTCATATGTTTGTCTTCAATTCTGTTCTGCAGGGTAACACAGTAGGCATAAAGACAGGGCTGCCAAATCCTCCACATTTTTCTGGCATTTCTGTTTCTCACAGTTGTCTCCCACCTTCCTACATTTTCAGACTTCAGGGACTAAGTACTATCTCTACTGAATACAACTCCATGTTTCCCTGTCGAAAGTTGCCAGCTCTTTCCCCTAAAAGGGAGGCAGGGGAATTTTCTGGAGAACCTATAAAATGCTCTGCTCGGGCTGGGGGTTACTACAAGAAAGGGAGGCAAGAGTGTAGGGCTGCAGGCTGAAGATGTGAGCCAGATCTTCTAGGACGCTAGCACAGAGGTGGCCGTATCACAAGGCAAGGGGACAGGCAGAAGCAGCTGACACGATGGGAGAAACAGAAGAGAAAGGATGAACCGTCAGCATGGCAGCAAATGAGGGGAGCTGGCGGCCAAGAGATGGACGTGAAGCTGGGGCAGCATGGAAGGGAAGGAGGCTTGAAGTCCCTTCTCTGCTGAAGCCCCTGGAGGGATGCTTCTTGCACCCAAGGGCACACCAATGGGGCAGGCTACCCACACCCAACACTGAGCTTTGGCCACTCTCCTGCAAAAACCCTCCAACAGGGACAGGTGGTGTTATCAGCCCCTGGACCACAGCCCATGGGTTCTGCTTGTCCCTCTGCACTGTGTAAACCATAGGCAAGTGATAGGTTTTATCGAGGATGGATGAAGGTTTGGGCACTGCTGTGCTTTTTAGAAGCTGAAATCCTTTATTAGGTCTGCCCTATGGCAGAGGAATGGAGACAGGAACGAAGAAAAGGAAAAGAAGTATAACTGAGAAGAGGCAGAAACTGGGGCTGATAAAGGAAGGCAGAGGAAATCCACCCCACCAGGAACAAAGCTTCTCCTTGTTCGCAGCCAGGGAGTCCCACCCAGGAAAGCCCACTCAGGCACCCAGGAGCGCCAGGAAGAGATCCGCCATCCAGCCTCAGACAGGAAAACACAACATGGAAAGGGGCAGCACATAATCCAAAGAGGAAAGCAATGGTAAACAGATGGCTAAGGAGTAAGAAATCCTCACTCCCCCAGAAGTACGTTATTTATAAAACACTGAAAGCGTAAGAATTACCACAGTATTCCAAAATAAGGGGCCAAAGCCTGAGGGCGAGCCTTACGCACAGCAGCGCGAGACATTCCAGCTTCTCTGATGCAAAATGAAATAGCCCTGAATATTGCAGTGCCGCCCAAGAAGGTGGTTTCAGCCCAGATGAACTGTTGCCATTTTTCCCCTGAAAATAGCAGCCTGAGTCATTATTGTAGAGCTCTCTGATGTTAACGAGTAAACTGAAACAGATATAGATATGCACTATACAATTCAATACTTCCATAGGATTTTCTTTAATCATTACGGAAAATCCTTATAGAAATGCACAAAGGACAACCTTATCACAGATCTTTTAACTATCCTCTATCACGTAATACAGGATTATCCTCATAACAGCATTCAGTAGGGGAGTAGTAAAGTGAAGCAGTGTTAGCCCCCTCTATTTACATTCTATAGGGTTTTAAATTTTTTTTTTTATCAAGATGTATTTACTTTGCACAGGCAGAGCTCATTCTTAAATTCAATACCAGTTCTTCATATGCTGTAAAGGGAGCACAACAGGTAGAAAAAAACCCACTGCAGCTGCCAGCGCAGGTAAGTACTGGCAAGTAAACAGGCAATTTCAGGCTCCCAATGTTTTTCTTTTGGCCGCCTTCATCACCATTTTATTGAGTTAAAAAGCAGATTTTACTGGAAAAAAAGAAAGAAAAAAAAAAAGGATGCTCAGTAAGATGAAAGATAAGTAACTTTTCTTACCGGTTTCTCCCAGCTTTCAACAGAAAACAACAACAACCACTTGTGTTTATAATTGAAATGCCTAACTTGAGAGTCTAATTAAACCCTTTAACCTGAACCAGTGTAAATCACACAGCACACCCGTGTCCACGGCTCACAAGCAGTGGCCAGTAGCCTTGGCAAAGTTACTTTCTCTCTGGTGCTTACTTAACAATCACACATTCTATATGTATAAAAAAGGGTGTGAAAACGCTTCTCAGTCTCTCAATGTTTCTACCTCAGAAACACTGTCAAAGCAAACCTTTCTCTCTCTCTTCCCAGATATAATTTTGACAGAACCAGCAAGAAGAGATCCAATGTGTGGATATGCCAGATCTGCATACGAAAATATAACCTGTACTCCTGGCTTTGATTTGAGTTTCTGCAGCTGTTTCCTGTTGACCGTACCAGCCTTAATAACGGAGAGAGAAGGACATGCAGAAGAAGAAGACCTGTCTGATACACACATGCCAACGCAGTCTGATTTGTTCCTACAGCTCAATATCCTTTGACATTTTTATTTAGATCAGCAGTGACGACAGTCACACACACGGTAGGTGACTCACTGATGATGGTCTTTCACATAACAGGCTATCAGAGAGTAAACAGGGATGTATCTCACGCCAGTCACCTGATTCCTTGATTTCTAAAGCCTGCTTCTCAAAAGACCATTTCAGCCTCCTCATGACAGGTGCTGTCGGATACGCAGCTCTGTGCTCCCCCCCCAAGGCCAGGGCAGCTCCCCCCGCACCCCTCTCCCTGCTGGGAGCAAGGGAAGAGGAGTCGGGGCCCTGGGAACACATCCCGGCCAGCGGCTGCTATTCCCCCACATCTGCCTTTTCTCGGGGGTCCTGTCCCCATCACCCAATTCATGTCATGACTGACAGTACCTGTACCATCGGCCCAACTCGTTAACCCACGGCGCTGGGAGGCTGCCAGAGGGACTGCTGCGGGAACCGTCCCAAGCCTGACCCGGCTGAAAAGGATGGAGGAGGAGAAGGACTTGCGGGTGCACTCCTTGCTCCACGAGCACTAACAGCTGAGCCGAGGCATAGCCTGAAGCCCACGTCCTCCGTTGCCCAGGTCGGAGCGGGAAGGGCGAGAGCTGCAGGGCCAGCTACCTCTGAAGAGTAGAGCAACTATTTTTCTGCAGTGTATCAATCACCACGTCACACCTCGCTACGGTCCAGCTGGAGGCCTGGCTGCAGACAGCCCCAGTTCCCCACCAGCAGCCAACCTGCATGGGCATCCTTCCTGGGGAGCAAAGGGCTGTGCCCACCTGAGCCTCCCCCCACATCGCATTCAGTCGGGCCCAGGAGCAGGAAAGCACTCCCAGGTCATGCTGTTGGCGGGGCAGGCAACAGCCCTAAAATGACAGAGAGGAGAAACAAGGGCACGGAAGTATGGAGGCACGGGAGAAGGTGGCTCACGTCCTGCACCTCCCTGATGGCTGCATTTGTTTTGTTGAAATGTGTTTGCCGGTAGTTTGTCACACTCATGCTTGTAGAATATACGTGTTACAGAGTTATTAGCCATAAACTAAAATGTGTGCAGCTAGGACGAAAACAGCAGCAGCAAATTTTTCTTGCTTTCCCTTTGTAGTGGGAAAATGTAAGAGAAGCGTAAGGGTGGGAAAGTGAAGTTGAAATTCAGGGACAATTTTTTTTTCAGATAGAAGAGGCAAACTCAGCTCTGAAGTATATGAAGTCCCTTGTTCTTTATAAGCCTCATATAGGCTCAACGGAACCAACCATAAACCCTTAAAAACCCATAAGCTATAATCCCAAATATAAGCAACATCACAAGAGAAAATTAACCCTCAAATGGAAAGCGCTTCAGAAAAAAACCCTACGACATCCAAAAAAACCCTACGACATCCAAAATTTTGGGTTTTGAACCCAGCTTGCCAAAATTTTGTTATCACTGAAGGCAAATGAGCTTCATCTCTGGCTCTGCCGCAGATTTCCTCCACTTATAAATTATGCTTTGAATGGGGACCCACCCAGTGGAGATGGCAGGAGACAGTGTGCTCGCGGTGGCAACAGCCATCCCTGAGTTTCCACCTCGCACGGACAGCAGTGGAAGTTGCAGCCCGGTGGGCCGGATTGACGGGGTGAGCCCCACCGTACCCTCCCACCCAGCTGGCAACCCCGGTGACACTGTTCAGCCCGTGCCGAAGCCTGCGTCACCCCGTCTTCACCCTCCACTCCTCCCCAGGGATGGGCCAGCATCTGACCTCACTGTTACCGTCACTGGTCATAAGTAACAACCATTTTTGCACAAAACCCCCAAGATTTATGTCACTAGAGCTAAGAATTGAATCTAGCCCCAGAAGAGTCATAGGAGCCTCCCGGCAAAATGATGACCGTTCCTGTCCCTGTTAATAGTCTTCATAGCAGGTCAGTGTAGTCAGAGAAACTCCTTCTCTACTGGGAGCCTCTGCTAAACCCATCTGTATCACTCTGACAACATAGCTAGTTCTTAATACAAAGACTTGGGGGTATAACAGGTGACAAAGTAGGGTGTCCCGGTGTCCCCTCGGACACACCATGGCTTTCTCCAGGCTTTGCTGGGGCTTTCAGGCAGTGGAGAGACGGCAGGGAGCAGGGAAGCTAATGTAGGTCATGGGCACTGCAGTTCTGATGAAAAGCTACAGTACCTTCAGTTTTAATTTCATCAATGTAAATTTAAACCTCTGCCCTCCACAGTAAAAACCTGGAGCTAGTAAACACAACTGCAGCTGAACTTGGGGACTACTAACCTACACCTCACCCAGCTGAAGTCATTCTGTTTGTACCCACGTCTCGCCTGAAAGCCATTAATGAAGATGCTAGTGGAGGTATGTCATATAGACATAGCATGAAAGGCCATGCTGCCTTACTCCTTTCATCTGCTTTATCTCATCAAATCAATCTATGGTTATGACATTTAATAAGTTTACAGTTAAAGGAGTACATCAATGTAAGGCCTTCAGATCCAGGAAGATCCCTGAAGCAACTCACAAATGTTATTTATATAGACAAGTGCTGCTTTTTTTCACTGCTTTGGGGATAGACGTTTATTTATTTAACAGGGCACAACACAACACCACAAGTAACACATCAATAAGAATACTTTACTAAAGCTACCTTTGCCCCTGAGTCTGCAGGAAAGCCTGTGCACCACAGTGGCATGCTCAGGTCTCTCTACCACTGCAAATGCAACTTGTAAACAGTCTTGGAAATAATGTCTGTTGGATCTCAAAAAATATTTAAGTAGAAAAAAAGCAGTCATTCGAAATGAAACATGGAAAATGCAGGGATTGCAAGCAAGCAGTGTGTTGTTTTTCTATCTATCCGCCCTAAAAGACATTCCAGCAGACGTTGCTCCTTCCAGCCTTCTGCAATACGACCTCAGAAAATGATGTTGCTTCAACTGCCAGTGGATTGCAAAACACAAACAAAAAACATTCTGACTTTCCTCAGAGCGTTCCCAGCCAAAAAAGACATGCAAGATCCTCCTGTGGAGCAGAACGCAAACTTAGAACCAGGGTAGCCGGAAGTCATGTACAAATAAGCCCTTACAGCTAGGGCTTGGGGATCTCCTTATGGGAGGATTGCTTCGTAACTCTTTCAGTGCCAGAAAACATTAAATTATCCTGGAGGAAACCAAACTAAGGGGATGCCTGAAAAGCATAATAAATTAGAATATACACTTACCACCCTTCTCCTCCCCATCTAAAGACCTAAAACCATATAGACAGATCAGAGCAAGCCAGCAATGCCATTCTGTGACCTAGTCTGATTAAAAGGGGATACTGGTACCAGTGACATTGCAGTAATGGAACTGTGGAATAAAATGTCTTGCTTTCAAACCCTGTAAATGCTCACATGCCCTGTGGAAGAGAAGGAGCAAATGCGACTCATAAAAAAGGACATTTTGGTAGAGAAGCAAAGGAAAGAGTATTTCCAGCATCCCTTAGTGAAGAAAAATCAGGTCTTCTGAAGAACAACTACCTGCTCTGACTGGTCCCGCAGTACTTTTTGATACATGATGTCAAGGACTGCTTGATGTATCTAATAAAATCTTCGAGGACATCTGACCTTTGTCAAGTGACAAAGGATGCTAATGGAAACGCTGCAGCGAACCTGGACCTAACTCTTGACTGCAAGAAACTAGCAAAGTCCAGAAGAAAAATGGGGCAATCTTTCCATAATCTTTTCAACCACCTCTCTAAAACAAAGAGCCCTGCCAAACAACCATTTTCCTTCTTAATCAACTGGGAAGCAGGTCAGGACAAATACAAAGGTGTTTCAGCAGTGCTCGAAACTTCCAACAGGGAGCAGTTCGGAGTTGCTGGGAGGCAGGTTTACGTGCTGCTGCCTCCTTACCACACCATGCTTTGCAGCTTGCCCAACGCGTCCACCGGCAGAGAAGGTAGCCCGGTGCATTAGCTGGCTATGTTATCATTACCAAATGGCATTTTCATGAACTAAACCTCGCCACTACCTACGTAAGAATTTTATGCTTTTCATTCCCAGCAGAGGCTTCAGTCCCCAGACTAATCTGCTAATAAATTTCCCAGTGCTTTAAATCTGTCACAATTCCCGTGTCATTGACCAGGATCTATAGCTTCTTCGTTAAATCCAGAATCGCTCTACTTGAAATCAGTCAAGGCAGTACCTTTAAAGCAGACCCTTTCAAAGACAAAGGAAGAGGCAAACTGGCCTGAATCCAACTAAAATTACTTGAGGAGAGAACGTAAAACACCATGAGAAATACTGCGAGCGATAAACCAGTAGAAGTAATTTTCTAATTAGTGTCAGAGTTTTCAGGATCCGATGCGGACAAAATTTAAGAGGCAGGATGACATTCCTAAACCTGTAGTGAAAATGAAGATGGGACAGAGGAACGTAGCAAACACTGTACAACCACCAGCACCTGTTCCTCAACTAAATACCATAGCCCGGCCGTTTTTCGGGCGCTTCCTGCAGACGTCCCACTTGCAGCCCTGAACCAGCCCGAAACAATAGGAATAAACCAGCAGGAGTGGCACAAGGCAGTACAAAGTACACGGCATTAATGTAGCTTATCTCTATCCTGTCAGCAATATGTTTGTGACAGCCTGTTCTGGCTTTCTACCTCTGCCTACAGCTTCACGCTTGGCATGGGCACCCTCGTCTCGCTAGAGAGGTGGCAGGACCCACCAGCTCTCCCCAGCTAAAGAGTCTGGGTCTTTCTTTTTGCTTCCAGCTGTGAGGGCTCGGCTGACTGCATCCTGCCCTTAGCCACCCCCCCCACCTAATTAGATGGGATACTAAACTGCTTAGCAGAATTTCACTTTCCATCGCGGTATAAAGAGCCCAGGTTACTAAAGGATGAGCAAGTATAACATTAAAGTGTTATATATACGCAGAGAGCTGCCTGTCCTAGTCTCTGCTAAATGTTGGTCACAGGGGACCTGTTAAAAGATAGGAGATGCCAAAAGGAAAGAAACCACGGACAAACAAGGCGATGAACCTGGACTACAGTGGAAGTGGCTGCATACATGACACCGCGAGAAGGAAAAGGAGCATTACCAGGAGCGAGCAGTAATTGACATTCAGCTCTTCTGGACAGGCAGACACATGGAACAAAGGAAAGAAATAAGTAAGTTTTTAAACAATTCAAATACAACAACAGCCAGAATTTAATGGCCATGGTCATTAAGGGCCAAAAGGGAGAACCAGATTACTAAAATTGAATAGGAAAGTCTGTTAGCATGTCAGTGATACTGTTTCAGACTTTTTTTAGACAGAAAGCAGCCTCCCATGAAGGTAAAGAAATTAAATAAATGGTCTGACCTTTGTTTATTCCCAAAGGTCACATAACCAAAATTTGTTTTACATCTCCAAACATATTCCTTTTGCTATTCTTTTTCTTAATTGGATTGTCCACCACTGATTACCTCCATAACTTGTGGATTTTGCTCAAACTTCTCTCCATGGCAGGGTTGCTAACTTATGGGTGGCCTATAAAGAGGTAAAAAACCAGCCACCAAACCTGTTCTAGTAAAAAGCCAGGCTACTCCTAAATTAATTTCCGTATCACACAACTAGTATAGTAGAATACCCTCTACTCTCATCACCTATTCTTACCACTTTTCTTTCATGTGGCTGTTGTAACAGCACCAATTAATCTGCCTCTTGCATCTACCCACAGTCTCCATCATGTTATGGCCAGATGTTGTAACTACACACGAACCTGTTTACATCAGTACCTCATTCAAGGATGCTCTGTTGCTCTGTTTCTTCTTTCGTTTGCAAATGGAATACAAGAGTCCCTTGGCACCTGTGTGCAGGACCTGGTGGGCAACAGAGAGGGGGAAGAAAGTATCTTCCCAAAGATGCTGTTTTCCCAGAGGATGCCCTGAGGTGCTCCAGCGCTTTGCAGTGCTACCACCACAGCCCACGCCAGCGGCTGAACCGAAAAACCACCCAGGCACCAGTCACCCTCGCTGCCCCTGCACCCGGCGTCCCCGTCACACAACTCGCACACGCTGAGGCTGGGCAGCTTGACGCCTCCTTGTTACAGCCAGCGTGATCCAAGCGCCTACCCCAGTCTCCATGGGCTGGGCACTCCACTTTCTGTGCATTAAGTACACATTAACAATAGATTGCTTTTACAAGCCTCTCTCCTTGGGAAAGGTAAATGCTATCTCTTTGAGGTTGGTAATGATCAACGCAACTGCATATTTGCCACCCAGCTAACCTAAGTGCCCAGAGAAAAAGTTGTAACACTGTGTTTTCAACAAGTTTTTCCACTTTCATGATACCCTAGAGCAAATGGCAGTTTGCTAATGTTTACTGCTTTCAGTTTTGGGGTTTTTTTCCTTTAGCTGTAGCCTGCTTTGAGATTCATGAGTGTAAGCACACTATAAATGCATATCAGAGAGTATCACAATTACTCTGCGTCTGGACCATGACTTCACTCCAGCATGTTTTCCAAAAGGCAGCCAGTCTTGAATTCAAAATGCCGCGGGGAAAGAGTTTACTCATGTTTTAGGGACCTATGGCAGTGATTCTCCTCCAATGCAAGGTTTTTTTCTACTTTATTTTAATTTCTCTGGCTCACTGGGACTTCAGCTCACTGAAAACAAAAGTATTTTAGAGACCTTGACCTGCACCAACAATGACTGACAAACAGACATGTGCCCCTGTGTTCACCTGCATCCTGGACCCAGTACTGCTGTGTTGGGGCCAACCCTTACCTGCGCTGAGAGCCACTGGTAATGGTCTTGGGCATGACCTATGCTTTGCTGCTTTGGGGCTCCAAGCTGCTATCTCCACATGATCGGCATAGTGCAGGAGCGCGCTGGCTCACATGGAAATTTCCAACGCAGCCCTTCACTTTGCTCCTTCTTGCTAGCCTGAATCACCGAGGTGACTGCATGTGCAGAGCACGGAGTGGCAGAGAAAGGTCTCTGATGAAAAATGTTCAAGTCTTCTGTCTTTTACTGAGAAGGCACAAAGTCCATGTTCAAAGTGCCCTTCAGTTCAGCAGTTTCAGCCCCATCGGCAGCGCAGCGTCCAGCCGGCGCAGAGCCCCTCCTGAGCGGGCAGAGCCCAGCGTGCCGCTCCAGTGCCCTGACCAGCAATCCCAGCAGAGCTCCTAGGTCCCTCACCTGAGCAGAGGCTAGCAAGCATGACAGGTTGGCCCAAGCAAAAACACATTTAGTTTTGTGATTCATTGCAAATTATCTGTTTTCAGCCTACGGTTTATGTCTCAGTCCCTCTAGCTACCCAGTGTATCAGCAAAGAGAATCAGCATCTCCCTGCCTTAGATGTTTAGCAATCTCACACGACACCGATGACTTGTTCAAAGATGTATCAAACCTGCAGTTGCAGAAATTTGTTCTTTCGGGGATTGAATTATTATAAATACAGCTTTGAGCTTCTCATCCACATTTCTGAAAAATGCTGGATCCGTGCTATAGCCACCACTCCACCCATCCTGCCCCACCCCTGGCAGCTTTTGCCCTAAATAAAACAAGGGTGTTACGTGGCTACAAACCAGATGATGGACCCAACTAGGCTTCAGTCACAACAGTACCAGTCCTTATTACTTAAATCAGCTTGTGTTTCTTTCTTCTTCTGTCTGTGTATTAAATATTGTGCTGATACATGCCAAACTCCCTATAGCACTGTAACACATTTTATTCACGTCTCAGAAGTGCTCTTGTTTGCTTGGATGGCAGGAACAATAAATCCCACTTCTGCTTCCCACTCACTCCTCTTAAATAATACCAGTAATACTGATAAAAACCAACTACTACTACTACTGGTAACACGTTCAATGATCCTGTTAAATAATAATTAAAGAAAATGGATTCACTCACAAAACAGGTGAGTATGTGAGAATGTGGCCCCATGTAACTGAAACTTAACAGCACTGCTACATTTGCATTCACAGAAAGACTGTAAACTTCGAGCAAAACTATATTCAAATGATTTGGCTAAATTTGGTCCTCATGGCCCGTGCTACGCTGACACCTTTCTGAGAAGGCTCAAGGAAATGAATTGGTTCTATCAATCAGACCTCCTAAAACCTAGAGATGACAGGAGGTGTTAATGAGCAAGAGTTTGGGAGCTCCTTGGGACCAAGAAAGAGCTGCCACTGATGGGCCTATCTGAATTTAGTGGCTGCAGTTATCCCATGGAGCAATGGAGAAATGTTCTCAAGCAGCTGCTTCTCTTTCCCACCGTGGTATATTGAAGCATTTTAAACCATGGAATGGTTTAAACCATAGAGGTGGCATATTCTGGCATATGTCCTGCAGCCGAATGAAAATGTGAAAGTCCTGGTACGAAACTTAATCATCCTGCAGCTAATGTAAATGAAAACTGACAGAATACAGACTTGATGTCCTGAGAGATGCTGGCATGGCTTATTCTTGTATGCTAGACCATTCTGGACAGTGTGAACAGTCCTGGAAAACTCTCCGCATCCGGGGCTCCCTGAACCCAACAGGACCAGGGCTCCTTCACACAAGGAGGGCTCCTTCACTGTTTAGTTGGTTCCCCAGCAAAACTCATGGGACCTCCAAACGGCCTCTCTGGGGACACAATTTTAGACCAAGAGCTGTAGTCCTTTCCTCACGCAAGTCAAAGTTCTGCGTGAGACGTTTCGGCGACTTCAGGTCAGCCTCCTGCAAGGGCAACTCATCCAGCACTGCTTGAATGCTCCAACCCCCATTGCCTGGAAAAAAAAATCTCTGCTTCCCCCAGATTAAACGTTTTACAAAGAGGTAAACTGGGCTGAGGAAGAGGATGGCAGACAGGCAGTAAGAAGGCTGGGAAATGAAAGTCCCCACAGCCGCCTGCCAGCAAGGGGCACCCACCACTGCTACCGGGGCTCCTGGGGCTGCCTGGGCTGCAAGCATGTGTCACGTGAAATAAGTCCATACCTGACGCTTAAGTTTCTAAATTGTTGTTTTCATGGTGTGCTCGGGGGCAAAATACAGGGCTCTGCCGTCCCTCCTGAAGCTGTCAGGACTGGACTAAAAAAATGGAGGAAAAACATGGAAACAAAAATCTGAAGGAAACTGAATCCAGGTCGTGGCTGTGAGTCGGGTCAACCAGCTACAGAGGGAAGGCAAGTCCTTTTCTTTTCTTTCTTTCTCTCCTTCAATGCCAGACTTGTTTAACAAGACTCTCCTTGGTGAATTTTCTTTTATAATTAACAAATGAAAAAGAAACATGCTTCTCCGCATTTAAAAAAAAAATACCGCAGCTGCCTTACGCAAGCCATTTCCATTTTTAAGACTGGGAAAAGGCTTTGCTGCCTCTGCTTAAATACACTCTTACTTTTCAACCTTGTTAATTTGGGAGGGAGAGTGGGAACGAGTAAGTGTCTAAAATGATTGAGGATTTCTGCATTCATATTAAATGATAAACACTAACAAAATAACAGTGAGAAACTGCCTCTAGTGCGCAGGCTGGGGCAAATCTATCACAACAAACACAGCGGGTGGCTGATCTCGCAAGGTCTGAAAGACTATCTTGATCCTCAGCGTGTGCTAACCACATATGCTTTACATTTAAAAAAGACAAAAAAGATCTCTTGATGCCTTATATAGGCCCGCACAACTCTTCCCTGCTACATGTCTATTAAAAAAAACTGGCAGGTTGAGTTTGCTGTTATGCAAGGGGGAAGGTGAGGAAGGTATATAATCTCTCCACTTTTCTTGTCACCAGAACAAACCCGCAGACGCCAGCCACCACTATGCGTAGGCAGGAAGATGACTCCCAACCATTAGGGCATCCAAACTCTGGGAGACTCTGCTTTCCGAGTGCAAGAAGGTTTGCCTGCTTCAAAGATGGGGCTTGGCAAGTTTGGGGAAAAAAATTAAAGACCAGGTGAGGGACTGCATGACCCTGCAGGTCCCTTACAAAAATGAAACTGGGCTTGGGGTTGGGCACTCCTGCCTGCACCCCATCACTGTACTGAAAGCGGTCACTGGGACCACAGACCCAGGAGAGGAAAGGCTTGGTACGGCTGGGTGTGATGCACAGAGGCGGCAGAGAAGTCTCACTTCTACCCTACCATAGAGCAGAGCAAGCACGCAAACCTGGCACCTTTAATTTGCAGAAGCTTCTCCCTTGCTTTCTGGCATTTGCAATGCCAACGCAAACCCCCCCAGGCTGCAAGGCTGGGACTTGTTGAGCAAGATGTACACAGTGAAACTCCGACTGAGACTCCTGCGCAGCACGAGAGCATAGAAACAACAATATACAGCTGTCCTCTGTGCAGGCATCTTCCTACAAACCGCATCCTGAGGAGAGCTGCAGAGTTATCAGCAAGGAAGAGAAATTCAGAGAAGGAAAGAAGGAAAGGAAAAGTGAGTTTGCAAGCATTAAGGGATGGAGAGATTAACTCTGCCCTTGCACAGTCATATAGTGACTAGTCATATAGTGACATACAGTGCCAACCCAGCCCAGTTGTTATATCCTCTTCTGCATCCCTTCTGCATCCCTGTAGTCCCAGCGGCGAAGGCTGGTGGTCTCTGTCCCCAGGGCTCCTGAAGACCAGGGCTGTCTAAGCCACCCCGACACAGTGCCCAGGAGCTGGGAGGAGGCCTGGGACATGCATCATTACCCTGGACCCTGAGATGGGCTGGAGCGGCTGCAGCTGCTCTGGCAGCGGGGGCAGCGGGGATCCCAAAGCGGTCCCTGGCAAGGTACTGAGCCTGCCTCCGGCACAGCGTTCTGTAGACCCAGGGGTTTTGGCTGCACCAATAAACGCTGGTAGCTCAACTCAAAACAAATACATTAAAATTAACATTCCTCTGGGGCTGACTCATAGCAGAAGTGTAGACTTTTTACTGGCCTGTGCTTCCCTTCCCCCACGTGCTCGTCTCCCTCCCGGCAGAACAGCAAAGCACTGCAGTTTACCTGAGACCAGGCTCCTGCACCACCCCAAGCCAAGCCCGGCTTCGCTCAGCACTCTGCATCCCTGTAGCTACACAAACGCTTTAAAAGGCTCCAGTTCGGAAGGCAACTCAGAGCAAAATGTTTAAACACCTCACTCGTAAAACCTCACCGAGCTGTGCCCATGCATGGATTCCTCTTCTTTCTTTTCATTTATTTCGCTGAAATGCTTTGCTGCATCAGTGCATTGATTTGGCTGACAACAGTGTATTTCTGGGAACTAAACAGTAAACTATTTGCTAGCCTGTTTCTAGTAAATATGTCACTTGTAATAAGAGCACGTTTTTGTATGGCTTGGTTTGGATCAGTGGCATTCGTTATGCATTGCCACAGAATAAGAAGAGGGTAAAGATTTCAGGGTTTGGTCCTACACTGTGTGTGCAGAAAGGAGAGAGAAAGGGAGCCTGGCTCTTAGAGATAACAGTGTTTATCGGAGCTGGAAGTCTTGGTATCTAAAAGTTTTTACCAGCTGATGCTGACAAGTCTTTGGTAGTCTCAGCCCCCTTCCCAAGAGACCTCCTAAAGGAGACCACTGCGCTGGTGGCACTTGGCAGCCTCAGCCCCCTTCCCAAGAGACCTCCTAAAGAACAGCATTGCACTGGTGGCACTTGGCAGCCTCAGCCCCCTTCCCAAGAGACCTCCTAAAGGACAGCACTGCGCTGGTGGCACTTGGCAGCCTCAGCCCCCTTCCCAAGAGACCTCCTAAAGGACAGCACTGCGCTGGTGGCACTTGGCAGCCTCAGCCATCGCTGCAGCGGCCGCCCAAAGGGCCGAAGGGGAATTAACTGAGTCACTCTCCCGGTCAGGTCAGCCCAGGTCACGGCTGAGGTGGCGCGGACAGACCCGCACTGATCAGCCCCTAAGGGAAGCCAACAGGGCTGCCAAGCTGGTGTTTGCTCCCAGTTGTAAATTCACACAGAGAAGCAGCACACTCTGTGCTTTTCCACATAATTCTCTAGCTGTGACCATACATGTATAAGAAAAAATAGCAGCAGCATAGGTTACTGCAACTTCTTGGGTAGGGAGGGGAGGGAACAACCCTTGCTTAGGGCATAAGCTGAGCAGAAGGCATCTATTTCTACGGCTGGGAAATACAGCCCAGCAACTCCAGGCCAAACATAAATGCTGCAGGCAAAGCTGCTCTACTACCTGTCAAATAACAAACATATTTGTATCCTGTCCTCTTTATCTGCACAGGCCCAGTGGGAAATAACACAGTGAGGAGGCTAAACACTGCCAAAATACATGATGAAACTGCACAAAAGCTAGGAGAGATTGCACCTCTCTCTTACTGCCAGAGAAATGCTTAGGTCTGGTCCAGACCTCAAGGGCGTTAATGGAAAATTCCTTACAATTTCAGAGCACTTTGGAAAAGTTGCATATTAGTCAGTGGATATTGTTTTTGTCATTTGGCATCCCTAACCCAGACAGCAAACCTCGACGGCTTTAACAATCTTATTTTATTTCTTACTCCCATAAGTTCCTCTTCCAATATTTTTTCTTGATTAAGCAACCTTTGTTACAGGACAGATCAGCATTCAGTGATCTCTCCTTCTGTGTGACCTCTTCACGGGCAGAGGTGCGTTGAACGTCTGTTCCACTTCCCTGGGATCCCTTGTGGTACCTCTAAAGTGTTCAATACTGTTCTTTGCTGACTTGGTTGGCTAGACTGCCACTCCCTTTGTGGGCATGTTGACTAGATCTATATTGCTTACTATGTGAAGAAGAAACATTTGAAAAAGCTATTCCTCATCTAAAAATATCACATGACCCAGCTTCCAAGAGTGAGTTAAACAAAGGTAGCTGAAGAGGGGAACTACAGATCTGACCATGTTCCTGCTCTGGTCAATCACAGGAGTCCATTCAAGCCATTTACAACCTCTGCATTCTTATGACAGTCGTTAGCGGGGAGCGAGAAGGGGATAAATATCACTGCAGGCTTGCCTCCCTGCTTCCTGGAGATCATGCTTGTGTGACTCCCACTCACTGCACATAGGTGGTGTCACCCAGGTCCCACTATGGCTTAGCTTCCTCTTGAGACAAGCTGAGAAGACCCCGGGCTGCTGAGGAATGTTCGACACGAAGTAAGAGCAAGGTGCTCTCTACTAAAGAAAAAATCCGATTTGTCTCTTTCTATTAATTTTCTGCTTGTCCAACACAGCTGAGCCCATTACAGTTCATTTCATTGGCATTTGTGGCAGTACTACAAGACTGTATTTGCACTGGTGCCAGGTTGTCTGGGTCGTGAATCTGCATTGAGTAACTCCTTCATTATAGTTACTCTAGTGCAGGTTTCTCTAGAGTATGCCTGAAGAACAGAAAACCAGAACTTAACTAGGGAGCAAAAGTAACTGAGCTTCATCTTTGGTTTACAACGGCTCATTGGATACAGCATGAACGTTACGTATGTAAGTACCACCTCATTAACTTCATTGGGGGTCACTTGAAGTATCTCAGTTTAGTTACCCAGATGTAAAACAAATATATAATTATATTTTCCATGTCTGCATTGTATTCTTAAACTTTGGAGACGCCATCTCCTGCAATGTGTCTGTAATACAATTGTGTTCGCTAGAGCCTGTTAACAACACAAAAATAACAGATAGTAAAGCTATCTCAATAGAAAACTTTTTCCCTAACTTCTCATACCTGTGCGGAATGCCACTGCATTATGAGACACATAAAGACATGTTAATATGGATAGATTCACAGTCATAACTAGCAGTTACTTTTACTATATACTTATATACAGTACTTTTCCTAACAGTGGGCTGTTTGTAAATGCAGCTGACTTCAGGCCATAATTACTATACAAACTGGTTCATCTACCTTAAATACCTGTGTAACCTTGTTACTGCTCACACTCTTTAATGTTTTTACTTCTTCCCAGAAAAGGACAGTGCCGTTTTACAGACAGGAGACTGTGGTACAAAAATAGAGTTGGCCACATTCCTAACTTTGCTTTTGAGTCCCTTCTGTGGGGGAATGCTGTCCAATGGCAAGAATTAGCAGAAACAGACCTATGACTTCTTCCCCTTTCTCTCTCCTCCTCCGCTCGCTCACCCTAGGAAAGAGATAAACATCTCTTGGACTGTAGAGCAATTAATTTCTCATAGGGTCTAGGATTATAAATACAGTGCTCTCAGATGATCCTTAGCAAAGAACTCTCTCTTTGGGGTCAATCCAGCCAACTCTCAATCTGTGACCGTAGGGGAAGAGCTTAACGGTTTGGAAAGCCTTGAGAGTTGTCTACAAACCACTTTGAGCCTACACCTACTCCTGGGCCTCATATGGAGCTGCTCCCTCATCTACCTGCACACACATGGAGGAGCAGGCTGTTTCACTGGCTCCACTGAACACCTCTTTGGACCATAAATGACCACACAATGAGGACAATTTGTTTTTCATTCTTAAAGCCAGCAGGTACCTCCAAGTGTGTGCCTCAACAGTGCCTGTGGAGCACATGCAGGTGCCGGAAGATATGGGAAAGGAGGGATGACAGCAACGGCAAATAACAGTCCTCGCGGTGGCACTGGGACCAGACCTGACCTGACATGCTATACTGGGTACGGGAACGATGAGGTGAACAAATTCACACACTCTCAGCAAACTGGAGTCATTACAGTGTTGGGCTGCTGGATTAGTGCTCAGGGAACTAGAGCTGCTCCGTCACAAACTTTCCTGTGATCTTGAGCAAAGAAAATCTGACCACATCCTTAGCCACAATCAGATGCCAAATTCCCATGGAAATCACTTGAATAGATACCTTGTGGGCTCTGGTCAGATCTCCTCAGTATATCCAGGTCTCATTTCTACATATCCAAACTAATCTTGATACTGGGTTGAGTTTGATTTTATCCAAGTCAATGACAACCCTCCTGCCCCCCAACCCTTCTTATCTTGCAGACTTTTCAGTGTCTGTGGGAGGAAATAAGGCACAAAATATTGCCCAAGACCCTTCCTCTACTCAAACACACTTCTCATTATTCATTTCATTAATTAATTGCATTAGGGAACTGCAGCATCAAGCACATCACATTTAGGACACATCTCCATTCTCCTTTTTAATACCTCTTCATGATTTGCAATGTATTTCTCTCATTTAGAGGCAGAATAACATTTCCTAATGCAGACTGAATTTATTCAGAAGCACAGAAGTCAGTTGCCTTTACTACTGACAAATGCACTTCAATGTAATTAGTTTCATGACTATTAATGAAATAACTCATTTGAACTTTTGCCACTAAAATGTTAATGAGTAAGACCGGATAGTGGTTTGCTAATGGGATATAGATCCTTTTACAGTTTGTTAGTTCAGATCTGGCCCGTGTCCACCATGACCAAAGGTCATTACTACCTGAAGACTATTCGATAATCTGTGCAAGACAAGTTGGTAGCATTAAGCCCATGCTTAGCAAGAAACAGCCTTCCAATTTGCTCTCAGCAGAAAAGGAAAGCAGAGAAAGGTCACTGCAGTGTGCTACTTTTACACAGCTGCGGTCAGAAAATTTCAGTCGTTAGGACTGTTCACCCAGCACCTTTCACCAGCAATGAATTCAATGAAGGTAGAATAATTTGAGTTGAAAAAGCTTGTGGATTTTTTTGTGCGAGATACAATTAGCCTCTCTGACTCACTGCCACAGATTGTTTGCTTTTAGCACACTTCTAAAGAGAACTGGAAAAATAAATAAATACTAAACCCATAAAGTATCATATTTGGTGTTTCTAAGTTTTAGCCAGTCACTCATTAGGTTCAGAAAAGTGTTTCAGAGGTGAAACATATTATTCCTGGTATATTATTCCCTATCGCCACTCCAGCAAACCAAAAGGTTACATGTGCCCTTCAACAGTGGCCAACACATACTGCATCCACTCTTTTAAAAAATGATGCTCTTCTGTTTGGGTAGTGATATAATTCAGCCCATACATAAGCACATCCCAAAAGTAATAAATTCACCCTGACAGCACACCAGTGCAAGCCTTAAAAATTATTGCTACCTCTTCACAGACAGAAAAATGTGACATGCAACAAAATTCTTTGCTCAAGGACTTAGAGGAACTGGGATTGATTAAGTTTTCATGGGGAACTTTAGGAAGGGTAGGCACAACATAATCACTCAAACAGAAATTCAACCACTGCACTCAAGCTGGCAACCCTTCTCTTATGACTGCACATGGGCTCGACCCAGGTTATGTGTCTCACTAACAGGATGATATCTCCAGCGCCATATTCCTTCGCATTGCCATCTAACTCCTGCCTTTACGTTGAGTCACAACACAGCCATGTAACTAATCCTGAACAAGTCCCATCCTGAAGCACTGATTTTGAAAAACATAGGCAATATATGCAATAAATGCAATAAATATAGGCAATATATGCAATAAATGCAATTCCCTAGCTTACCTTAGCTTTCCCCTTCTTTAGTTTCCTAAGAATATAGTTTTATTTGGACTAGATTATCTTCTGCAAGAGATCACCGGTGAGAGATCTCACAAACCCTCACCATTCTTCTTGGCCATGGAAAATGAAATGGAAACTGCTGAGTGGCACCCAGGCCTGTGTGGATCTGACACTACGTTGGGAGCACTCTTTCAAATGTAGTTATGGGCTACGGTCTTCAAATGTCCACGTGTGCAGATGTAGGATAAATGAAATGCTTGTAGGGGGCTGGTATTCCATGAAATTTTAAAAAAATGATCAAGACTTAGGTTTCAGTTTTGTGCTCATTTTTTTGAAAGTCACATCATATAAGACAGTAATTCTAGGTTACTCTTTTTTTTTAAAAAGGGTCACAGCTTGGATAAAAATCAGTCACTCATCTAACTGGGCAGCTGTCATATATTTACTTATACATACATACATATATATATACATGTACATATATATATATGTATATGACTGGGCATCAGCAATTGACAATACATGAAACAGCTAAGAAGAATTTATTGAGCAGTGTTGTCTTAGATTTCACAGGGGACAGTGACTGTACGTGCGTGCAGTTTTCAAATGCCAAGATCTTTGCAGCGAGTCTGGTTTTTAGAGTGGAGCTGCTCGGTACCTTTTACAAATCAGACGCTCATAAGGTGCTTCTGACTGGGAACCTATTGGGGAGGCATTATAACCATTAGTCACTTTGGAAACCTTGAGACAGCAGTAGATATGCAAGGTTAAGCATCTCACTTCATGCACGTTTCAAAGGGAAACTTTCACATTACATCCTGTAGCCTTAACTCCATAGTTATTGGCCCACTCAGTAGCAGTCTTTTTCCTCCACTTCCAGCTTTCACACAAATATGTGCAGCAGAGTAATGAACGTCGCACGTCAGATCCAAACAAACAATTCACTAATTAGTTAAGAACCCTCCAAACCCCACACCAACATGTGGTTTTCCCCATGTTATGCATGCACCCTTCAGTAACAACCCAGCTGCTCCGTGCTTTCACTTGACCATCTCCAGTTGGGACACGGAGTCACCCCTGTGGTCCTGAAGTAAACCCCTGGTTGCATCCCGTCTGGGACAGCCTCTCTCAGCAAAACCCTCGATGCTAAAAAAGGCTCAAACCAAAAAACCTTTTGACTAAATACTGCGTCTTGATGAGTGGCTAGTACTTTTATCTAGGAAGCCACGCTGTCAGTCAGTGTTGTCATCTTAAGTATAACCGCATTCAAATTATTTGTTTATTGACTTCAATACTTAATCCAAACAGATTGGCCGGCAGTTTCCAAAACATGTTGATATTACAAGGCAAAGGTGATAGAAGGATTACCTCGCTGTAGCAAAACTGAAATCTGTCTGAATGCAGAGACTCGACAGGAAAGGAGTGAACTTTTAATAGCACTGCTTGAATACTACACTTTGATTCTCTAGAAATGGGGCATTTTATTCTGTATTTGTATTTTTCTTCAAACAGCAAGCTATGGTACTGTTTTCTTACTGACAGATCTTTTTGCTGTTTGCAGTGATAATTTATTTTCTTTTTTTTTTTTTTTTTTTTTATTTGGGATTCTTCTGAAGTGGGATGTTCTGCACTTCACAGTGACATTCCTGAAATAACTTTGAAGAAGAAATAATGAGCCTCCCCTTACTTTACAGGTTCTCTAATACAACATAAGCAGCTTTACAAGGCTTAGCTAGTCTCTGCTGACCTAACTGCATATTTTACTCCTTCAATAAACTAAAATAAGCAGCTGGCTTCCACAACAATTGACTAATTAACATAGTGATTTTGTTAGTTTCTTATTAAAAAAAATCCAAGTCTTTCAAAAATCAGACATATCAAATAACAGTGGATGAGATTACTAGAAAGAGAGATAGACAGATATCATCTCGATAAGCAAATCAACGTCGTGCTAAGGTTGTTGTGTGGGTTGGTTTTTTTTCAGATTTCCAGCCATTTAGGGTTTTCTTTTCCTTTGCCTCTGATTCCTTTTCTCAAGAGCAGACACTGTGTTCAAATCCCTGCTGGCTGCTGTGTTTGACGGCTCGCCAATCAGCACTACGGTGTTTATATGGGATCCGTCTGCTACTGAGTCACCGCGTCCCTGCAGAGAGCGTGAGGTCACTTGCTGCCAGATCAGAGCACCAGCGGGGACGGCCCGGAGCTGAGCCAGACTGTGGCAACGTCTTTTCCGTAAGAGGCAGCCTCCTCGCCTCTGCCTGCCATGAACTTTCCTGCCTTTGCTCCAGAAGAGGCCAATAATGGGCTTTTTATTAACATATTTAGGAAAGATAAGCTCACGGAATTTACTATCTGGACCATCTATGTCTCTTGCACTGTGTGAAAGGGATATACACACTGTATATACACACTGTATATATACTGATATTGGGAAGTACTGGTAGGAGAGGGCACTTAATCGGAAAAAAACCCAAAACTATTTTCTCAGGCTCAGCTCATCACTCCTGTGACGGCAGACAGCATTCAGACATGATACCCCCAGCCTACCTCCTTTGTGTTTGCCCACAAAGGAATCAGCAAAGATGCCTTTAAATTGCTATCATTAAACCTCAGAACTGGTGCCTTATGGAAAAGAAACTAGGCAGCACTCAATTCAGTTCAAGCTATCAGGCAGAAAATTGCATGTTGATGCAAACTTACTTGACAAGGGTTTAATCATTTTCTTTTCAAGGATTTAGTTCTATCATATCTGAAAATTTGGTTTCTGAAGCCCCAATGGCAGCTCTAAGGAGCAGTATTTGATCAAAAACATGTCATTCTTTGGCTTTATCCACTGCCAACACTTCTTGCTTTCAGAAAAAAAAAGGTTTGCTATCCATAACCAAAGCTCAATGGCCACAGTATTTTTCGATTCCTCATTTTCAGAGCTTCACCTTCTGGCTGATGAATTTGGGCAAATGTATAAGTAAATGAACATGACAATCCAGTGGGAAATGCCAGGCAATGGTATCCATGAGCATTGTTAAATCCATAGCATGTAATAAAATTATGTAGGCAATAGATTAAATGAATACTTAAGCTGATCCCAGGACTGACAGTGAGTAAGAGCAAAGAAAGAGACACAGCTTGTTTCCAGCAGTTGTATGTGTGGCGATGAGCTTTATCTCCCAGAGATGCCACCATCAGTGCTGATAACACATGAAACGCTACAAATGAGAAAATGTACATGGGAGTTAGATTAATACGATTTTTTGATCTTGTTCACACAAGAAATTCCAGAAGCTCAACACTCAAGGCTTCTAGGTAGGGACTTACAAGAATACATGCTTTTTCTAAAGATGTGACTATCTCAAGATGAATTGACAGGAAACACTGCCAAAAAGGGCAAAATCTTCCAAGGTGCCAAAACCTTTTACAGTGCTCTCATTATGTAGCTCTCCACGTGTCTTACAAGACTGGTTGGTGTGTGTTTATATTAAAGCGATCAGGACAACACTTCAAAATCCGTCATTTATTCACAGCTTAAAGACCAGAAGGGACGATCATCTCATCTGACTTTCTGAGTGTCTCAAGTCCTCACATTTAACCTAGGAACTCCTACACTGAGCTCAAGCAGCTAGGTTTGGCTAAGGCGTATCTTCCAGGGAGACATCTGCTCTTGAGAGGAAGAAATCCCGATACGAATGCACCAATCCCCTTACTAATTTGCTCCGATGCATAATCATACTTACTACTAGTCACAATTGCTGTGCACAGGACTTCTCCTCCCGGGCACACACAGTTGCTCAGCCTCCCTTTTCAAGATGGAAGAGCTCTTTAGTGCTCAGTATTTTTTTTTCCTTTCCAGTGCTAACATGCCGATTTTGGATAAAATCAGCACATAAATGCTTAAATTTTTCCTCAGAGGGCATCTGCAGTGGCCCTTGAATCATCTGCGAGCTCTTTCACAACTTCTCCAATCTTCCCAATAACATTGTCAATGCTGGAAATACGCATAATATTTTTTTCAATATCCAAAACAATCTTTTGCCTTTCTTCCGTGTTTGCCTCTTTGGACATCGACTCGAGCATGTTCTGTGGAAGGAAAAACCTGACCTGCCTAAAATAGTAACAGCTGATGCACAGACACATCCTCCAAAAAAGCTGTTTGAAATCACGGGACCTCCTGGCACCCCTGTATGTACCATTAAAGCCCATAAACACTGGCTGTGTGTGCTTGTTTTCTCTACAAGGCACTTTACCAAAGATTTAAAATGTCAAGAAAAGCTGGGATTTCTTCTTCTTGGCTACAAAAAAACAAATACCAAAGCACTCACCAGCTGAGCGGCACAAGACAAACTGAAAAATGGTTAAGCTACCCACAAATGTCTGACTGGAGGTCATTCTCAGCCCTTGGGAGGAAATAACAAGAAAAACTTAGGATGGCTACAACTAAAAGCACAGCCTAAGATCTTAACCACTGCCTCATTGGAAGTAAGCACCAAGGCGCAAAAGGGCTCCAAACAAACTGCAGCTCAGCACCTGCTTAAGACATCTTTTACGTATCCTTCTCGGGGTAAGACAGCTGAAGAATCAAAGGAAATTCTGTGCAAACAACTCACTACGCAATTTCGAGGTGAAATTTTAATTGTACAAAAATAAAGGCCTTTGGATTTATCATTAAAAAACCAATTTTATCTTTGTCCTCTTGCATGTTGAATTGCTCTTGATTGTGCAAGTGAACACATCACCTGGTTGTGCAAGTTCCAGCAAGGTGACACTTACGCAGCAAATATGTGTAAGAAACTGAACTTCTAAAGTGTTAGATGCATAAATGTAATTGTTTGCTTTCCTGTAATTATTCTAGGCTGTAATTTAAATACCATCCCTCCAATACAACTATGGAAAAAGACCAATTCTGCACCACGCATGTAGATTCAAAAGGCATCTTGTTCTATGCCTGTGGATATATTATCAATCCAATGTCATATTTCATGTTGGATGATCATAAAATGCTTTTTAATGAAAACTTATGGGGCAGAAGCAAAGTGGCACTTCACATAGAAACGTCTAAAGCCAACGACGGTATCTTCACACACATTATCTCAGTAATACTGAGAAGAATCACCTTGCCAAAGAGTGCCTGTATCACCAGCCAAATAAAAATTTTTTTTAAAATTGATTTTGAGTTAGAACATGGTATTTATTTGTTCTTTCCCTTTCTGCGGCTTACAAAGCATTTTTGGCAGTAATCCCCCTACTGTGTTATTTCATTGTTTCTCCATAAAAATTGCCTTTCAGAAGTGTACTGTATGCATCCATCCATCCATACGTCGCAGCTACATACTGCTGTATAATCCAGATGAATAATCCAGCAAGTATTACAAAAACCTATAGTTTTTAATTGCAGACTTACAGGGGGTCTTAGTGAACCGTCTCCTGTGTCTTGCTCTGAATTACCACTACACAGTTCTGGAAAGATCTTAGTCCTCTTGGGCAATTCTAGAAGCTTTCTGGCTCGTGTATATGCAGTCAAATTCCTCTATTGGATACCTCAGAGCTAATGCATCTCTGAGGCCAAATGAAAGTATGATACAATTCTGAGATCTTCACCAGTGATAAAACTTACCAGTGGCATTTTCAGTAGAGTTCGATAGCATTTAAACCTGCCTCTGGTCTCTCTTCTTCTCAGTCAAGAAAACGGACATACCAAGCAGTTGCCAAAAGAAAGCCAAGACCGATGTTCACCTGCTGCTCTGCTTTGGTTACTGCTATTAATTATGCAGAAATTCCTTGAACTTTCCAGAGTTTATGGGTATCTTGATATCCTAGTTTCATTTTGCTGGCACTTATTAAACTTTCAAAGGACTTGCCTGCCTCAGGTGGTCTTGGAGCCACATCATTACTACTGCGACATGGCGACAAAGAGGGAGCCCCGAGGCAAGCAGAGCAGCTCATTCCGCCGTGCTCAGAGGATTATGCATGATAATGTTTACTGGTGCAACACACACAACACCCTGCGTGACCAAACGGCTGGGACAGGCAGCTCGGGTTCCTCGGCCACGCAGTGTGGCTACCGGGAGCCAGCACAAGCTGTAATCATGCCGATCCTTCTCTGGGAATGCCTGCAAGGAGGACAGTGCCAAGCCTGTACCGTCCCACCTCCCTCCCGCGGCAGGCAAGATGGGCACGATCTCTCTGCAACTCCTCTTGCACAACCACGGACTGAATCCAGCCTCGGTATTTTTAGATAGCAAACTGACCTGAAATACTTTTCATTATGCGAGGCGGGTTGCCTAAATCAGTTCCAAGCAGGTGCGTGTGGGGGCATCACGTAAAGTCAATTAACACACCTCACACAAGCAAGGGTGCAATGGAGGGGAAAATTCCCAAATGGCTCAGCCCACAGTTTTGCACAGGAAATGCAATGGAAATACAGCACCACATTTCTTCTCTAATTGTTTTCTCTTTACATGAAACCCAGCATTGAAGGGACCCTACAAAGGCAGGCTCCATAACTGCTAAGGGCTGCCCAGGTTAATCAGGTCTGCAAAGAGAGGTCCAGACTATGCCTCAAAGACTGTCCTCTTCTTTCCTTTCAAATTCTCTCTGTCCTGGACTAAGAGAAAGAGGTTTCAATATAAAAGGCCATTTTCTACTGACCATTAATCACATTTAGGTTTAGCCATCTTGACAGTTGGGAGCCGTGAGGAGTGATCCAAAAAGATTAGACAGAATACAGCGAATTCCTCCTGGCCTTGCAGGAAATGGCAGCTTGAAGTCCCTCGCAAGGAAGCTGATTTTCTAAGCCTTTGAGATGTTGACCAGGAGGTTTTGGTGATTTTTTTTTTTTTCCTGGACTCCTTCTCCAGTCTTCCTGCTTATTTCCCAGCTATTTTAATTGCCTAAACTATACTGAATTGAACTAAATCTAATACAGAATTATGTAACCATCCTAACAACAATTAAAAAGTACAGAGCCAGCCAATTAATTCATTTTGATCTTCTAAAATGACTTCAAAATTTGCCTTTTGTGAAAACTGTGATTGACCCTAAAAACATCACAAACCTGTGATTTTTCTCTCCCCACATAGACACTGAAGTGCAGAGAAGAACAGATGGATCTCTGTGCAGTTCTGCAAGCATGGGACTGGGGAAAGAGCACCCAGTGTCCACATGAGTTTGCAGTTGGGGTTGTCCATTGTTCTTCTACTGATAGATAGTAAAGAACAGCGTTATTGTAATTCTGTATTGGGTACTCCAGCCTGGGCACACCAACCTGTGCAGGTTACTGCATCGCCTGTTGTTACTGAGGAACAGCTTATGTAAAAGCTTAAGATATGATTTTATCACCCTCTAAAAGGTTACCATTTAAATACAGAGCTAAGTCTGTCTCTACACTTAAATCTCATGTGAAGTCCCATGCAGAGCATACAGATTCCCACACGTCATGTGTTGAAGTTTCACTGATCTCAGGGACTTGGCTTCTGATCTTACCTTATTTGATCTGTAGGAAAACCTTTGCTTTGGGAAAAAGACTACTGCACCTATATTTGGTCTGCTATGTCTATTGTATGGTTAGGACAATTATTATGGCCCCATCCATGGAGAGCAAAAAGTAGTACTAAATAAGAGAAGAAAGCCTTGGTGTCTCAAGCAAAATGATTATTTTACAACTGAAGAGTAATTGTATTAGAGATTAGCTGTTAGTAGAGAAAGTACAACCCTACCCACAGAATAACCTAAAGACAATGGTGATCTTTCTTTGGAGAGCTTTTTCTGCAAGGTGATCTCATTAAAAGCTTTTTGCTTCTGGAAGTCTGTACTTCATGCTTCACTTCCTACTTACTTGACTTAAAACTTGGTCCTGACTTACAAATCTACCTGCAGAAAAGCACTGAAGTGAAATGCTGAAAACTTTGCTACTATATTCCAGCCCACATTGCTACAATGGCACAGGTTTAAGAATTGTTTTAGGTCTCCCAAATTAACCTCTTATCAGACTTGGGATGGTTACCCAAGTGACACCAAAAATGTACTGTCCTAATGTATTGCTGGAGAAGTTACGGAATAAAATTATATAGAAAAGAACAGTAACAGCGGTTGTTCTACATTTCACTTGGAAAAAGTAACCCTGAAAACTTCTATGAATTCAGTGAAATGAACTTATCCGAACTTTAAAAGGTACAGCATGTTGGGATTTTAGATCTAGTTCACATTCACTGTAAGAGAAGAGTAAGAATCAAAATCAAAGCTTTTCAGCATTCAAAAACTCTACTAGAGTTGAAACCTGGGCCTGAATCTTTCACTTTGTGCATGCAGATTTCCTGGATCTTCATCCTGAGGTGAACTGGAAGCAGCTCCCAGAAGTCAGCGAAAGGGTACCACCTCACCACAGTCCAGGCTGGTATCGAATCAAATGCGACGCTGTAAAAACACAGAGTACACACAACACATAGTGAAGTGGAAACGGGGGTTTATCCCCATGCGCCAGTGACTGCAGGTGCGGTAAGCCTCTACAAAGCAATGCTCGTTACATTTGCTTTTGAGCGGTGCCATAAAATTGAGACACTGCATGGTGCTACTCAAGGATGGTACTATTTTCTACTCAAGGGTGATAAAACAATGTTTGTCATCAGAGTGACTGCAGCCTACTGTATAACGCACTAACTTCTGGGGAGGAGTCCAAATACAAACATACTCATTTACCTAACTTGGGTTAGAAATAGGATTACCGTTTAAATACATTCCAATGTCTACTGGGATAAGCTATTTCACAAAACAGTTACCTAATGGCACAACCGGACACCTCTCTCCACAAAGCCCTGGACGCTTTACAGAAGTGTTTATTGCTTTTGTTTACAAGCCAAAGATCAAAAGATGTTTTAAGCTAAATGGATTGTAACCTGAAAAAGGCGAGGAGCGAGCCAAGAGAGTCATACGGATGGAGAGCACCGACACCAGGAACTGAAGACTCCAGCTTTGGTTAGATGGGTTTCATCATATACTCCTTAACCACTGAATTTAACCAGTGAAAATGCTGTAGCCCTCCATGAACTAATAAACTGCCAGGAAGAATTTAGAGGCATGCTAATTACGGTATACTTGTAAAAAACCAAAATTGTGTTAATATTTGTAGAAGAACAGGTTTAGTACAACTTCCTCAACAACTGCACAGATCTGATGGAAAATACCCAAACTGGAGCTTCCACTTGGTGCAAAAGTATTTTGTCATAATTGGGGAAGAGTTAATGAACAAAATCTGTTACGTGCAAGTACCTGCAATATGACTGCAATACATCTGTGGGGTATCGACATCAGCACCTCTTTAGACTCAAGCAGATTTAAACAGAGATTGAGAGGTATTTACTCATAAATCAGTCAAATATGTAAATCCCAGGATTTGCACACATTACCTCAAGTTATTAGACAATGAAAGCTGATCCAAGGAAGGTCAGCAGGCATTTAGTGCCAACGTACACTTAAGAAAACAAGAGACAGAAAAACCTGACAAAATATTTAGGAAAATCACATAAGGATTATCTCTGTAAGAGAATCAAGTCTTTACATGGCTTTGAATCTCTTCTCTTTTTAAGTTAGCATTCTGTTACGGCTGCTCATAGTAAAGAAGAAAACTTGTCCTACAGCATTAGTGGAAGCTTTGCCTCAGCAAAGCGTGGCAGGGCCAGGTTTGCTAGCCAAAACACAATAGCAAAAATGTAGCAGTCACAGGTTAAAATCTCCTTTTGTACATGTTTCTGATACCAACCACAAAAGGTATCCCTCCAAAGGGGATGAACAGTCAATTGGAAGATGCTCTGATTGCTTTGCTGCAGTGATATACCTGCCATTCTGAATAAACCAGGAAATCATAAATAATCTTTGCTTTAAAGATGAAATACTGATTCTATTTTTTAAATAAAGCAGATGTATACGTAATGTGCATTTAGTTTAAAACCTGACTTACAAGATCAAAATGCCTGAATCCTGGAGTACCACCAAATCCTAGCTAGATTAATTTTTAATCACTGCAAATCAGGATAGAAATTGCCAGCTAGTAGAGGGCAGATTAAACGTTAATGTAGTCCAGAAACTTTGAAACTTAAAATTGAATTGCTGGAGAAGCACTCATGCCAAAAGAAAAGATGTTCAACCAACAGAGAAAAAAGTGGTGACTGCTACTTATTCTGTTGTGCTGTAACCAGCAGGATGTTTCTCCCTGGGAATCTGAAGAGGGCTGAAAGCATCCAGAGCCAGGCTCCGTTTCAGTGAACAAGGTCGTATGGTCTGTTGGGCAGCTTCTCAGACCTCCTCGGCTGGTACAATGTCTTATGCCTCATTTGAACCAAACCAAATCTGTTTCTCTCTCTCCATCAGCCTTCCGCCCCATGCCTCCACCTGGCAGACACATATAGGCCCCCTTTTCAAAGTCAGCCAGTGATGCTGCTTACGACTACATCATCAGGCCCCCTTCTGCAGATGGTTTTACATTTTAGCTCAAATGCAGAGCTGAAGTCTACATTGGTTAACAACAGCATAAAGAAATTCATCCAAGTATCTGGGAAATACAAGTACTCTTTCAGAGAGCTGCCAAGTCTGAAGCTTTAAAAAGTATCAACATACCATGTAGGCCAATAAGTAGTACTGGATTAAACATGAATGCTAAAGGTCTATTAAAGTCATTAAAATTAACTTAACAACTTAGACTTAATAACCTCTAACAGCATTAAGATGTCTCAACATGCTTGTAAAATAAACAGCTGGAGAATCTGGCCTAACTACCCATGTAACTAATATATGGATATTTCCTTGACTTTGCCCACAGCCCAAAGCATCTTCCAGTGGTACAAATCTCTTCCTTTATCTTAAACAAAAAGCCAAGTGGCCAGCTTTGGGCCGGGAAGGGGATATGGCACGAAGCTGTAGGGCCAGCAGTGTGGGGGCCAGCCAGGGTGGGAGCAGGCTTAAGGTTTCCAGCCTGCAAGGGTAAGGCAACAAAGTCTTCTCCTCAACTCTCTAAAAGAGGGGATTTGAAAGTTGGGTGGCAAAGTCCTGGTTTCCATTTTAAACTCCACACTGAAGCAGCTATTCATCCCAGAAATTCATCATGCAGCTGCACAAGGGGACATAAAAATGTCACCGGGAGCAGGTGCTGCAGTCTGGAGGTGGAGGAGAGCTCATCTGCTCCAGTGCCGCTGCTCCCCCTGTCCTGTGACAGACTGCCATGCTGAAGAAAAAGCTTATTGCTCACCTTAGGCGACAGAAATGAAGAAATATTTTAGTAGAGCAGATCTCAACAGAGTACGTGCTACCACTTACTGATAAAGATTAGGCATCTTTTTTAAAGCTCTCGTATTATTGTCTGTTCTGGGACTGGTGTCTGTTTACTTGGGTAAAATAAATCTAAATTTATGATTTACAAATAGGTGATGCCAGATGCTCTTTGGCAGTAAATATAACAAAAATTCAGAGGAAGCTGGGATAGAGAAGATGGACTAATTTAATGTAAAACAACAGCTCTGCTCATCAGTTAGTCCCCACTGCATGGTCCAAGGTGCCAGGCACTGCTTTTGAGAATCAGTAAAAATAAGTGGGGAGAGTACAAGCACACACCCTCCTGATATTGTGTGCATATATATTTGGTCCAATATGTATTCAGAATCAATAACAAAACCGTAAATCCAAGAGTGAGTAAAGCTGGTTAGTCACAAGTCCTTAGTATTGCCACTGAAATGCCTGGAGGGCTTTTAGGGCTTGGTTCAAGAAGCTGACAGTCATTTCTGCTATGAAGAAACAGCTAACAGGAAAAGATACCAGAGAAGCTGTGTGTTTAATGACCTCCAGCACTTACAAAAGTCACAATGAAAAATGCCAAGATCTTCAAACCTAGAATTTCTGTTTGTAAATGCGAAGTATCACTCATCTCACCGAACCTGGAATACTGAAACCCGCAATAAGAAATGCCATAAATACAGGTTAGCCTGAAAAAATAAATCGTGCCTAAAAAGAACCAAAAAGGCAGCCCTTTCCAGGTTGAAGGTCCTTAAAGCAAAGCTACCGTGCCCGGGCACTCAGAAGGGTGCCTCTGTTCAGCTGCCACCGCTGTGCAGAACTGGCAGGCAGGGGCCATAGTTTCAACGCAGGGAGGGTTTCGAAGGCACCGTCGGTGCTGGATTCTGCTTGGTGATGTTGGGGAGCGCCGTCTGTCTGCTCCCAGTCCAACACAAAATTGATGAGCAGGAAAAGGCACGGAGGGAAAAAGCACGCTTCGTTCACAGCAATGCTGCTGCAAGGTGATGCTGTGTGGTACGATGTCCTGGGAATGCGTATGTAACGCTCTCTGAACCATGAGGGAAGAAGTTGTCTGCTAATTAGTTCCCTGGTAATTGGCCATGCAATGTCATTCCTTGCATGAGGATTGCTGGGAAAACATTGGACATCATCTGATTAAAAAAAGAGAAAAGAGCGTTATGTGATGGCAACTTAATGAGATGGGCTTCAAACTAGCCCTAAGCAAGCTGGACAAGAGATATAAACGGTGGCCTGTTCAGAAGAGGTTGAGAAGACAAGATAGTTGCAACCATCTGGAATACCCATAGACAAAATTTAGGAGCCTGGGCTGTAAAGGGAAAAAACCTGAAGACATAATTGTCCTTGCATACTAACCCGGATCCTCAAACATTCAGGAGCGTCACTTAAGACCACTGGTATTTCAGAAGACATGCAGGAAATGAGCCACACCTCCAGAAGTACACGAGCATTGCACATGAAGAAGAGATATCCTCTGAAGTGGCAAGAGAGACGGACCCTTAGTGGCTCCGGGTGGAAGACCAAAGTGGGAAAGCAAGCAGGGCTGCAAGGGCGCAGGGCTGCCGCGACTCACCCGGAGACGAGGAGCCAGAGGAAGCCCTTGCAGGAGCACCCTACAACCAGGGCGGGTGGTAAGCAGGGCCTTTGCTCACCCCCACGCCTCCCGCAGAACCAGGACAGCGAGGACCCGGCAGCTCCGCCGAGGTTCTCAGCCATGCCCGCGTACGGCTCCCACCCTGAAAGCGCTTTCAGAACCAGGCTGCCTGTGTTGGTGTCTTCTCCGGGTGAAAGCACGAGGCTGAATTTAAATTAATCGGTCAAAATAGTCTGGGGGAGCAGGACCTGAACAGACATTAAGACCGAAGGCAGCTGGTGGTGCGAAGTCCCAGGCAGCGATGCTGGGGACGGCCCTGCCCCGAGAGCAGCGTTCCACAGCCCTCTCTCCTGCGCAGGGGGGGTTCGGGCCCCTGTCTTTTGTTGCTATTATTCACTTGCGGGTGAATTATATTAACGCTTGTATCCAAATGTGGATACCTCCCACCGCCACGGGAGCCAAACACAAACACGCTGATTATACAGTGTCTGGGGCACAGCCCTAGTAACAGAGATAAAAATCAACACATCCAGGGAACAAGAAAGAAAAAGGCAGTGCAAGAGTGAGTCAGCAAATGTAAGCAGTATGTTAGTCAGGCGAGCATTTCTGAATGCACCGCGAGGTGGTTCACGCTGCAGACACAGCCACGTCCCCGATAACCTGGATGACACACCACCCCGGCGTGAGGGCCCCCCCCTTTGCGAGGGGGCCTCTGCATTTTCATACTGGTTTGGGGAAGGCTTTACTGCAGATTTCTTCCACTGCCCCCCCCACCTTAAGTCTGGGAAAGGAAAAAATCCGCGCCGTGTTGAGAAAGACGGAGACATGAGCGTGGAAATCTGGTAAAGCAGAGGAGGTCGGCCGTGCTGCTGTGTCAGGTGCCATGATAAAGGCTGCACATTTCCAGGATTAGCCCGGTCACTTTGCAGGCCATGGAATGCTCCACTGAGCCTGTTTACAAATTAGCCTGTGGTCTGGCTCATCCTCCTGCCAGCCCACATTTCTCTGCAAAACAAGTGACTGAGTGCCCCGGAGTACCACTGCAACGTGCCCCACCAGCGGGCGGACCTGCCCCTCTGCGATCGGCCATGGGACGGCAGGTCTGAACCTCTCCTCTCTCGGGTCACACAAATCACAAACGACTACACCGAGGTCAATGGGCACAGCTGCAGAAAGCAGTGAGGGGGAAGAAAAAGCAAGGTACAAGGCCAGGAAGTTTTACAGAAGTCACCCGATTTCCAGTCACCAGCAAACTTATCTGCAGTTTTTCTGATCTAAATCCTGTTTTTCTGCCACTTTGAAAATGCAGACTCTAATTAACTCATACTCTTATACACTCTGGCGCCCTGAAGAGGATACTTGCTTTTGTAAATGTTATTTATAAAGCAAGAGCTATTTAATACCTGCTTAACATATATCCATAACCTTCAAAATGTCTCCTGTAAGTCAACACACCCTGACTCGAACTGACATTTCTCTCCCCTTTCTGTTCTGCAAGGCCTTCTCCAGCACACAGCCAGTAGCCCAGAACACGGCAGAAGGCAGCCTAAGCCCCTGCCCACATTAGCTGGTTCAACACTGGAGACGGGTGGTTTTATTCTGGAAGAGGAGCACTTGCACAGGGAGGCTTGCACGTAAGCCAATCTCTGGGAAACAAGCCCTTTTCAGTTTAATCTTCACGCTCTCTAGTGATCCCCCACACGTTACCATTTACTCCATAGGCACATCCTGCATTTACATCCTCTGCACCGGTATTCCTGCAGGAAGCCCGCGGGATGGCGGCTCGTTCCGCCTTCAGCGGCACTCGTATCTCTGTCTGAATCAAAGCTACGGCTAATGCTAGAGCCACCTCATATACTCATGCACAAAAATTTACATCCTCTTCCCCTTCAAGTCACAGGCTTGTCTCCCACTGACTTGGACAAGTCCCAGACACCAATTTTAATAGTGAAGGTCCTTGAAAGTCTACAGTTCTCCGGACTGGTGCCTTACCCACTCTTTGAATGAAGCAGGTTGAGCAGGATAGTCTAGGGACCAGACCGCAGGGCATTATAGCAGACTGCAAGTCGAGTTAGAGAGGAATGTTTGTCTAATTCACAACTTAGAGTATTTGTCCCCACTCGTGCAGCTAGAAGGAAACCACTCAGACCACATGGGTGCAACATTTTGGGCACACAAGCCACGAGCACCTCAGCATACATGCTCTCATGGGTACCAAGTACCAAAGGGGACATCATCTCCATGCCGAGCCGTCTCTGGGACCGCCTTCAGGAAGGCCATGCAGGCAGCCTCCAGGAAAGGCAGCTGGAGCAGCCTGACGATTCACCGCCTCCGTCGGCCCCTTTTGCTCTGCCGCGGGAGGTCACAGCCCCAGGAGAAGTCACGACAGGCAGCCGTGGCCCAGGCAGCCGGTTCACCTAACTGTAGTGGTGGTTGCATCTGTGTGGCACGGGGCAAAAGTTCAGCCCTGGGAAGCTACTCCAGTGCCAGCAAACCCAAGGCAACCCACCTTGACATCACCCCCTTGTGCAACCTGGGTGACAGGAAGGCTGTCCCTGTTGCCTCACAGGCTGGCTGACATTCAAGGGGCAGAATTTCATCCAGCAGCCAGGGAAAATGCATGATGGTACCAAGTTTACTTCTGATGTGCTTTGGCTTACTGTACATGCAATGGGAGGCTCTCAAAAAAGTGCTGGGAATCAAAGTCTTCCCTTCTTTTAATGTCGTATAGGACATGGGAGCTAAGAAGACAGACCTCAGCTGGAAGTCAGTGGAATTGGTCATTCTAATCTGGCAAGACTTCCAGTTGCAATGGCTTTGGGCAGCTCTCAGAGCAGCCAGGGTAGCTGTGGAGATCCACCACTTTCAAGGCATCCCTCCTGTTGTTAGAAATGTTACATTACAAAGCTTTCTGTCATTAAAGCATCTAACTCACTAAGAATGTGACTGTGGGATTCAGTCTAGACCTTCGCAAAGGGCAAAAAGATACTAAAATACCCTAACTCTCCATGGTAATACGGTGAACACAAGTGTCCCTCTTTCAAGACATACAGGTATTTTAACAACACAAGAGCTACTGGAAATTCCACCGAGTCAAGACTCATTCTTGAAAACTTAAACAAGGCAATGGGTTAAAGATGTCTGAAGCCAAATTCATGTCCCCTGTAAACAGACACAGTACGATCTAGTTTAATGGAAAGAGGCCTACCCTCTGCCAACAATAAATATGGATCGTAACTAAGGTCATCAGGACACAGCCTATGAAGACAAAATGCTGGAACATAATCGTAAAAGAAGAGTGAAAGCAAGATACTTGTGGTCTGTCAAAAGCCTCCCTCAATTGTATATGCCATTTTAATTGACACAATTCAAAACTGCTCACCGTACTCACAAGAGTTCATCGAGATAAACCAAAGGACCGCCCTCAGTAAACCGCCCTCATGCAAACATACTTTGCACGCCTACCCCGAAGCCACCGGCATTTCGTCAGGGAAGATGCTCCATGACACCACAACAGCTGAAGCCACAGGGACTGCTGAGGCAAGAAGAGCATTTGGAAAGCCTGAGGTCAAAACCTGCCTTCCCAGCTTCAACGCTGATAGCCGCTACATACTAACAGATCCTTTTTCGTTATCCTAGTCCATTTTTCTTCTCGATCAAGGGCATGCTACTACATAAAGCACAGGGAGGAGCTCTGCTCGTTCACCACAGAGTAAAAAGCTGTGGTAGCTCTTATAGTTACTATTTCTCCCTAATCTCTGGATTGCCCATATTATGAGCCTGGTGTGTATTTTTTCCTAAATGTAGACACAATCTCTTTTCTCTTCATATTCTTCTAGTATCTTTTCCAATTATTCCATTTACAGTAATGACCATTTCAAAATATGTGAATTGTCATAATCATTTTACATACCAGATGCTACATTACATTTAGCCAACACATACAAGTTTAGGAACTAAATCGCTTACACTGAAGCCAACAAAAGTGTTACTGTAGACTTTATGCAGGATTTTTCCAGCTAGCGACTGGGAAGTGGCTTTTAAAAGACAGGCCCCTTTTATACCAGGATATGATGGGGGCTGAGGAAAGCTACCAGCAAGTACTCTTCTTCTTTTGTTACTGCCCTGTTCCAGAAATCGAGGGCCAAGCGACTTCATCGGAAGGCGGCACCGGGACTACCCCACTGCAGTACTTCTTCTGTTCATCCAGAGACAGCTCCGGGTCAGGCCTGCGCTTGCCGGCTCCATCAGCCCAGCGGCAAGGCACGGGCCAGCCGCTGCCCCCTGCGCAGGCTGTTATTTACATAAGCATACAGGGCTTCCCCGGCCACCCGCGCTGCCGGCTCGACTGTTCCTAAACGGCAAAAAGATATACAGAAAATGAAAGAGGGAGGGGGAAAGGGTGCGCAAAAGGAAAAATCGAATAGCTACGTGGAAAAAGAAAACGCATGGTGGGGGAGAAAGGAAGAAGGATGGTGGGAAATAACGATGGTCCAGTTAGCTCCCTGGAGTCTCTCTATATTCGGTGCAGAGAAAGGAGTGGTTTTAGGACGCAACTTATCTCTCTCAGCTCCTTATTTCAGGATGAGATGACTCAGGCACCTTACGTAGCAGGCGTCTATGTGTGGTCAGATGAATCCCATCACCAGTGCCTGCAGGATGCTCAAAGGACCGAATGAGGGAACAGTAATATAAACTGTCTGTAATCACCAAATACCAGGATCCTGGACATGCAAACCTCCCGAGCAGGATCAAAAGACATACGTGGAGGAATCTGGGAAAGGCACACCCTGTAACTACCATCTTTATACAGGGGTATCATTACACAAGGATCACCTCTCATGAACATCTAGGGCCAGGTTTTCAAAATGTTTCTTTCAGTAAAACGTTTACTTTCGTTTCCTAACAAGCGTGAGCATCCTGGGTACAACAGCCTTGTGACAGTCTGGCTCGAAGTGTTGCAACAGGAGCACCTGGTGTTGATCCTATCTTGCAAACTAAATTTTGAAATTTGTCCATGACGTAAGCACTGATGTAGGAGGGGAGCTCTTGCAAAATGCTGGAAAGCTTATGGGAGATTGTTAAAAATGAAAAAAGTACTTTTTTTTTTTTGTGATATTAGAAGTCAGTGAACAAGGACACATTAACTAAGGATTCCTTTCAGTGCTATAACATTATTTTTACCCATGGTGTTTGGCTGTCTGGAGCCGCCCTCCCTCCGCTGGGACAGATGCAAAACTCCCCACTGGGTCACAGAGACGGCAGCAGCATAAATGCACAGATTTGGCTCTCATAGTCCAAGCAACAATTTATCTAAACCTTTTCAAAAACAAGAACGAGTTTTGTCTGCCTGGGGTACTACTAGTCTTAAACTAAACCCACAAGCTGTTAGGGGCAAGACAGAGTTTTCCACAGCATCCATGGGCAGTGCCTTGCACAGGGGGAATCTCACCTAGCATCAGACCCCCAGGCCCAGGGGGAATCTCACCTAGCCTCAGACCCCCAGAAATGCCGCAGTATGTAGGAATGCTGCGCATTTTCAGCATGAACTGCCAATCCAAGTACAATTTAAAAATAATGGATTTAAGTCCACAGTATTTACAGAGTTCTGAAACAACAAATAACGATTTAACAAAATAAACTGATGGTCTGTGTACACAGAGCCATTGCAAGAGGGAAGGTCAATTCCAGACAGTTCTGGCACGACTGGTACCAAAAATAGTATTTTCTTTAACAGGCATGTGATCAAAAAAGGGTGTTTAAGCACACAGGAGCGATCAGGGCAGATCAAAGGTTGAACTAGGTTAGTAACTTGTTTCAGACAGGGACCAACAGCAGTATCTTATGAAAAAATATAATGGGGCAATGCCCTCACAAACTAATGTAAAGAAAACGTTACGCATCTCAAAATACTTCTACCTGTCAAACAACCTGTTTCATCAGGGGTCTGCAATCAGTGCTGTGCACTCTCATCAGCAGTTCCACTTAGCACATCCTCACGGCTTCAGCTTTTAGTGAACGCAGCAACGCAGTGAAATCACCACCAGGTTTTGCTGGGTTTGGGTCAGCCACCCATGAGCATGGAGATGCCCCTGCACAAGGCCAGGTCCCTGTCCACACCTGGGAGAGGGGACCCAGCAAGCCCCCCTTAAGATGAGACCTTGAGGTCTAACATGGGCCAGAGCAGCCGTCAGCCCCAGAGCTACCGTGTCAATGGAGCAAAAGTCTTCACAAAAGCGAAGGTAGCTAATGAAGACAAGAGGATCTAGACATCATTGCGGCGTACAAAATAGCTTGGAGTTTTCTGCTTGGTTGTCAAGCTGAGGAGGACGGAGAAACAAGAAGTAAGGAACTGAAATGTAAGGTGTCCACAGAATTTCCTGCTAATAACCAATGCCTCTCTTGGTTGTGACCTGCAAAGACATGGAAAAGGAGTTGGACAGCCAGCCCCTCCAGGGAGAACAAAGAGGACGAAAACCCAGGACCTTCAGCTGCCTGCAGATTTCGTGTGTTGGAAACCACAAAATTCCCATTAATGTTTGCAGAGGACCTGCATTCAGCTGATGCACAACAGGAGACCTAGAGGGAAAACTCCCAATTAAAGCTAAAAGAAAAATTACGTAAGGAAAAAGCCAGACTTTGTAAAGATTTGTTAATAAACCCACTATCTGAATGGGACAGTGCAACAACTTTGGCATCCTGCTTTTGTTTACACTTAGGGGATTTTACTGTCATCTTAAGTACCTCTTAATGGTTCTAAATAAAAAATAAAAGACAAAAAACCCCAAGAAAACCAGACAATTTCATTAGCCAGAAGATCAGACTCCTCAATAATATCATTCTGGTGTTTTTACTGAGGTGAACTTGGCCCATTGTTTCTTCCCCTTAAAACGTTAACTGGCGCTCCCTGGGATCACTCTTTCCAGGTGTGTTTATACTACTGATGGCTCAAGACATACAGGGCAGATATTTGTCCGTAATAATGCTCTTGACTGACCTGGAGTTTTATGTCCAGGGGTAACTGAGGCCATCAGATATCAAAACCAACGCATTCAATTTGAGGAGCTCATAATCATGGATGATGTCCAATTCATTTTTCACTCAGTCTGCAGGCTTCATATGCTGAAACTAATTACCAACAAATTTTTAAAATTCTATTTAAAAGTTATCATCAGAAGATATTGAATAGTCTGAAGTTTTATTGGTCTATTTGAAGGACAGTTCCCTCCATAAACTTGCAGTTAAGCATGGTCTGGACTTTTGCAGTTTAATCCCATGATACCAACAATAAACTGCCTTGCCTCCGATATTACAGCTCCTCTTCTTACTCCTTGGTTACCACAAGCAAGGAGACAAACTTTGCCCCCCATTCTTGGCAAAAATAAAGTATTCTTCAGTGCTAATACAAGTGTAAAGCTGCATAGTAATGCTGCAAGACCATTATGATTTCTGTACTGTTTTAATGTAGTTACTCATATGGGTCTTACTACCTCCGGATCACCTTTGTGACAAGGTAAAAAAGCAACTTTGAATATCCCCAGAAAGGAATTTTTCCCCATTTTACAGCTGAGGAACTGAGGCACAAAGAGCAATTTTCAGAGATGACACAGGTCCCTGATTTCTGTTGAAATCGTGGGACTCGGGCACTTTCTGAAGAACTGTGCCTGACTGACCGATGCCTGACTTGTACAAGGTGGCCATAGCTGCATTCAGTTTGAAGTCAGGCTCCCCACATCCTCAGAGATGTATTGATCATCGTTCCCCTGCATGCTGGGTAGTGCATAAACCCCTACATGTACTCTGCGAAGCCCCAAGTCCCCTGGCATGAAGTAAACCGCTAACTTGCATCACCCTCTCTTCTTCCCCACTCTGAATACCAGCTCTTCCCACAGAAGGTCAAGGACTGCTCAGCAGATGCAAGATCTGCCCATCATTTCATCACTTCATGGCATGTCTGCTCTGCAGGACCTGGGTCCCTCCTCTAGCCAAACCGAGGTGATGTTGTTTTTGGAGTCCTTCCACCTTGCTTCTGGTCCATAAGTAAGACTTGTGGCAATCAAAGGGTAAGATGTCCTCACACAAGCCAACAAGACTTGCAATTAAGGGTTTGCAATGGAGCACATAGTGCAAGGCATACAGTGAAAGGCAGTTATCAGGTACAGTTCCTGCTTGGGATCTGAAAGCAATAATAACCACATTGGCAAACCCTGCACATGAAGCGACACAGTTTTCTCCTTGAATTAGCCTGGGTGCAATCACAGCCCCACTGTTTCCCGTTCTGCTGCCGGCTTGCACAACGCTAACCTGGGTGTCCCTGCAGAGCACCCCACGGGGCTGCACCGGCCCCCCCCAGCAAAGCCAGCCCCAGGGCATGTGATGCTGCCACACAAACAGGAACGGCACGGCTTGTAGCAGCAGCAGTTCTGGGACGCTTTGGTCAGGGACAGGGCACCGCTGTGCTAGGCGCTGCGTAGACACTGAGTAAACGCCAAACCCCTCTACTCCAACCCGGGACAAGGCTCAAGTGGGCTGACAAAAGAGTCAGCAAGAAAAAAAGTATTGGGTAGCAGTATGCAGGTAATGTGGTTGCACAAATAGGTCACATGTTGATATAGTCCGAGTCAGTGAAAAGTTTATTTTACATTTTAGCCGATGTTAATTTATATTTAAAAATAATAGTATGTTTTAACGTCTGCCCATTTCCATTAAAAGAAAAAGCATCAAAACTGTCTCTTGATTAAGCTTTCCAAAAAGTGTTTTACGTCATCTTGCCTTGTGCAGTCCCAGTGGGCCCTGTACTACAAAATCATTCTCAAAGCTGCAGGAAGCTCCATAAACACTAATAAAAGTTTACCCTCGAAGCAAAAAAAGAAACCCCAGCTCTGTACCCTCCAATGTCTCCAGCTCTGTACTGACAACACCTTTGCAGAGAAGGGTCTCTGCATTCCCCATCAGTCTGTCCCCCCTCCCTGGACCCCCAACACACCAGGGGTACCAGCCTGCCAGTGCTAACGCAGTCATGAAGACAGAAATACTACAGCCTTTCCCTTACAAATTTTTCCCCCTTTTTATCTCTATATTTATCGCTAAGAGTCAGCAGATCAAAGTCAGCTGAAAAGGGCTTGGGATAGACTCTTGAGCAAGGGGCAGAGACTGTGCAATGACATAAAGGAAGAAAAAAGTACAAACCATCCTTTTATTCCCAGTACCACTATAGACGGCTGTGGAGAAGAGACCGACGGCAAACGCAGCGCATAAATTTGAGAGTTAAATACTCAGCCAGACCTTTCTCTGCTGAGACCAACGGGAACGTGACCACGTTTGACTTTTTAAGGAGCAGTAGATGTACTGGACATGAATGCTCACTGCGTTTTCAGCAGGGGAGTCAGGGGAAAGGCCAGTTATGTTAGGTGTTGCAGAAAATGGAGTAATCGAGACCCCTAATGACTCCATGAGTTACACGCACCGATGTCCTGCTTACCCCGAGCCCCATTAAAAGGCAACATCTACCAGCACAGAGTTCATTAAAAGACCAGGATCTAACAACTTACTGTAGCCTGTCCACAGTGCTTCTCTTACCAGATTATCAACAACCAGACTGCGTCCGTTTGAGGAAGGAGGAGAATACAGAAGCCGTCCCCATGTAAGTTTTATTCACTGCTTTTAAAGAAGACATTTTTTAAAGATTTCTAGGTTGCAAGGGACACGCATACGTAGTGTCCACCTCAGAAAAACTAACAGGAGGAAAAAAAGCACCAGCCTCAATAACAGTAGCTCATCATCAAGGTATGATTAAAAATTGGCAATCGGGAAAGGAATGCCACTGTGGTGCATAGGAAGAGCCCAGAAGCGTGTGCAACCTGACAGCAAAACAGCCAACAGCAACTCACGAGCTGTTGTACAAACCGCTGTCTTCTCAAGGTGGGGCAACGACCTTGGCCAAAGATGCGCTTTGCGCTCAGGCTGCCTTCACCCGGGGTGCAGAAGAGCCCATGGAAGTTAACTTCAGGTTGCACTTTTGCCAGAACTGATCAAGCAGAGATGCTACCATGTAACCGAAACGGTATCCGCCTCCTGCCGCCCCAACGGCCCTAACACCACGTCCTTGTGAAGCTACGGCTTGGCAGGCTGCAAGGTTGGACCAGCGCGCAGGCTGCCTCCTCCCACTGACTCCACGTGGATTTAACCAGTGAAGGATAAAGGTCTGTCTCTCTGTCTCTGCATGGGTGCCTGTATCCACAAGCTAGCAGAAATAGCCACAGAGGTGAAAATACCGTCTTCAAGGGGAAAAGTTCCCCGCGATTCAACAGGGCCTGGGTGTTTAGGGAAGGAAGGAGATAGCGGAGCACTCAGCACCCCAATCCCAGGGGAAATCAGCTTCTTCCCGTCGCTCCTTTGCCCACCCACAGAAAGCACCCTGACTCCAGGCGTTCATGCCACCACTTGCTACTCAGCCCATGCTTGCACAAACACCCCTCTGCTTTCACAGCGTATGCCTCGTTGAGGATACAAGGTACTTTTTCAAAAGTGCCAAAATAATTCAGCATCCTACATCTCATCCCAAACCAAAATGCTCCTGAATGTCCATATTCACTTTTAAAAATGATGGCAAGCTCCTAAATTACTTCTTTCTCCATTCTTACAAGTTCATTATTCCCACAAGCACATGTGTTTCACAAAGCAGAGGAGATGCCTTCACTCTCAGGCTTAAAAATTAATGAAGCAACATGATAAGAGATGTGTTCATACTCTAAGGACAGGGTGAGCAAAAGGCCAATGCCTATGTTTCAGTGGTAGGCTGAATCCAGAAGGCACCGATGTATTTATCTTCAGGATGACATTTTTGTGCCACCATCTTTTTCTTTTTTTATTTTTCACCAAGCACACACACAGACAGAAAATGCCTGAACTCTGAAAGGACATGAACTGTTATTCCACATACATAGACTCCATCCTTGTACTTTCAAGGAGCCAAAGCTCTGTGATACTCCAATACATCAGCCTTTTGCTCAGAAAGGCCTGCGGGATGGAGGAAAGGCAAAGGAGCAGGTATCCTCTAATCTCTGCAGCACCAAAGCTGCCATGCACCGGTGGCCCTGTCAGCTTTATGGCCAGTTTGCGCAAGAGAGCAGCAAAAAGCCCCTGTGGCGGATGAAATGTGGAGGTAGGCTAAATTCTTGGGCTGACTGAATTTTGCTCAAGTAAAACAGTCTCTCTATGGTAAAGAGCAACTCATACATCTTCCCTTTGAGTCCTTGCCGTGGCACAGAGAAGGACAGGGTGACTGCAGCATCCCCTCCACGTCCCTCACTGGCATTTAGCAAGAGCTCAGGGAATTAAAAAAAAAAAAAAAAGAAGTAATTTACATCAGTTTTTGGCTGCCACGCACGTATGCCTGAAGAGATGCACACATAGCCTCTCACTCTTGATTTCTGCATGAGGTAAGAGTAGCTTAAGTGGATGAGGGAAGCTTGTTCTGCATTTGGGAAACAAACCTGTCTAGGACGATGGTGCTTGTGTGAATTATTAAAAGGCAAGCGCATTTTCAAATCCAAATTAGTTGCCCTCTGCTCTTCCACATCTATCTTCACTTTTGACCAGAAAGAGAATTACAATGCATAAATTTCTCTCAGCGTCAGCTGCACTTTCTGTCTCTCGCCTCATAAAAGTTTCAGGTAACAAAAGGTTAAAAATAACTTCCTGCACCAGGATGGTTTTTTTCAAATACACAAACATTTATACTCATCTGAGGTTTACAGAGTTAATTTCAGAGTCCAGTTTGAGTTGCCCGTGCCCTTTAAAGCCCAAAAATGCCCAGCTGCCCTTAGGCAGTGCTTCTCTCTTTACTGAAAGCTCACTAACCAAAACGGCCACCTTCTGCAGCAGAGCCCCAGAGCATCTTTGGGGAACAGCCACCTCCGCTCTCATCCTGCTCGTCCTCCTCCGCTCCGGCTCGGCTCCCGCTATTACCTGCGAGCACGCTGCCGGCTGCCAAGGGTTAAACCTTGGCTTTTCAGGGAGAAAAACAGGAGAGGCAAAAGCCAGGAGAGGCAAAAGAGAGGGGACCCAGGGGAGGCTGCCCGAGGGAGCAGCCTGCAGGAGGGTAGCAGTGCTAGGGGCAGGGACGGCCGGAGCTCTGCAGCAGCCGGCGGAGCAGCAGAGGAAAAGTTTCTGTGATTTTAGGCAAGCCCTCGCGTGACGTCATCTCGCCCAGATAATCTCGGCGCAGTCAGCACAGGCCTCCTGCCTCCCCATTGGCGAGCCCCTCGTCAGCAGACATCTGAAGATAATTATTATTGGCCAGACAATTATAACAGGAACAACTGTCACTTCGTGCTGATGCCCGAACCTGGCGCTCTGCAGCACGATGGAGAAGGACCCCGGCGGTCACCGCTCCGTCCATGCGTTTCTGTCACTTTTGCTTGCCTAAACACCGGTCGGTTTTTGCTACCTCACTGGCTGCAGCCGGGAATTGGGATCTCAGCGCTGCAACCTTTTTTGCTGTACAACTGACTGAACTGCGAATTTTCTGCAAAAATAGCGATGTATTTATTCACAAGAAATAAAGGTCTAGAGCTGCATTAATTCTCATGCAGCAGTTTAAGGGAAAAAAAAATCCACTGCAGATTATTTACTTCATCCCTCTTCCCTCTTTGAAGAAGTTTGGGAGGAGGTGCTGGGACAGTTTGATTTGAGAAATCATTTTAAGCAATGATTTTAACAAACATTTGACTTAATCCTGATCTTACTGAAATCAAACCTCCCATGGGCTGAGCACAATAAGATCAAAGCAATACTGTATCTTATATCAAAAGCTACCTACCTGATGGCACTATACGTAAATGTACATCAACAACAGCTTTCCTGCAACATAAAGCATAAGGAGCTTCACGAGAGTAAATGGACCTGTTAGCTCTTTAACCTCCTCAAAACCTGCCATCGCTTGTTTAAGGAAGACAACTAATCGGTGGCTCTCGCCCTCAGATCAGCAGGCTGCAGGTCTGCCTTTGCAGCCTGCAGCCCCGCTCTGCCATCCGTGCCTCCCTGCAGGAGAGCCAGGCAGTCTGGGGGCTAGACCATAAGGGCATGCGTACACATAAAGCCAAGCATTCAGGGAGCCATGAAACCCATCAGCTTATGAGTATCAGGGAACAGACTATTCATTTTCCTCTGTGTCAAAGCATTAGCCTCTTTACAGCACTGCTAATCTAGGCCCAGGCTCTAAAGAGGTCCCAGTGCGATGCACGTTGCAGGATGGGGGCCTCCCTAAAGTGAAGCAGGAACATCTGGAATGAAGCAAGGAGAACCTTGTTCACTGCCGTTAGACCAATTTGCCATCAGACGGGCTTCATTCATGCCAGCCTCAGAGAGGATGATTTCCAGGGGCAGATGGCAGTGAGGAAACAACCCCTAGGATGGAGGTGTGCTGAAGAAAAGCCTGGGTGTCAGCGATCGGTGAGTGCAGAGAACACGCGCTTGCCCCAAGGAGTGATGGAGACTGGAGCAGGCTCGGAGGACAGAGGCAAAGGAGGGGGCCTTGGCTGAACAGAACCAGCCAATTCATTCCTTGCACCGTGATCCATCCACACCAACCATACCAGTACCTAGGGGTACGCCACTACCCCTAGGCTTTGCGTTCAAGCTTTTCCAGCTTTAGGCTTACGCAGTTATAATTAAAAGGGCTTGTCAGTGCTTCAACCAGCTCCGAACGCATAGGGTATGTAGCGATTCATGTCCTGCCTCAAACTGGGCTACGTCTTTGTATGTGACCTAGTGAGACTCCAAAGACGCTTCTCAAAATCCAAAAGACAGGGTCAACTCCTCAGAGCCACTTCATCCCTCCTAACACCCTACAGCCTTTTTTTTTGGCCTTGTAAGGTATCAAGAAATATTTCTGAGATGGAAGTAAAATAGCAAATGCCACACCTATAGAATTTGTTTACCTCCATGTTAGGCATTGTAATAGTATTGCATCCTCATTTAAATGGCGATTACAGTATAAAATCCTGCCACTCTTTCCTGAAGCAAGTCCACTTAGTCCATTTTCCTGCCCAAAGAATGAACAACTATGTTTATCCCTACAAACTACTACCTAACAACATCATGTTAGGATGTTACATTAATGATGTGTACATTAAGGCTACGCCTACAAAGTCAAGAAGCCATGTACTGCCATCGATGTCTGCGTAAGCAAACCTATCATGTCATCCAGATATGAAGTAGAAAAGCCTTCTTGTATGGCCCTTAGCTGCTGTGTTTTACCAGTTAAGCTCCCCCACAGAATTCAAGGGCGGGAACAGGACTTGTTTCATTAAGCCAGTGAATTTCCTGAAGATAAAAATGCACAATTTAACCTGAAACTCGGAAGAGTCTTCAGCAGCATTTTCAGGAAAAGCCTGCCACGGCAGAGACCTCAGCGGGCACAGCTCCGTTTCATTTCCAGAAGTGTTCCCGGGCCACAAGCAGATTGCTCTCCTCCTTTACTTTCATGTGAATCAAAGGTATAAATTCATCAGTTCCCTTAGAGAAGGCGAAACTAGACCAAAAAGTGTGTGCACATGGATCATCGTGTCTCTTTAGCTGTATGGCAGCAGCGTAAATCTGATGGTCTCCTCCTTTGAACCTGGGAAGTGGGAGCCTGGCATTACGGGAGTCCCAGCTGGCGACCTCTGCAGCACATGAGACTGCCAGGGAGATTTTAATAACGCTGCTTTGCATTTATATAGTACCCGACATCTTCGAGGCACTCGGCATACACTACCTAAGTCATCAAAGCACGTCATGAGGGCATTTCAGCATTATTAGCCCCCCCCCCGCCCCGGTCTTTTCCTGCTGGGGAAACTGAGGCCTAGGAGAGGTTATGTAATGTTCCCAAGGTCATGTCATGCATGAAGTGCAGGAGAGCCAAGAAGACGCAGGAGTCCTGGTTCCTAGTCATGTTCTTTAACCTAAACTGCATCTCTCCTGGGTTATTTGGCTATTATATACACCCAGGTATCACGCCCTCCATCCTCCTTTATCACGTTGTCCTATTCTGATGCCAATTCTCTTCTGGAACATGGACAAAATGGGAAGCATCCAACAATCCCAGCCCAAGAATATCTACGTGGTCTCCTTTCTCCTGAAACATGAGTGACACTGGGCACCCCGCAAGAGCTAATGAGCTCACCTGCAGGAGAACAGAGGGAGACATACACACGCTTAAATGGTCATTTTAATTATACTGCCCTTAAAAGTCCCCAGCCGAGTCACCGGAGGATTCTAGCAAGTCCCTGGCTGAGATCCACCTAGGATCTGGGACCATTCTGCCTTGCAAATGTAGGCACCGAAGCCTGGACCCAGAGACAGTCCTACCCTACCATCGTCACACGAGGGTGGCATGGAGAAGGTCCTCACTCGGGAGATACAGGGATGAAGGAGCCCGAGAAGGCAGGCGGCACCGCGGAGGGAGGGCACGCAGGCAATGGAGAGTCGGGGGCAAGCTGGGGAGAGAGCCCACGGGAGCAGCACAAAGGGCAAGCCGGGCACCAGGCGAGGGTGGCCGGGGACGGCGCAGCAGAGGCGCGGGTGAGCGCGGGCAAGGCACGAACGCAAGGCCCGTGCAGGTGGACGACGCCAGGACAAGGACCGGGAGAAAGGTGCGGGCGGGCGTGGCGGAGAGGGGGCTCCCGGCCCCGAGGGCAGCCCGGGGGAACCGCGGGAGAGGCCAGGGGCAGCCGGGGCGCTCCCTCCACCCCTGCCGCCACGCTGCCGGCCGAGGCCCGGGGAGCGGCCTGGACCACGCCCGGGACCGGGGATGCCCCCGGGGCAGCAAGCGGGCTCCCGGCACAGCGCTCCCCTTCGGCGGGCCAGGCTGTCTGCCTGCGTGTGTCCCTCTGCGTGTCCGTCAGGCTCCGTCTCGCCGCGGCTCGGCTCGCCCCGCCGGCTGCCCGCGCAGCCCCCCGGCACGGCGGGTCCCGCCGCGGCTCGGCTCGCCCCGGCTCCCCGGCCGCACGCACACGCCAGGAAAGTTAATAGCCGCATGGCTGCAAATGAAGTTTTATTAGGTGCTGGGGGAGGGGAGGGAGGGGGGAGGAAAAGGGGCTCCGCGGGGAGCGCAGGCACAGCGCAACTTGTTTCGCCGGGCGCGCCGCGGGGGGAGCGGGAGGGCCGGGCCGGGATGGAGGCAGGGGAGGCCGAGGGCAGAGCCGGGGCACGTGTGCGGCTCCGCGCCGCCGGGCCGGCGGGGGCCGGGGCACGGCGGGAGGGGGCGGCGGCGGGCGCGGGGCCGCACCGCGCCGCGCCGCCGGCGGGATGCCCGGGCTCGCGTCACCCGGCGGGGAGGCGGCGGGGCGGCCCCAGCCGGGCGCGCAGGTAGCGCCGGCGGCAGCGCCCGTGTGCCCGCGCACGGCGGCGCAGAGCCGCGCCGCGCCGGCCGGGCGCACACAGCGCGCACCCGGATGGGCTCAGCGCCTCCCCGCCGATCCGGGCGGGCGGGCGGCGGGGCCCGGGGGCGGCACTCACCAGTTCTCCTGCATCCACTGGATGGCCGCATGCTCGTTGAACTGCTTCTCGAATTCGTATTCCTGCAAAGTCAACACTGACATGTTCATTGGCCCGGTGGCTGCGGAGCCGCTCCCCGCGCCGAAATGCTGCCTGCCGCCGCCTCGGGAGCCGGGCCCCTGCGCGCCCGCCGCCGGAGAGCCCCCGCCTCTGGCCTGGCCCGCCCCGCCTCAGCGGTACCCCGGGTTTAGCATAGCTCCGCTCCCCTCCGCGCCTCTCCTCCCGGGCCCGCCGGTCTCCTCCTCTTCTGCGGCCGCCGCGCAGCGCCCGGGGGCGGCGCGGCCTTAGTGCCCGCCCGCCGCCGCCGCCGCCGCCGCCGCCGCCCGGGACACCCGCCCCCCGCCGCCGCCTCTCGCACAGCCCCCGGCGCGCCCCGGCGGACGGCGCCGCTCCGCACCGGGGCTGCGCTCTGGCCTGGCACGGAGGACCCCCCCCCCCCAGGCCGTCAAAAATAACTACCAAAAATAGGAAGCCCCCACCCCTGTGTTGAATCGCTACGGCAGCGCCCTGCGCGCCCTCCCCGGCCGCCCGGCAAATAAAGGGGCACAAGGTGAGGTTTAGCCAGGAAAGCAAACGCATACACTCCCCCCAAAACCCTACCCCCCCCCCCCCCGTCCTTTTTGCATTTAAATTCAATATGCACCTGCTGTGACTGCCGCCACCCCGCGGGGGCGGACCCTCTGCCCCCGCTGCCCGGCCCGGCCCGGCCCGGCCCGCTGCAGGGCTCGGGGCTGCAGCTGGCTGTCCCCATGCGGCGGGCACCGTCCTGCGGAGAGGCAGCCCCAGGCTCGCCACTGTGCAGAGACACGCTTGTGGATGTTATCGTATGGATGGGGCTGGTGGAGCACGGGGCAGAGACCCCGAGCGTAACTATCACCTGGCTCAGCCTCCCCCGCAGCGAGGGCACACGGTGTTTATGTATCCTTAATTTTGCCTTCCCGTCTCATCTGCCACATGCTGATGTCTCCAGCTGAGTTCCTCCGACTAAGGCAGCACCCTGAACGTGCCTTACAGTATGAGCTGGGCTAAAATAGCAGTCCCAGCCCCCACTGAGTCTGAAGGCAGGAGGAGAACAGCTTTCGTGTCAAGAAAGCCATCCATAAGTGAGCAGATGTGGCACAGGTCAGCATGCTCCTGACTCTTGTGGACTTCAGTTCTCATTGACATGGAAGTGTTTAATGTCATTAAACCCAAGAACTGAGGAAAAAAAAAAAGAGAGCTCTCAAGTTGTGGGACATCAACAGCTAACCAGTCTGATGTTCCTCCTTGCATTTTGACTATTGTGCTCTTCAGAGTCATGTTTTTCAGCTTTTCTCTTCTTTTTGCCTGACAATTAGAACGTTTCTTTTTTCCTAATGAGGGCTGAGTTTCTCACATTGTCATCTGACTGGAGGTTTTGAGCAAAACACCAAACACCACGCTGCTCACACTGAAACTGCAATTATTTATTACTATTGTACCCAGAGGGCCTCGACAGATCAAGGTCCCATAGTCCTTTTCTCAAAGAGAGTACTGTCTGTATAGACAAGATGAAGGGGAAGAGAAACAGTCCTAGCCTTGCTTTCCAGGTGGAGAACCTGAGAGAGCTGCAGGGGTTTTCAAAACTGTTTCACATCAGCTTTCCATGGCCTCTGAACTGGCTGGTGGAGAGGCGTTTGGGAAAAGCTGACTTCATTTGCACTCCTGCTCCAAAAGATCTGCCCCTAAAGGTGCATGTTAGTTTTCCAAATCTCCACCGGCAGGCAGTTTCAGTGGATGGGGACCTGAAGGCAGTTGTGGGAAGACGGATGGAGAAGTCTCCAGCACAGCCACAGATGACATTGTGTGGCTGGAGGAAGCACAGGGCGAAGGGCTCCTCGCAGCTGCAATGCTTGGTCTCTGAGCCATGGGACTGCTCCTTGCCATCGTGCTGGAGGATAAATGCTGCCCCATGGCAGATACTGGTCTGCGAGACCTGCTCCTCTGCCAGACGCGCTTCCTGTAGGATTATCCACAGATGTGCCACCTCCAGCTGAAGTGTCTCCTGGTGGTGCCCTCACCACAGCGTGCGTTAGCACTTGCTCCATTAAAGGCTTCAGGTGATATTGCTTATCCATCTGAACAATATCTTTAATACAGAGATGTGGAGAAATTAATGTGTGATACAACAAATGCTGTCATGTCAACATATGTCACGTATGTCAACGCTCTTTGGTTGAAAATGAAATAAACAAGGAACTCTGGACCCCAGTTTTGAGAGAATATTTGTGTGTCTGGTACATTTACTCACATGAGTGGCAAAATATTTTTTCTGTCTTAAAAGTGGAGTTGTTACAGAGGTACAGTTACCAGAAATTTTAATTTTTTGGGGAAAAAAAAAATCAATATCCCTTTTTCTGCAACTCCAAACTATTTTGGATTAGAAACTCGGGTGGCTTATCCCATCTGATTATTTAATGAGTATCTGGTGGGTTCAAGTTTATGATCTGGGAGTTTCTTTCCCCCAGAAAACAGTTGTTCAGAACAGAATTGCCCCCAATGCGAAGTTTCCAGAGTGCATGGATGGACTTTAGAAACCCTGAAGTGGCAGATTAACCAGAAGGTCTGAGGCCTGCTCCCTTACACTGGTGGCTTCCTAAAGTCTATGCCAGAGCTGGCGAGGTGCACAGAATGAAGCTGAAGGTTATAAAATGCTATGGCAAGGGCTCCTCTAGGGTTAGGACAGCCACGGGGCTTCAGATGAGGTTGACTATGGCCCCCAGGGTTTCTGTCTGGAAATATCTACCCTGGGAGCTCAGCTGCCATCCAGACTCGCAAAGCATCCGTGTGGTGTTCGGTGCTCGTTCAGGGGTGCTGACCATGCAAGGCGTCACGTAGAAGTTAAGTCCCAGCAACACCTGAAAATCAGCTGTAACTGTTTCAGGAAATACAGTAACAGCCTCGAAACACTAAACCCTCCTGGGATTCGTGTGAGTCTCAAAAGCTCACCAGGGACTTCTCCAGGTTTTCTATAGCTCACAGGACTTTTACGTAGGTTAAACAATCTACAATGAATCCTTCTTCCCTTCCTGTCCCGGTCTCATGGGGGCTACCTGAAAATTACCCCTAGCACATGACTACCTACAAGTTAATGCTGAAGCTCGGGGTCACTTACAAAATCTGCATGGACAATGGAAGAACGTATAAAATCTTCTTGGCCTTGAGGAGTTTGTAAACCCTGCTTCTAGTTGCTTATATCGGTTGCAGTCAAGAACAGTAAACAAAAATATATAGTCTATTTTAAGGGGAAATAACTTTTATGTAACCATTTTTTAAGTAATTCAATTAATTCTCACATAAAAGCAGGAACTTGAAGTGAAAGTTGTAAATGCCTTTCAGGGGAAAGGATGTGGGGAGAATGATATGGTTTCAAGAGACGGGGAATACAACCTTAGTCCCTCTGCGCACATTCATGTGCATACCTTTATTTTTTTTTCTATGGGGTGCCCATCTCGTTCAGTAAGTGGATAGTTATTGAGCATTACCTTTTATTCCCCTTTTTTAGCATGTCTCCTAAGGCTCTATAGAAGGCGTAGCAGCTAAACACTGCATTTTCTACCAGATAGATGTTAATGCCATTTCCATTTTACGCAAGACCCTTTGGTTGAATAATGCAAGCAGGTTCATTCAGGATTTACAAAGAACTGCCTAATCAGGTTGGGCACCTTACCATTATCATTCCTGTTACTAAGCAAATACTTTTTCCTCCCTGTCACAGTGTTAATTTATTGCAAAAACCATTAGGCTTCTATTGCTGTAAGGAGTAATTTTGAATAGTTTGTCGTACTGATGTATAGCTAAGTCTCAACAAACTCTTAGCAGCTGCTGGGAAATGAGATGCTATATTGCTGACAAGTCAACATAAGGTATAGTAAGTGGCAATGAGAGTTGACATTGTGATTTAAACATAACATCAATTACTAAAACAAACAAAAGTTTGAAGGAGGCCTGTGTGCTTGAAAGCTTTGTTTTCAGCTGTGTCAATTAATGCATTGAAGGATTTAATCTCTCTGTCTGCGATTTTGCCATACTTTGAGAGCAAAGTGACATACAAATAATGGAAGCCATGGAAAACTGGGTTCTCCTATATACCCCATAATCTAGAAACAATTAGGTGGTGCCCTTGGCTAAGATAATGGGAGTTGTACCAAGAATGAATACAGGACCTCCCTAGGACTACTCGCCAGTCCTGACTGGTCCTAACAAAAAGAAAGGTTTCATCAAGTGCCAGGCAATAAACAAAAACTGGCCAAGGGACGTTTATGGGCAACCCAAGTCTACCTGGCAAGTCAGGCCTGCAAATTGGGTTAGTCTGTGCCACTGTATTATGCTTGGACTCAACCACAGACAACTGGGAAGCTGCTTGGATGCCGTGGTAAGCCTAAGCCTATGTACAATGTACTATGGTACATAGGTAAGCCTCTGAACAATGTACTATATACTCAGGAGGTGTCAGCTCATAATAGATCAATAGTAAGCACTAATCAGAATTAAAATGTTATAAGGAAATTTAAAGCGGAATTATTGTGTCATCTTTCAGGTCTATAAAATAACCCATGTCTCACCATACCCCCATTCCGTCGTGCTGCAGTACCCAGGGACTTCAGCTTGATCACACACTTAAAAATCACCCGTGTGCTCTGAAACCACCTAGATCTAAGCTCTTCTGCAAGATTTTTAATTCAAGCCAGTTACGGTAGAAATGACAATGGGCAGGAGCAAGCTGCAGGGTGCACCGCAGGGGCCAGGCAGCAGCTCCAGGGTGCAGCCCTTGTGGGTAGCTCGGACGGAAATCTGCCCCTCCTCATTGTCGGGGCTATGGCTTAGATTGGCTCAAAATAAGCTCACTGTGGTTATAAGTGGGGTAATTATATCTTTGTCTTCACACAGTTCACCTCCTCAGCCCCTCTCAGTATTTTCTTCACAGCCATAAGAAGCAGAAGCATTTTTCAATTCGTGCTGAACGTCTAGGCCATGGTTTGTGGCAAGAAGTGGAAAAACTCTGTGGTTTCGAAGCACATGAAGTAAAATGCAATCCAAAAGCAAGACCTCCCTCATTATAGCCATTTCCATATAAATCACAGAGTCTGAATTTCCCATCTTTGCATATACTAGTAGCAGTTCTAAGCATATCCCAGATGGTATTCATTCATAGGCAAAAGACATGAGTTTTTTTCTACATTATCTGCCAGTACATCTGCAGACCTGTGGAGCGCTTCATCCCTACAAGCTGGGGACAGCATGACACCAACAGTGTACTTCCTCCCGTACAACCTTGGGCTGGACGATATCGGTAAATCTGAGAGAAAATAAACTGCCTTTCACTGCTGAGAGGTTAACAAAAATAATCTGTTTTTTAAGGGAAGGAGGCGAGACGGAGAAGCGAAAGGCAAAAAATTGAAACATGGGCACGTCAGTTTGGAGCTGGATGCCTGCACTGAACCGCCTAAGTTTGCATGCTGGGATCATGCTAAAATCTGTGGTAGAGGTTGGAATAGGAACCAACTTTTATGGTGTTTGATGTCAATCCATATATTTGCTTGATGTTCCTACACATTACTTTTTAATTGAATTAGGTTAAAAATGGAAAAGCTGTTTGAAATAATGGGGTCTGTGCAATCACGTTCTGAAGACTAATTTAATTTTACATTGCAGTACAAAAGAGCCACAGAAGCAGAAAGTGCCGCTTCAAGTGATTAGTGCTGTTATTGCAGGTGTCTATTTATGGGAGGGTATGTGTATGTTTTGGGTGATGAGTGGAGAGATACAAAGATAACAACACGTGTGTGTACTTCAACCTTAACTTTCCGTACCTTTTTATACTTTGAATTTCTTGAAAGCCTGTTTCTGCCTATTTCACGATCTTGGAAAGTGAGCAAAAAGCTGACAGGCACTTTGATGAAGTGGCCACAGAGCAAAATACTGGGCACCCTGAAAATCTTGTGGTCAGGTTTTTCTCTTCACGGTTTCAGCCTCTAGCATGGAGCCTGCCTGCCAACTGCAATTAGGAAAGTGTCATCAAGCAGGCCGGGACTCTTCACCTGCTTCTGCTCTGAGCAGGTTTAGCTGCTTCCAGAGCCAGCACAACTGATACTGCTATCTCTCCTGAACAAATTGGTTCACTCCCTTCCTTAAAAAAACCCGATAATGCAACAGTGGTGTTGCCAAACGGCTCATAGGCTCTATCCAACTGTCACAGCTTGCAGTACATACAGATCGTGAGTCTGCTCCAGGGTTTTGTGCTCTGTCTTGCAGTGGCCCTGGAAAGTCCTGCTGACCTCAGCAGGGACGAGACGTGGTGGCACACTTTCTGTCTGAGGCAATGGAGTCAGCGATGGGATTTGGAAATAGTGCTCAACCCACTCGCTGCCCATTCGAAGACGCAAGCCATCACTTGGGCTCCTTCAGCAGGAAGGCAGTAACAGGATTAATTCCTGTTAATTATTGCTTAACTGTTACGGTTAAGATTACTATTACTTACCACTGTTATTAAATCAAATGTGAATGTGCTACACAAATCCCATGCAGAGATTATTAAAATGAAGGACAAGACTCAGTCATCAGTTATGCTGTATAATCTCCCTGCTGCTGACGAGATCATACAGGTATGCACAAAGGCTCACTGATTAGAAAGGGGAAAAAGAAGGTCTCGCTCTTCCATATAACAATGTGACATTTAACTGTACAAATATTGATAGTATTCTATTTTAGGGATTTACCAAAAAAAACCCCCCAAATGATGCATAGGCTGATTCTTCAAAACTGAAAATGGGCAATGATTGCTGAGCTTTTCTCTTGTTCCTTCACTTCATCAGTTGGCCTAATCCTGCAGTCAGTGATGAAGGGGGTACAAAAGCAGAGTAAATTTTATAGTCACCTCCTCTGAACTCTTTAGCTTTACATAGCAAAGTCAATTGCTCTGTGCCGTCTGGAATCTGTGCAAAAATAGTCTATAAAAGAACTTTACTTTGCAATTTAGAGTTGCATGCACTTCAGAGTAGAAGAAAGAAAAGTCGTCAGAAAAGTAGTTCCACAGTTGCACAGAGAAACTGTTTTTAAAGGGCTGCCTTTAATTTTTAAACACATCTTTGAACATCTTCTGGACCGCACAGGTATTTTTTGGCCTCAGAAGTGCTTTTAGTTGGCATAAAAAAGTGCTCTATGTTAGCATTAGATTGAATACATGAAGAAATAAGAACAAATTAAGATGATAATAAAACTGCCGGGATTTTTGTAGGAAGTCAGTAGGGTCAAGGGGAAGCTTTTGTACCCAGCTGTATATTCAACCTGCTGTTACTATTTCAGAGGTATGGGGAAGTCTGTGGGCAGGCTCTGCCACTGCCACTAAAGCCTAGGAGTGCCCCATGTCCCAGGCAGTTTTATCAGCATAGCTGGAGCTATGTTGTGTCATTGCTGAGGACTCTAACATTAGTCACTTCAGTCTCAACTCGTTTTCAGAGAGACGGATGTCTGGTACTGCCATTTGAGATGTCCTCCAGTATTCTTCCTGGTCTCCAGCAGCTGTTCCTCTAAATCCCATGTGCTATCTGCCGGTCCCAGGGATGTACTGGATACCCTAGCCCACCTACCTGTGGAAGCAGACACCTGCAGTTGGAAACATGACCGTGCCTGTGTGCCACAAGCTGTTTGCGTTCCAACAGAGGAGCCATAGGAATGACTCTTCTGGAGGCTGCTGGTCATTTGGAGAATGAATGCTATTTGGGGAGCGTTCCAAAACAACAGGTCATCCTGCTCTCTGCGCTCCAACTGATTGCCACACTAGAGGCAGAGACTGCCTGGGTGGAAGGGCTGAGCCAGCCTGGTTGCCACAGAAGGGGAGTTTCTGCTCCCTGCTCTCCTGTTGGTCATGCACTCCCCCTGCTTCCCCACCCCCGGCACTTCCCTGACCCCTCCGTCAGCTGATTAGCTCTCTACAGCAGGTGGGTAAGTCACCTAAAAAAAAAGGAAAGTAAATAGCTTGTGTACTGAATTGCACTGGCTCCCTGAAGGGTCAGGTCTGGCTCATGGAGGGGGTGAGCGGTGTGGCTGGTGGGGGAGCTGGAGCTGGGACGTCCCCTTGCACTCTCTCTCAAAGGGGCCAAGCGAGCTAGCGGGTTGCAGCGGCCAACTCTTGCAACAGTGCACTTGGCCCAGGGGCTGCAGGATGGGCCGGGGAAGGAAGACCACCTGCTAAGTATGGCAAGGGCGCTAAAATGTGAAGTATTAATTTTCTTTGGGTTTTATATATTCCTGAGCAGACAGGTTGTTTCTCAGTTTCAGCTATCTGCTTGTTTTTGTCTTGTTTTACTGCTTCAGTGGTCATCTATCTACCAATCTGTAAGTTGGGAAATGCGTATTGCTACAGCCAGGTGTTGTCCAAGGATAAGCCTGCAGCAGTGCAAGCTTACAGCAGAAACAACTTCTCACTAACAGGAGCAGAGTGCTTGAAACAGATTAGCCCTAGGCCAGCTATTCTGACCAGAAAGAGGCAAGTTCAGGTTTACTTGGTTTGGTTGACTTGCGGTTGATGACTTGCGGTTGAGAGGGCCCCGTTTGAAGTGATCCCGGTTTGGAAATTAGGGGTTTCAGAGTTCTGGTACTAGGGGTTAAGCCATAAGTTGTCACATGTACATAAGGTAGGATGTGAATATATCTGTTTAAGTATTATTGAATATGAAAAAAAAGAGTGATAAAATCTGGGACTATTATTTTTTCAGCATTTTTTAAAGGTGCAGATATTGGGAAAGATCTTCCCAGGGATAAGAATTGCCCATAGGAAGATACAGAAATATGGCACTCTCTTTTACCCCATACTCCTTTTCCCAGCCATTGCCCTCTTCCTTTTCCAGGACAATCCAAAGAAGAGAGATGAGTTTTCCGGCATGCTCATATGATTATTGAATGAAGGTTTGAATACACAGAGGTCAGATATGACCACTGATCACCATGAGAACTGACCAAAGGAAGATTCTTTGCATTTTCATCCAGGGCTCTTCACTAGCTTCCTTAGGAAGGGCAGTAATCAATGCATTTCTTATCTGAGCACCTCATCTGTTCAAATCAACACCCAGGAGACAGGAAATGTCATCACTTCCTTCATATGTGTATAACTTGTGTCACCAGAAACTCATAGCTTGAGCTCCAAAGGACAAAGTGCCTATTCTGAATTACAGGAATCAACAGAATACTTGTTGGACTTCAGTCAGGACCCAGAAGCAGACACACACAAACACAATTAGGGTTATACCACAAAACTGTGAACTTAAAAGATTTTTATTCATTGAGCCTGAATGGGTCAATGGAAGAGTTTCAAAGATGCTTCTGACAAGTCACTTCTCTGCTTCAGTTTTTCTCTGAAGAGCAAACCTAACAACTCTCCCATCACAGCAGATACAGCAAGACTAAATTCATTATTGAGTGTTAAAAGTTTGGAGAACCTTAGAAGGAAAGTTATTTTACGTACAAAGCTTAATTATTGTGTTGCTTATCTGCTACATACATTGTCCATAAAATTAAAATGTGTCGTATTCATACTGTTAATAGTATAATCGCTTGCCTGTGATTTGTGGTCATCAGTGAAGAAACATCTAGATGCCATAGCGCTGTAGCTAGGTGTTAATTACTGTCATGTTGTATAATACAAGGATTGCACTTGCCGTGAGGATCTACTGAGACAAATAGAGAAAGCTCAGGTGTGTTTTTAATCATGCCACAAAGGGAGAGCCCTGACTGGGGAGAATGCACAGGTAAAATGAGCAATGGGAGGCATCGTAGGGAGACGAGCTCGTAGACTCATCGTAGAGCTCTCCCTTGCCCAAGGAGGGCACATCTACTGATTTGTACCTCCCTGAAGTGTGTACGTCGGTTCCCCTGCATATGCTGGCTCAAAAGGAGGGATGCCCTTCCTCTGCTTTGGCCCCTTTGAAATGCTGCACAGACTAATGGAGGGGAAAGGGGGCAGAGCAGTCCCAGATCAGAGAGGAAAGGTCTCCGTGCCCTCCCTCTCAGTCCCACGGCTCACAGGTAGACTGGGCACAACAGCTACAAGAAATGATAATCTTACAAGTTAAAGCTGGTGGTTTTTCTGTTTCTTGCAGTGCAAGAAAATTAATCATTGAAGCACACTGGTCACCAGGCAGCCCCCAAATTAGTAGAAGTTTTTTGTAAATAAAGAACAAGAGCCAAATTCTGATTTTAGTCATACATCCTGACCTCATATCAGTTACCCTTGGATCAAGCACCATATAAGTGGGAAGAAATGGCAACCCTCAGTTGCTACCTCAAGGAAGCCTGCCTGATGCACATATCCAAAATAAAATAAAACATAATGCTGCAAAAAAGCATCGTTCAGGCTATGCTAGCTTCTTTTCACCTGCCCGGACCAGGAGATCATGTGCTCCAGCACCAAAAGCAGATGCTGCATCTCTCCGAAGGTGGCAGGGACCAGTGTGTTTCTCAGGGAGAACCTCAGCTCCTTTTAGAATGTAGCTGTGGTCCACAGGAGCCAGCCCTGCTAGCTGCTGAGGGGTCTCTGCTCCCAGGAGCATCCTGCAGCTGCTGCTGCTGCAGCTGCCCAGCTCCCCACTTCTGCTGGGTGGCTGTGCCCTCTGGTGGAGCCTGCATTTTGGACGCTGCTAGGTAAGGACCAGACCCAAAACCGGGCTTGGGCAAAGGTGCCAGTCAGTGCTAAAGTCCAAGGGAGCCACCCACAGCCCCCCTCCCCTCCCCACCAGCATCTGCCCCTGAGGGCCGAGTAGGCTGTGCTTCCCCAGGCTGATGCTTCAGGGATGGGGCCGGCAGCAGCTCTGCCACACGGGCTTAAAGTCCCTGTTGCTTGCAATGGTGTCACTGTTGGATGCGGGACGGTCACTGGATAAACGCCCCGGCAGCCCTAGGGGCAGGTACCCGAGCTCTGGCACCGTGCTCCGAGGTGACTTTTAGGCACAGAGTGCAGAAACAGTCTCCGTTGGTCCCTCTCTGCCCCAGTGGGTGCTTAATTAATTCCTGCAGTCTGTACAGCAATTTCCAGCCTGCTAGCGTGTTTCCTTCCCTGGTGACCACTCCGTCTCTCTCCTGCGCTGAATAGAGGGAAGGCAAGCACCGGTCTTGGGACTGGGAAACCCTGATAAGTGAGTCCTGCTGCCAAGCTAGCCCGTAGTGTTGCTTCCTCCTCGATTTGGCAGGGAGAATCAAGACTGTTTCACCAAGAGGTAATTTGGAGTTTGGCTCTGTAAGATGCGGACTGTGGGAGGCTTTTGTCAAGGCTTCACTGGATGTTTGAGCTGTGCTGAGTTTGTTACTCAGTACCATCTTTTGTACTGTCCTGAGTATTGTTAGGTACTTGCAAGCTATTTCCTTCCGTGCAGGGAAACACAGCTCGTACAAAGTTAAATGAGGCAGATACAGCAAATACGATGCTCTGCCTATGCAACTTATTATTTATAAACCTTAGGGGAATGAATCTAGTGAAATGTATTCTACTGAAGGATGTCCTGCTCTGGAAAATGGTTAGGTAGAGGGGCACAAGATGGATGAAGGTACGTCATGAAACTCATTTGCTAATTAGAGACAGATTTGGGTAAGGGCCAGAATTACTGGGGCAGATTTTTACTGAGGGTCAACCACTTCAGCTGTGTGGAAGTCGGTGGAGGTAGGGCAGTTTACATCAGCTGGTCCAAGTCTGCCATGAACTCCGTCACAGCTTTTCCCTCTGCTGACAGCAATGTAGGGAAGGACTCTATTTCACCTTTGCATCCAGTGCAAACATCCCAAATCATGTTTTCATTAAACGGTTTTGCAAAGACCTCCTAGAGACCAAAATGAATAATAAAACGTTACTGGTTTATTCTGTCTGAGATGCCTTTATTGATGCACGTCGTCTGCATTTTGGGGATAGTTTCTGCTCTCACATACAAGAAGGAGTGTGGGATCACCTTGAATTTACCTTAGAATAGTTAAGCATTTTCAAGGGAAGACTCCTCAGTGGGGAAACTGTGCTCCATGAAAGTTAATAGTCATGCACACACACAATTACTATGGTCTATGCATAGTGATGGGAGAGATTTTGATCCAATTACAGCGCGGTACTGGAAAATTCTCCCATATTAATAGCATTCTGGCATCTGTAAATGAAAGCTTCCAGACTGACTTGCTGTGGACAGTCTAGTGTCCCCTCAGGAGCCCTGAAGCCAGCGCTGTATGTGTCCATGCTGTGGTTGGTGCCTAGATAGCACGTCAGGCCCACAGCTTATGTAGGTCACACTCACCGTTTCACTCAGATAAATAGGAAACACAGACATATTTTTTCCATATTTGTTCTTCAGTCCTCTGATAATAGCAGTCTTTTAGGATTTTTTCCTGGTGGTTTTCTTCTACAGACTTTCCAGTTTCATTTCATTTCCGGATTTAGTAACCTGAAACCTGTCACCTCTCAATTCACCCCAAACTAGTAAGCCTTGATTTTGGAATAGTTGAGGGAATAAAGACAACAAACAGCACTACACACCGTATAGAATAAATTATTACTCAAAAAATTTAATAAAATAAAAAAAACCAAATACCAAACAGAGCAGAAAGAAATCACATCTTTCTACCCATCTGCACACACATGCCCCAGAACCTTTCAACCGCGCTTGGCATTTTGTACTTCTACACCACAAATTTTTCTAAGCACATTGGCCTAAATACATCCTTGCTATAACTCTAGTGACATTAATGACTGGCTTTCACAAGGGCTGCATTTAACCTCAAAGGCCTGATGCACTTGTTGGGATCAGCACTGCTCAAAGGAAATCCTCATAATTTTCAGTCTCAGGCAAAGTGGTCAAACTGGCTGTGAGACTGTACTTTTGATTTGTATCGCCTGGCTGGACCCTTGGAAATTTCCTCTGAAATAATGCACCCGAGTGCATTTAGAATAAAGCCCTGAATTTCCATAAAAGCTCCTAGACACTGTCTTTCAGCCCTTACTCTTGTGTTGTGATGGCCAGGAAGATGATCTGGAGTCAAATCAAGCCCCTTTTGAAATCAATGGAAAAACTCTTCTCATCTATGTTTTCTCTGCAGGGGAGCCTATGCTCTGAACTCGGAGACAAAGAGCAGGGACAAAAACTACTGAGGACCCATGAAGAGATGAGAGAAAGGAAACCGAAGGAAAAGGGGAATTATTCTTGGGAGAGTGTTAAACAACTATATTCATTCAACTTTGTCACCACTGATTCTGTGTATAGAAATACTTAATGAAAAAATAAATTTCTTTTCTATGCCTGTGTTTTAAACAACCATGCACCTTACTTTACCATACACCTTATTAAAGGTAAACAACATTTACCTTTAATGTAAAATATGTCCTAGGTATTCTGTAAAATACAATGTAACGTGCAATAAAATAGTATTTTGTATATTGTAACCTGTTTGTAACACTGAAATGAAGTAGGACCAGAGATGGATTCAGCACTGTATATACCTATGTATATCACGACTGATATAGACACGCCTTTTGGTTTTGACAGCTGAAACTAAGGACAGTTTTCCTACCACCTTTCGAAAGGCATTCATCTTCAACTTCAGCCTGGAAGGTCACCACCCTCTTTTTCTAACAGGACAAACCCTCTCTACAAAAAGCCGTGCAGCAGCTCAAGCTGCAGGGAAGACTGAGTCAAAGTACAGTATGATGACAGAAATGCAGGTTGCGGACATTTATAGCCTATCTGTAGCCCCTGTCCTCCTGCTGGCCATAGCAATCACTGCCTTGCTCCAGCATCTGTTTCTTCACTCTCTTCACATTTTCAGAGCCTGGCCGGCAAATGGTGACCTCAGTGAGATGTTAAGGAACTGAAGCCATCACCTGTTGGTTGATATCTGATTTATTCAAATAATTCATAAATAGAAGTGGCATAAGGACCTTAACTGCAGAAGACACTTCGAGGGCAAACCCTGCTCTATAGATTATAAGCATCCCTCACCCCCTAGGTAGAAATATTTTATGGATCTTCTGGTAGGATTTGTCTAATTTGACCAAAGCAAGTGCTAATACTTTTTAAACCCATCTGTCTTTACTGAAATCAAATCTTCAAATATGCAATATGTAATTTTTATAACAACTTTTCTTCAACGTCTAAAACTATTTCAGATCAGAAATAATTTTCATTTAAACAGAAAAAAAAATAAAAAGGAGTGCAAATTTATGAGAAGTAACATTAGAGCCAGGCATAGACATGTGAGATCTATCTAGACTACAGCATGAGCACAGTTGTACCATAAACTTTAATCATTAAACAAACAAAAAAAAGAGCAATGCTGGATGAAATTTTGTTAGCAAACGCAGCTAAGTGTAATAGAGAATTCAGTCGCAGGTGATCACACATGAATTCAGCTGAATTAGGTTGGATCCTGTGCTCCCCTCTGCCCCCAATAACATATTTTAGGGTAATCCAAAATTTCATCTCAACATCTTTGAAACCTAAAGGTTCAAATTTTCATTCTGAAAAGGTTTTTCTTTTTGCTTTTCAACTCAAGAGTAAAATTAAAGGCTTCAGTTACCAGAAAACCAGAGAAATATTCATTTGTGGTTCCATTTGTGGTTTTATTTGCCAAAAAAAAAAAAGAGGAAGACCATTATAGACCAGCTTCAGGCTCATTGCTTCTGTTCCCAACTTCTCTCTGGCCCTGCACACCGGCCCTGGGTTCCCGGCAGCACCACTGTCACTCCTCTCCTGCCTTCCCCATCGCCTGTGCACATCTCAGGCCCCTGCTACTGCCCTGGATCTCTCAGCCTGCACTGTAGATATTGCAATGGGAAGCACCGACCAGCTTTAACCACAGGTTTCCTTTCTGGCTCTTCTGCTCTCTCTTGGGAAAAGGAGTCCTTCTACTCTTTCTTTCCACATCAGAGTGCTGGGAATAGGTACTGCCAGAGCCAGCACTGCAGGGTTTCAGCTCCCCTGTATGCGAATGTACCTAATTAAACCCACGTGCAGGTACAGCTACAATTTGTGAGGAGTGCACTGAAGCATGCAGGCAATGATCCCAGCATCGTATTTGACAAGCAGAACAATAAGGTGCTCTCCTCTGCAGCTCTGCCGCTGACAACTTTCTCAGCTCTGCCAGAAAAACAGCAACCCAGATTTTACAAAGCAGGGGTTTGCTGCCAAAGGTGCCAGGCTTTTAAGAGCTACATGAAAGCACCTGGGAACTGGCAGAGTTGAGGTACTCTTATATTCCTACTGCATTATTATGGGGTACTCAGTCCGTAAGGGTTATGGTTACAAGGAGCCATAGAGTTAAAAGGTCATGGGGGAAACGATGTTTTTCTCCACTGAATGTAGGAGCTGAAGCAAGCAATAGGCACCTAAATGGGCACCTAAATTCCTCTTAAGTGATGAAGGAAGCAAACACATTTTCCATTTCATTTAATAATAGTTGGACCCTGTTGGAATTGGTCAGTATTTCATGAATTTCAACTTCTAAGACAAAATGCTAACTGGCATTTGAATTTTGGCACAGAAAGTGTGTTTTCACTCATGCTGCAAAGGCCTGTGGGTATTATTTTTTATAGTCAGATTTCTTGCACACTTGCAAATGAAATGGGCTCCTTCCTCTCACTCCCATTGCACCAGCAATTCCCCATCAGCAAGGCAGTAAGTTGTCCTTGAGAGGCTTCTCAGAACCGAAGGCCAGTCATCTGTCTCTGGAAAAGAAATACCAAAAGCATGTGTGCATGATCATACTGGCCTCCAGAAGTGGAAAGGCAGATCAGTTTCCAGCTACAACCCTTCCTTGAAAGTGCAAGTAAAGCCACTTGTGGTGATCTCTGGGGTCTGGACGTTCATCTCCTCAGAGCCGGGCTGCCAGCACTGACCATGCGTGCCAGCAGGCAGTTGTCAAACTGTGGTGCATTCTGGTCACTGGCGACTGGGACTATATTTAAACCAACGACCTACAATGGAAAGATTTTCCCTTCTGCTGTCCTCTAAAATGACCTGAGAAACCTGAAGTTTCATGAGAAACTTTACTGATGCTATCAAGGCTCATCAACGGTGAAGCTGAGGCAAACACCTTCAGTCGTTAGTTTTTTATTCCTTAATGGAAGCCAGTCACTGTTGTAAGCCCTCCCTCCTCCTGTACTTTGCACTGTGTGCTAACTGTTGTGCCTGACTTTGTAAGAGATGATCAGTGTGTTGCTGAAATGCTTATTTTGTTTATAATTTCATTAAGGTATTCTGGGAACATTTCCAATCCATTTTCTGTATCTGTTATCTTTGCATTCCCCGGTAATATAGTTAGTTACAGCAATGTCACTAAGAAGAAAAAGATCAACCATTTGATCTCCGTTTCTTTTATCGGGCTCAGAAATACATACGCTTTCTAACCTACCTCTAAGCACAAAATAGTAGCAATTAAAGGCCTTGGTAGAAATCGCAGTCCGAAATACCCTCTTTCCCATGTTCTGCTCAATGGGGAGAGGGGAGGTCTACACACCACTGTTGCTATTTCAGCACAAATCACACTATTATGTACTGTTTTTAGCAACAGCAACAAAACAAAAAGCATAGTATTCCTGTTATACAAATACAGTATCCACATAACTTTGCAAATAAACTGATCAAGCCTTATGCTAACTACAGCTGACCCCTGATAAATAATCTAAGTTGAAGCCTGCTGCCTCATAGGTATAGGATATTGTTCTGAGGGAGAATTTTTTATTTTTTAACATACCTAAGCCTCAACATTTGAGTGACTACTGCATCTACCTGACTACGCAAGCAAGCAATTGGGCCTGCGCTCTTAGGCAAAACCAGGATTTTGCTTCTTCCTGAATTCAGTCTGTCCCAGGTCTAGTAAACATCTGAATGGAAATGACTGGCAAAGGAGGATATCCGCCAAGAAATGTGGAGGACGGCAGCACCGTTAAGATTGTAAAAATCCATGTTCTAGTTTCAGTATCTCTGAATTTTGCACAATCCTCACTTATGCCTTTAATTACTACACTTACAACGCAAGCTAGCAAGATGCATGGTGCTTCTCCAGAAGCAATGGTAGCTGTAATCGCGCAGACACAATTTATGCACTTACGCATTTGCAAAAACCTTTCAGTGATTCTGACAGGAGACAGGCGCTTGGATTCCATAACGAGGTGCAGGCTGACGAATATTTATTTTTTTCCTTTGGTACCTGTCTTGTCTGCTTTAATTGGCTGCTTGGGAAGGCACTTGGAAAGCCAGCAGCAGAGCACGGACATGCCATCTCCTTCGCTGCGGCGCGCTGGGGCACGGGTGGATGCCATCAGAAATATTTGCTTTTTAAACTCAAGTGGTGGTGGGGGAAAGTTGGAAGATGACTGATAAGAACCAATAAGGTTAATTAATAAGGAACCAACACATGGTCTTATGCAAGAACTTCAATTTCCCTTCCTTTCTTTTCCCTTCCTCTCCTTTCTCTGCTCTTGTCTGCTTGGGATCTACCTTCTTTGAGGCAGGGGGTATTTTTTCTTAGGTGGTCTTATATTACCTAGCATAGTGGGACTGCCATACAGAATTAAGAGAAATAATAATAATAATAATAATAATAATAATAATAATAATAATAATGACACAAGGCTGCCCTGGAAAAAGAAGACTGACCTCCCATGAACCTGAGTTCTCCCACAACAAATAGAGTTACTTCCTCCAGAGCTGAATTTGGCCTATTTTGGAAGATACTGAAACAGGAAAATAACCCAAGTTCTTAGGCATTCCAGTGGGAAAGTTTGCAGTCATTACCTTTTAAAAAATAGGCTATGAATTTTTCTCTTTGACATTTTCTAATGAAAGTTCGTAATCAGTAATTTTAGCTATCTTCTGGTAAGATTAGAACTGCTGGGGAGAGGGCAGAACAGAGAAAACTCTCTTTTCACTACAAGTTGCTGAATTAACTGAACCTGAAATGCTTTGCAAATGTGTGCCCATGCCAGTGAAATTTAGAAAGCAAGCAAGCAAGATGTCTTCGGCAGGTTTCTTGCCTGTCCCACTTCCCAGTCACTTGGCAGCTCTCTTCCCTGGGGAAAAGACGCCAGGGAAGCTAGTCTGCCTGGCATGCAGATCCCTGGCAGGCAAAAAATTTGGGGACTTCCAGGACTGAAGGCTCTAGCAGAGTCTGCTATGCAGATGACGTTAGTCAGGGGTAAGGATGCCTTCAGTGCTGACATGGGGGACTCAAAATGTTTTGGTTTTCCACTCGAATTAGGGCAAAACCAAACTGTGAAATCTCCAAATCCTCACAGGCATCGAATTACATTTCTCTGCATAGATTTCCAGTTTTGGACAAGTCACTAATTACATTAATAAGGGATTTCTGAATGAAAGGCAGAAAGGCAATTAGATACCAATGGTAAAAGCTTGGCTTTCACTATGAAAGGCTCCCCTGTTTGTCAGCAAACCCCTACATTCAGCATATTGTATTTAAAAACATAGAGTGCTTGTATAGGCCTGATTTTTTCCCCCCATTTAAAAGTTAATCAACCGTAGCAGAACAGAATTTCACCTCCATAACAATGGCAACAAGATGACAAAATCATTTTCTTTTCCTTTGTTAAACATTTTCTTCCAGTGGCAAAGCTGTTAGCACTGCCTGGACAAGAAAATACCAGGATTTATTTAATACTAACAAAACCTAATAGTTACAGGAAAATTGCTGCATGATTAGGAAGACCGTGCAAATATTACTATTTGCATGCTGCAAATAGTTGCTACGGAATTTGAGAAAAAAGAGGTACAATTGCTTTATACTGCCTCTGGGCAACCGCTAATTGCACGCTGTAGTTAGAAGCATGTGTCCTTAGCTAGTCTAGAGGGTAGGTACGCGATGAGAGTGAACTGAAATGTTAACTCAGTGCAACAAGTATGCCACATCTTTTTATTTCAAGGACACTTGCATCTTGCAGGTGTCCAGTCGATGGCTGCCTAAACTGTCTGCTACTGGTCCAGCGCCAGCGCGGATGCATCCGTCTGCTTCAGCAGCTGCAAACAACCTAGGGGCAACACAGGGGCCTGGGTAGCTATGAATATTACCGTGCTATGGCTGAATCCGTGCATAACAGATACCGTAACTGTTTGTGGCAGATCTGAAAACTGACGCAATTGTGACTGATGATGCGATAGATGTTACTGCTATGGAGGGAGCAGCAATTCAGCATTGTGGTCCCATGAGAAGTTTGTGGCCTCATCAGTACATAGGGCAAAGCAGCTGCTGTAATGACAAATGGCGGCTTGAGGTTCCTGGGCTCCTGAGGTCTCCAAGAAGACTTGCAATTCACAGGCTGGCCTAGTTTCCCCCTCTACCAGGAAGGAGGAGCTCATACGCCAATGCTTGCCTCAGCAATGGTGGGGAGTATCAATCCTGAAGCCCCCTAAGTGATGAGGAAACTCCTCCCAGTCGCTGCTTGCCCCAGCCAGGAGGTATCAGGGTGATACATTAGCAGTGTTCAAAAAGGCGAGGAAGAGCCTGGGCTGTGCACTGTGCTGCTAGGGCTCACATTCATACCAAACCAGCACAGGAAGGCTGTCTGCAGCCTCTTACAGGAGGAAACAATGCAGAACCATGCAATCACCATCAACCTCATATCACAAATTCTCCTGCTTTTCCCTCCCTGAAATCAATTTATGTATCATATAATTTTTTCAACTATTAGACATTGTGGAGAGTTTGGAAATACCTACTTGGTTTGTTTTTCAAAGCACCTGCTGCATTTTCTCACATATATTATACAGGCATTAGGTGGCAGTATGGACTGGAGACTTCAGCATGGGGCAATGGGCAAGATATTTGTATTCCTGATTCCAGTTGTAACAGGGAAAGAATCTTTAAACTTTCTTTTCTGTCTGAAAAATGGAGGTGTAAGTAATGATTCACTGACGTCCTGTGAGGATTAATTAGCTAATGTCTTGACAGAGCTCTGTGGATGAAAAATGCACTCTGTGAGTAGAGAAATAGTCAAGTAGAGAATTTTTCTTTGACATCAGTTTAATGTCACACATTTTGTCCTTGGTTCCTGCAGTGACACATTTGATCCATAATTCAGCCCATACATTCTCAACTATTCTATTTTTAGATTTCAGAGAGACTCACATAGGAATTTATAGCTAAATCTAACTTCCCAAACCATAGTCTGACAGGACTGATCAGAGCTAAGTACACAGTAGTTAGTGAAGAGCTGACAAAGTGCTTTCATAAAGTCATTGCAAGTTAAAGACAGAAAAAGCCTAGTGGGTCATCTAATCCATCTCCCTGCCTCTGAAAGGTTTTTCTTTATTGCACAGTTTTGGTAGTGCTGTATCTAAGCTGGCGAAAATGTCGTTAGAAGTTTTCTAGGGAAATCCCCTGTCTGACAACCAAGGAAGGCCCAGATTTCCAGATCAGTTTCAGCCCCCTTTTCCCCCAGTTTCAGCCCATAACTTCCAGCAACGTCCCTCAATCCAATCCACATCACTTTTCAATGTGCAAAGGAGAATTTGGCTGAAGTCAGTCAAATATCAAAATACCCCAGCTAAATTCTGATCCAAACGTACTTTGACCCACAGCTGGATCCTGCTTGAACTCATTTCAATGACTCCAAAATTGCCTTGTATTATTGATATTTCAACTCACAGAGGGGTATTTCTGTTCCCAGGAAAGCAGAACATTAGCAGGGCAACTTCACCTGATGCTGTGCCTGGGAACTGGCAGCAGACCTTCCTACAGGTAGAGCCTAGACTCTGAGCTTGTGTTTTTACATCTGAAATCCAGAACTAATGCCATCTTTTATGCCACCATATCACACTACAGACTCATTTCACTGGCTCTGTGCTCCCATCTTTGCACATTTCTTATCTTTCAGCATAGCTGCTCTGTACATTTTTTCCTTCCTTTGGATTATTTCCATCTTTTCCTCTGCCTCAATGAGTTAATTTACATATTTTCACCCCGAATCTCACACTGTTATTCTATGCCTGTGTTGTTATCCTCTACAGCTTTTTTTTGTCTCTTCTTTTCTATTTCCTCCAGGGCAGTTACTTATACTTTCACATCATCTGCAGTTTCCCTTACTCTCACATTAATGAGGACACCTGCATAAAAAGCAAGCCTAACACAAATCCCTACCTCATCCATTTTCCTTTTAGGATTCATTTCACCTTCATGTGTCTGTGTGGAACCCCACTCTTCTCAGACCTCCTTGCATGGCAGGAAGTTACTTGGCTTCTCTGCTACTCTCATTGCTCCATGCCTTACCTGTGTTATTTGCCCAACCAACCCTTTTCATTTCCAATATTGGATTCCTTTTTCATTTTAGCCTCAAACACTGGAACCTTCTCCTATCTCTCATGACAGCCGGTGTGCTGCAAGGTGCCTGTTTTCTATGTACAGGTAAGCAGTCTAGAACAATTTTCTCAACATTTACAGCAGTGTAAAGAACTTATTTTAGTTAAGACCCTGACCCCATGCTTGTATTTATGAGTGTGTGAATGATCATGTGATTTTAAGTCATGTATTGTTTGAGATACTCTCAGTAGTTTTCTCAGATTCATAGCTCCTGAGGCCAACAGCGATAGCTCTTGAGCAGCACTCCCCCCCGCTAACCCTCATTTAAGTGTAGCTGTAAGAAAAAACAAAAACAAAAAAAAAAGTTTTACAAATTGCTACCAT